>NC_132838.1:79546073-79906073 GCF_048164855.1 Canis lupus baileyi
AAGGAGAACTATGAGGGCTATAGCTAAAATAAGTAAATACAGATTGAAACAAATAAGGACTCTTCATGGGCCATTGAAGTGATAGTTAAAAAGTTATATTTAAGGGACTTCCCACAAAGTTTTAGTTACTCATGTGATTTTAGCAATGAAGTTGATATAGATACTAATGGGTAAGACTGAAGAGACAGACCAAAATTATGATCTAAGGATTGTACTGATGGCAAAATAGTTTTTGATGATATTTGTGCTACATAGTGAGAATTACACCTTAGTGAGAATACAACTCAAGTGTAGTGTATTTCAGAGATGCCTCAGTCAGAACTGAGATCTCTGATTACCAAAATTTTGATTTATGCCATTCAATACTGAAGGGTATGAGTGGGTGTCTTCTGTTGTGGATCACAAATTCCAATGTAAAAACATCAAGGAAAAAAAATGCCCAGTGGAGACTTTGGAACTTCAGAAATTTTTAACTCAGTGAAGAACTCTTGAAAAATTAAAAAAAAAAAGAAAGAAAAATTAAATAAATTACTTGGATAAAAAGAAAGAGCTTATTAAAGAAAGCTTATTAAAAGAAAGAGTGGATATTAAATCTGGGAGAGATTGATTGATTGATTGATTGATTGATTATTCAACTGAATACAAGAGAAGACTGAATCAATATTCAAAGTGATCTTGAGGATCTTTTTAAAAATATTTGATCCTAGTAAAAAGTCTTTGTATGACATACCTGACTGTAGACAATAAAGTTTTGGGGTGAATTAATAGGAACATAGTATCTGTAAGAAAGATGAATAATAGTCTCACTGAATTTTGCATTGCTTATGTTGTACACGATGCTTATGTGTGGATGCAGTACGTTAAGATGGACACTAGTGGGAATGTCAAAGAAGGATAAACAGCATGGAGCATCTGAAGCCATGCCATGTATCAGAAGTGGCTGATAAAATTTGAAATCTTACATCTGAAAAGATAACTTCTCCAATAGCTTCAGAACTGCCATATAGAGTGGTTGGAGAATTATTTTGCATGGCCTCACCAGACAGACCTGGGTTTACTATAGAAATGTTTGCTGATTTTAGTTTAACATATAAAGAAAAGTTTAAACAATTGGAGGTGGTGGTTAATAAGAATGCATTGCTTTTTAGATTATATTTCTTTCCTGTAACTTCTCCTTAGTAAAATCCTGCACTGTTAGGACACAGTACTTACTCTGTCTCCAATTATGATAAAGCAAATGTAGGGAGGAATGTTCATTGCCACCTATTGGTAAAAACACAGAACTAAAAAGGATTCCAGATCATTTGTTTACTCTGAAGTCATAATTTATGGACAAACATAATATTTACTGGTTATTTTAATAGTTATAAATTAAAATCTATGAATGGAAGTCATGCATTTATATTATTATACAAGTGCCATTCCAATGGAAAAGTCCCTACTTTAAAATTATCATAAATGTAAATATAAAGAAAGGACAACTGCATGATATGTAAAAGGTACATTCAACTGTAAAAAAAAAAGGTTAAAAAAAAAGTTAACATATGCATTGACGTTTAAGAAATAAAACAGGAATAGTGGTTATATCATTTGTGTACTTTATGTCATTTTCCATTATTTGCTTGTAACATCATAGAAGCACAATATTTTTTGGCTAAAATACTTAGGAACTATTGAAAGGTTTTATAAGATGAGTCATGACAACACTAAAATTTCATACTTATATAGTTGTTTTTTGATGTAGAAAACAGACTTGTTTTGTGTTTATAATTAAATACAAATGTAAAGTTTGCCTATTGTGATTATTAAAGTGTCAGTGGAGATGATCTTTGGGAATTTAGCTGAAGTATTAAATTATGGCATTAATGAGTTATTCTACTTTCAGCTGAAGACCCAGTAGAAATATATGAATGTCTCATAATACATCTTTCATGTTTTCTGTTATGAATAGTTTCAGAAGCACCTGCTATATGCCTGGAACCATTGTAGGTATAGAGGTTATAACAGGCAATAGGAAAGGTATAGGCCTTTACTCTTGAGGCTTATAATCTATTTTTGGGAAGTAGGATGGAGGTGAATATACACCCTGGAAAATAAGCAAATGGAATCATTTCAGGTAATGCAGATGTTACAAAGGAAATAAAGCAGAGTCATTTATACAGATGGTTGTAGAGGTGAAGCACTTCGGATTGGGTGGTGTGAGGTGGCCTTTCATTATAAGGTGTAGTTTTTGAGAAAAGTTACAAATGATCAGAACCAGCTGTGCAAAAAATCTGGGAGAAGAGCATCCCAGGCAGTTAAAGAGTTGATATGTAAGGTACATGCTGACATTAAACTTTCATGTTCAAACAATTGTGAAGGAATGGAGGAATATGGGCCATGAATATAGATTAGGACAAAGTGGTAGAGAAGTCTGGGAAGATAAACAGTGGCATGATCATGTAAAATCTTATTGGGTCAGTTAAAGAACTTGTATTTTATTATAAGGGTAATGGGAAGCATTCGGTTAGTCTTAAGTTAGGGAAGGGTGGGCCAAAAACGATGGCATCCTACTTTTCATAAGTAAGTTTTGATGAAATGCTGCCACACACATTTGTTTACATCTATGTATTATCTGTGGCTCTTTTCATGCTACGTGGCAGAGTTAGGTATTTGTGAGGAAAGACCAGCCTAAAATACTTGGTATCTGATCCCTCACAAAAACATATGCTCATCCTTCAGGAGTGATACCTTTTGTATATTTTGGTTTACAAGGCTGTAGAGAAAGACTGTGGGGGGATATAAAAAGAAGTTAGGAGGCTATTAAAATAGTCTAGGTGAAATACGATTGTGTTTTAGACGAGGTTCTAGATGATGGAGGTGGGAGAGATGAAAAAATGTGGGAGATGTTAAGGAGCTAGAGCTAAAGATATTTGCTAACAATTTACATGTGTGGGTAAAATTAAGAGAGAAAACAAAAATAATTCCCAGAGTTTTGGTTTGAGCACCTGCATGGAAGTTGACCTATATAGAAAATTAATTATTTATAAAACTTTTAGGACAAAGAATTGCATTTTTAATGATATGCAGAAAAAATAAGAAAACATGTTTTTATCACATGAATTAGTAAGGCCTATCATTTTTTAAAAATATTTTATTTATTTTTTTCATGAAACAGAGAGAGAGAGAGAGAGGCAGAGACATAGGCAGAGAGAGAAGCAAGCTCCCCACAGGGAGCCTGATGTGGGACTCGATCCCAGGACCCCGGGATCATGACCTGAGCCAAAGACAGATGCACAACCACTGAGCCACCCAGGTACCCCTCTGTCATTAAAAATATATGACTTTGGAGTTAAGTAAAATCTGCTTAGTCAAGTATCAGATCTGAGGGTCTTGGACAAGCCAGCTACCATCTCTGAGATGAATTTTATAAATTAATATTAAAAATTTATAAATAACTTATAAAGATTTTTTCCAACTTAATTTTTTTATTTTAAAATTAGGGTAAAATATACATCTAATTTGCCATTTTCACCATTTTTCAGTGTATAGTTTAGTGGTATTAAGTATATTCACACTTATGTGCATGGTGGTATGCACCACCATCCATCTCCAGAATATTCTTCATTTTCCAAAACTGAAACTGAATTAAGCACTAATTCCCCATATCTCCATCTCCCTAGCCCCTGCCTGCCACCATTCTACTTTTTGTCTCTATTGACCACTCTTGGTACTTTATATAAGTGGAATCATACAATATTTGTCCTTTTGTTCTCAGCTTATTTTAATAAGCATAGTATCTTTAAGATTCATCTATGTCAGAACATCTATTCTTTCTGAGGCTGCCCATCATACATATACCACATTATGTGTATCCATTTGCATAGAACCTATGTTTGTGTCCCTCCTGCTTCCAAATTCATATGTTGAAACCTAATTCCCAATGAGATGGCATTTGGAGGTGAGGCCTTTGAGAAATGAAAAATCATGAGGATAGAAGCTTTATGAATGGGATTAGTGCTCTTTCTTTTTTCTTTTTTTGTATATTTTTTATTGGAGTTCAATTTGCCAACATATAGCATGACACCCAGTGCTCATCCCATCAAGTGCCCCCTCAGTGCCCATCACCTAGTCACCCCAACCCCCTGCCCACCTCTCTTTCCACTACCCCTTGTTTGTTTCCCAGAGTTAGAAGTCTCTCATGTTCTGTCATCCTCACTGGTATTTCCCACTCATTTTCTCTCCTTTACCCTTTATTCCCTTTCACTATTTTTTATATTCCCCAAATGAATGAGACCATATAATGTTTGTCCTTCTCTGATTGACTTACTTCACTCAGCATAATACCCTCCAGTTCCATCCATGTTGAAGCAAATGGTGGGTAATTTGCTTCAACATGGATGGAACTGGAGGGTATTATGCTGAGATACCACATCTTCTTTATCCATTCATCTTTCAATGGACGCTGAGGCTCCTTCCACAGTTTGGCTGTTGTGGACATTGCTGCTATAAACATTGGGGTGCAGGTGTCCTGGTGTTTCACTGCATCTGTATCTTTGGGGTAAATCCCCAGCAGTGTATTTGCTGGGTCATAGGGCAGTTCTATTTTTAACTCTTTGAGGAACCTCCATACAGTTTTCCAAAACTGGAACAGGAAGAAATAGAAAACCTGAACAGGCCAATAACTAGTGCTCTTTTTCAAAGAGGCCTCAGAGAGCCCCACATCCATGAACCAGGAAGCAGGTTATCACCAGCCAGTGAATCTGTTAGTGCCTTGATCTTAGACTCCCTAACCTTCAGAACTATGAGAAATAGATTTCTGTTGTTTATAAGCCACCCAGTCTATGGTATTTTTGTTATAGAAGCCCAAACCCACTAAGATACCACTCATTTATCAAGTAGCTTTCACTTTTTGATCATTGTAAATAATGCTGCTTTGCACCTGGCTGTAAAAATAAATATCTGTCCAAGTCCAGCTTGCTTGCTTTTCTTTCTTTCTTTCTTTTTTTCATTTCTTTATTTCTTTCTTTCTTTTTTAAAGATTTTGTTTATTTATTTGAGAGAGAGAAGGAGAATATGCACACATGCAGTGGTGGGGGGGAGGGCAGAGAGAGAGAAGGAGGGAGAGAGAATCTCAAGGAGACTCCCCACTGAGCACAGAGCCTGATGCAGGATCACAACCTGAGCCAAAATCAAGAGTCAGACACCTAACCAACTGAGTCACCCAGGCACTCCTGTTCAAGTTTGGTTTTCAGAAGTGGAATTGCTCAGTGATATGGTAATTCTGTTTACCTTTCTACCAATAGATGCACAGGGTCCCAATTTCTCCATGTCCTTGCTAACACTTGTTATTTCCTGTTTTGTTTGTTTGTTTGGTTTTTGGTAATAGCTATTTTAATGGGTATGAAGTGGTATCTCATTGTGGTTTTGATTTGCATTTCTCTAACGCATGTCTCTAATGATTAGTGACATTAAGCATACTTTACTGTGCTTATTGGCCACTTGTAGATCTTCCTTGAAGAAATGTTTCTTCAGGTCTTTTGTCTTTTTTAAAATTGGGTTGTTTTTCTGTTGTTGAGTTGTAGGAGTTATTTATATATTCTGGATGTTATATTTATATATTCTGGATATTAACTCCTAAGATATATGATTTGCAGGTATTTTCTTCTTTTCTTTGAGTTGTCTTTAAAAGACAGAGTTAATCTCTGTTTATAGTGTCCTTTGATGTACAAAAATGTTTAATTTTGTCATAGTCCAATTTATGTTTTTTTACATGTGTTGCTTGTACTTTTGATGTTATATCCAGGAAATCATTGCCAAATCCAATGTCACAAAGCTTTGGTCCTATGTTTTCTTCTAAGAGTTTTATAGTTCAGCTCTTATGTTTAAGAAAAACTTATGCTTTTCACTTGAAAGAATATGTTATTTCTTAGTGAAACTCAAATTTTGTAATATTATTCTTTTGTCTGAGTTAAAGGAGGAAGATGTTAGATTTCAATCAATTTTTGGAGTACTCATCAATTATCAACCAGGAGCCTACAGTATGCTAAAAACAATAAGGCATACTAAATAAGGTTACATCTAAATACTTTGTTCTCTTTTCTTTTTAAAAAAGATTTTATTTATTTGTGAGAGATACAGAGAGAGATGCAGAGACACAGGAAAGAGGGAGAAGCAGACTCCCTGCAGGGAGCCTAATGTGGGACTTGATCCCAGGACCCTGGGATCACGACCTGAGTCAAAGGCAGACATTCAACCACTGAGCCACCTAGGCACCCCATACTCTGTTTTCAATACCTTTTACTAATAGTGGGTAGGACAAGCAAAATAATGCATAATAATGAGAGCACATATTAGAGCTAAACTAAACCTAATGGCAATATATTTAGTTGCAGTTCAGAAAAGGAGAAATTAGAGTCAAAGACAGTGGTGCTCAAATTTGACTACACATTAGAATCACGTGTAAAGCTTTTAGAAGCTTTTGTGTGTGATGATGGAGGAAGCTGGCTTCCAGTAATGACTAAGTATCTCCTATCAACCTCGTCATCCCACGGATAAAAACTATAAACTTTAGGTAAAATAAATAATAGTCAGAAAACACTGGATATTGACTAAAGAAAGCAGAGAAGAGAATTGACAAGTGAAAGAAGTACCTGGCCCTGAGAAAGTGTATTGTTTTATAGCTTTACCCTATCATATGAGATTACTAGACCTCAGATAGTGGCAAAAGTTGTCTTGCTAGTTTGAAAAAGCAGAAGACAGAGTTCAAAGGAAACATTAACAGCTGAAAAATGAGGGTAGAGGGTCTTAAAAAGTAAACAGCCAGGACAGGGGAGCTCAGAATTATGTGTATAAACTCTTCCCAAAAAGTTTGACCCCTGAACTATGCATGTGTAGGTAGAGTCCAAGTGGCTCAGATAAGTAAAAAATAAAAATTGAATTGATATTTCAGCAGCTGCCTAATGCAGGGGATATGAAAATTTTCTGTTTGAATTCAACCAAGTTAATTGCATTTTTAAAAATAGAACTCTCTTCCCAGGAGCATAACAAAATACAGAATCTACAATATATTATTGACCATCTCAAAACTTACTATAGACATGAGGGGACATTAAAATGTCACCAATACTTAAGAAAATATACAGTACTGCACATGAGTGAATAAGATGACAAGATTTATTTCAAATGGCTCATTAATTATGCTCATGGACATAAATGAAAATATAAAGAAAATAATTGAAGAACTAAGAAATCTCATGAGAGAAATAAAAACTATGGAAAAGACCACATTGAAAACCTAGAACTGAAAAAATGTGACATCTGAGATGAAATGTTAATTATATGGTTTTATCAAGAGATTGAATAGAAGGGTCAGAACAGAAGCTTTTTAGTTTGTTGCAGTCTCATTTGTCTATTTTTGCTTTTGTAGCCTATGCTTTGGAAGTCATATTTAAAATATTATTGTCCAGACAAATGTCAAGAAATTTATCCCCTATGTTCTAGTAGTTTTACACTTTCAGGTCTTTTGTACAGCAAAGGAAACAATCGGCAGAATGAAGTGACAGCATAATGAATGGGAGAAAGTATTTGCAAACCATACATTGATATACTCAAAATATATAGAGAACTCAACACCATAGCAAGAAAACAGATAACCCAATTTAAAAATGGGCAAAAGATGGCACGTGGGTGGTTCAAGGGTTGAGCATCTCCCTTGAGCTCCGGGTGTAATCCTGGGGTCCTGGGATGGAGTCCCTCATCAGGCTCCCTGGAGGGAGTCTGCTTCTCCCTCTGCCTGTGTCTCTGCCTCGTAAATAAATAAATAGATCTTTAAAAAAATGGACAAAAGATCTGAATAGATATCTTTCAACCGGAAACCTACAAATGACCAGCAGGTAAAGGAAAACTGTTCACTAACCATCAAGGAATTCCAAATCAAAACCACAATGAGATATTATCTCACATCTATTAGAGTAATTATTTCAAAAAGACAAGAGATAATAAGTGTTGGCAAAAATGTGGAAAAAAGGGAATTCTTGTGTACGTGGTGGGAATGTAAGTTGATAAAGCTATTATGGAAATCAGTATGAAATTTCCCCAAAAAATTAATAATAGAACTACCATGTCAAGCAATCCCACTTCTGATTATATATCCAAAGGAAATGCTAACAGGTACAAAGTTTCTTTCTGTACCCACTTCATGAATATACTAAACCCACTGAATTTTATATTTAAATGGGGGAATTTTTATCCCAATAAAGATACTTTTAGAAGCTCAGTAAATAAAAGCAATTAGCCAGTGGGGGGAAAAAGAAAGTTACCATCAGCAGTATGAGGAAATAGAGTATAAGGTAAGCCAAACAGAAGCTAAGTCATGTGGATGCTGATTTGTCAAGATGAATACTTCAGAGGGACAGCTGGGAGAGTGGCTGAGCATTACAGCTGTTTTTCTTTATTGGATAGTCATATAGGATGTTACCATTCTGTGAAAACTAATCATGGGGCTACAGTTGAAATTTTTGTCTCTTTATATTTATATACTTATACTTTAATACCTGAAGCAACTTGAACTTGTCTGTTTTTCAAAAAAAGAAAGAAAGAAAGAAAGAAAGAAAGAAAGAAAGAAAGAAAGAAAGAGAAAAAAAAGAAAAGAAAAAAAAGAAAAGAAAAGAAAGAAAAGAAAGAAAAGAAAAGAAAAGAAAAGAAAAGAAAAGAAAAGAAAAGAAAAAAAGAAAAGAAAAGAACTTGTCTGTTTCTCACAACCAGAGGACATTGCCCGAATCACATGTTCTGGATTTTCCTATTTCATGGATAGTGAAAAACAGAATTTTCTGGTTGATTTTTGCAGAATATATCTCAAATAGTAGATAAAAATAAAGTTGGCATTGTTTTTAGTTGTTGCAGGATAACTTTAAGATAAAAATTATTTGGCATTTATGTCTTATATAAGAAAAGCTTAAAGAAAGCAGATAATTATTCTCTTTATTTCAATTTCATCCATCATTTAAAAAAGAAAAAAACAATCTTTGGAATGTTATAAAATAGTAAATAAGAATATATGATTGTATACCCTATGAAGTATAATGTTTATATAAATAATATATATTTAAGTTGTAATACAAATACAAGAAATGGTAAAATCAGATCACTCTCAATTTGTTGGTGTCAATTGAATTTGGCATAATAATTTTATATTTCAATTTAACAGTATCAGGAATATAAAGGCTATGTCATTTGGCTCAGGAAAGTTTATATTTGAGAATTTATGGTAAATTAAATTCAAATGAAGAAGAGGATAACTATCCCCGTCTCTCTAAATGGTTGATAAAGAAATAAGTAAGCAAATTATAGTACATACATTCATAAAAATATAGCAATCAAGGCCATAATTATAGGAGACGTGGAAAATGCAAGCAGTCACCAAATAGAAAACAAAGGCAAAGTATAACGTTGCATTCCTGGTATGATTGTAACAGTGTAAATAAATATCAAGTATGCAAATGAGAAAAGTATAGAAAAAAACAACAAAATAAAGATAGTTGTATTAGAATTACTGAATCAAAGGTAACGTGTTTTTCCTCTTTGCTAAATTTTCTCCAATTTTGTCATAATACTTCTATAATTTAAGGAGAAAATTAGTCAAGTCTTGATGTGCCTATAAATACATATTACATATAATCTAGAGAAGAGACAGGAAAAATAAAAATATGTAAGATAAGACAAATTCCAGTACCAGCTCCTTCTGAAATAGCAGTATCTGAAATAAGAGAATTTGTGTGTGTGTTTGTATGTGTGTATATATCTGCAAAAGTTCCAAGCATTCAGAGAAAAATGCCTCGGAGAAAATACCACTGCAAATACACTTGTGTTGTTTTATCTCTATGGGTAAGGGAAAAGAAAAGATCCTCAAAAAAAAAAAAGAAAAAAAAAAAAGAACAATATATTTCTGAGTTATGCCTTTCCTACTGGGCTTTAGGTGTCTCTGAAAAGAACATCAAAAACAACGTTTCCGGACAAAAGCTTGAGGTAATCAACAGCACCCTCAGGACTTGTTAACAAATGGCCTCTTTCAGGTGAGACAACAGTTTGGGTTCAAACTAGAGCATTTCCACCAGGGAAGGCTCCCATGAGGTACGAAATCCTCCTAGGTATGGACATGCAAGAGTCTTTGATGTTGGGAGAATCTTGCAAATGAGTTAGGGATTACTGAAGAACTCTGATGAGCTAGGGATTTCATTACCTAAAGGGGATTAATTTTATATGCACTCTTGTCCAGAATGAAAAATTAAAGGAATAATTTATATGAGCATTTCCAATAAAGAAAAAGATAATTGCAATATCCAGATAATTCAGATAGCAAGTTATTTGCTTGAATTACTAGCATAATTGTCTAAAATAATTTGTAATGTGTATATGGTTCCTGTCTGTGTTGTTAATTTTTGATGTATAATTGTAACCGTAGAGATTTGAAAGCCAAACCTTATGGTTTTCAAAGAATTCACTACCCTTCTCCAAGACTGGCTCTCTCGCTCCATCTATGGCACTTGGCTACGATGCTGAACTACTATTTGATCATTTAACCTTAATCTATCCCTTCAATATCAGAAGAGGAAAAATAATGACAAGAACTGATAGAGTTTATTTTTACTAAAGCGATGTTTGGCCTTTTAAAAGCATTTTCATCAAGATGGTCTATCTTCACATGGTAATCATTTATAAATGATGACAACATGGTTGGTGGAGATGAGAATATTTGTGAAGAAAAATGTGGTTGTACTGGTGTCAAAAATGAGATGTAGCTTGTAAATTTGAAAACTCCAAAAAACATCTAGATTCTTTTGTAGTTAGGAACAAACTCCAAATTTGGGGGGAAATAATTTGTTAAAATTTTCTGATTTTCTTTCCTAAAATAACAGATTTACTTAGTGTTCTTCTAAATGCTATTAGATAGAGAATCATCTCTTCATATAAAATCTTATGTGGAAGCCTAATATGTATGTAAGAAACAAAATCCAGCTGTTTGCTTAATGTCACTTGGGAAATTCAGAGCTCCCTCATTTCTATGCCCAGAAATATCTTTGTGGAAATTCTAGAGTTCTCAATACCATACAGTGTAAAGATTACTGTACTTGATGATTATATTTCTCTAGCATGTAGATAGCAGAATAATCTCAGTCACTTAAATTTAGTTTGCAAAGTAATTTGAAAATCGCTGTCACAAGTGAGTCAGTACCCATTCAAATTAAATCTTCATGAAGAATCCTCTTAATCCTTATTGTCAAAAAATGTTTTATTTTCAAGAATAGTTTAAATTTATTTGCATATTTTAAGTTGTAAAGCTCATCAAAAAGATGAATTTTTTGAGACTTAAAAATCTGTTTTCTAATATTTTATCTCTGAAAGGGGGGAAGGAAGGAAAGCACAAACTAAGGGAAAAAATGAGTTCAAGATCAAACGATTTATCTTCAAGTCTTTGAGATCTTTATGTTAATTCTTACATACAACTCTTCAAACTTTTCCCTCAAAATATGAGTTCTTCTGAGAGGTCTCTGTGCTATAAAGTCACATTAACAGATGCCTCGCTCTTTTACTTCCCAGAGAGAGCTGTGTCAGAAGTGAGTTCTGAAAGCTCCATAATAAGAGCAGGACTCATTGGAAATCAGCATGCCATATTGATGCAACCAATATTGCAACATAATTATCATTTCTGAGAGAGTATCTGTTCAAGATTTGTGATTTTCTCTTTATTAAGGATAAGGGGCAAGAATCCAATTGAAGCATCTCAAGAGAATATTTTCATATTGGACTTTATCCCCCCTCCCTCTCTTCTTGTGCAAATTAAAATGCTAGCCTGATTTATTTCAGTCTTTAGAAAAGAAGTTTAGTTTATCTGTATTTGTATGCCTCTGTAAAGATTTTCCTTGTATGGTTTCATTTCGAATAAGTCTTGTCAAACATAAAGGCACCTCCTGGGGTTAAATAATTTTGATAAGAAATACTTTAATTTTGTTTATTCTAATGCAAGCACCCCTAGACGGGAAAGAAAATCAAAACTTTTTTAACCTTCTGTCAAAGGGACAGTAATTTAGAATTATAAATTTTATACCATGCTAGTTTTTTTTTTTCTTCTCATAAGAAGTATTTTGCAGGAATTGGGGATTTAGGGTAGAGAATGTAGCTTCCAGCCAAGATTTCAGTATTTTCTAAAGATTCTTTTTTGAGGGAGGAGTTGCTTTTCCTGTGCATAAACAAAACCATATTTGGATAAAAGCAAAACTTGCTGATGACTAAATATAAATTTTGGAAATAATCCTAGATAACTAAACAATTTTTAAAGTCTTTTGTAAAGTTTATTGGTGAGTCAGAAACTACTTGATTTCTTCTACTGAAATAAGAGGGTAACTGTTTGCTCAGTAATTATTCCAACTAGCACCACAAAAATTATCTACTGGAAAACATTCAAAATATGTAATTGCATCTGGCTTGGTGCTTTTGAATCAATAAAAGGTATTCTTCCACCCACTGAACCCAGAAAAATTCTGCATGCTTGGGTAATGATGCTACAGAAATGTTTAATTATCATTCTCCTACCTGACCTAAAGCTATTTGTGAATTTTGGCAAAGAAAAAGGAGACTCAGAAATTCAGCAAGCATTGGACTATAGTATCTTTCCAATGTGGAGATCATATAATTGTATATGAAAAGATTTTCTGTTTTCAGCCAGTGAAGTTTTGATGAAAATCTACACATAGGATTACCTACTTTTTTCACAGGTAAATGAATTTTGGCAGTCTACCTACTCAAACAACGATTATAGATACAACTCAGGAGTGGTTGATCTCATCAATCTTTTGCCACATACCTGTTGGAAAATAGTACAGAATTAAAGCATAATACTGAGATGAGGTGCCACTGGAAAATATTTGAAACTATCTTACAATATAGATATTATGGATATAGTTCATATTTTTCACTGAAATTTAAGTGATTGGCAGAAAAAAGACTGGCTCAGTGGCCATCAGCAATAATAAAAAGTGATATTGACTTCCTAGAGTGTATGATGCAGATTTTATTTTTTTTAATTTTTTTAAATTTATTTATGATAGTCACAGAGAGAGAGAGAGAGAGAGAGAGAGAGAAAGGCAGAGACACAGCAGAGGGAGAAGCAAGCTCCATGCACCGGGAGCCCGACGTGGGATTCGATCCCGGGTCTCCAGGATCGCGCCCTGGGCCAAAGGCAGGCTCCGAACCGCTGTGCCACCCAGGGATCCCAAACTTGATGCAGATTTTAGATTTCATTTTTAATTAGATAATTATTTTGTTCAGAAAAGCACATACTTCTCTTTGTATTGTATGGTAAAGGTGAATGAATGATTAAGAGGATGTAAATCAACAGCAGTCTTACATGACAGAGGCAAGAAGAATCAGAGTCAGAAAGGCAATGTGACGGAGGAAGCAGAGATTTCAAAATGCCATACTGCTGGCTTTGAAGATGGAGGAAGGGACCCTGAAAGAAGGAATCAGATAGACTTTTAAAGTTGGAAAAGGCAAAGAAAAAGATTCTGCCTTAGTCTCCAGAAGGCACAGAGTCCTGCCAGAACCTCCCAGACCAATTTTGGGTATCTGATCTTTAGAAATGTAAGAAAATAAATTCATGTTGTTTTAATCCACTAAGATTGTAGTAATTTATAACAGCAGCAATAGGAAACCAATATACCTGTTAATGATACTGAGATTTGGGAAGGTGAGACATTATCTTCAATTCACAGGAATGTCCTGATTTTTCCAGGATTCTGCAGTTAATGTGGCAGAGCTGGGAGTAGAACCCAGGTTTTATGGCTTCAAATCCAGTGCTATTGTTCTACTAGAATTTATTTAGTTTCATCATTTTGTAGTATTTATTAAGTAGCTCTGGATTCATTTCTGTTTGCTGATATAATAAATCACTATAAATCTAATGGCTTAAAACAACACAGATGTATTCTTACAGCTCTGGAGATCAGATGTCCAATATGGGTCCCATTGGGCTAAGGTCAGTCAAGGTATCAACACATCTGCATTCCTTCTAGAAAATCTAGTGGAGTATCTCTTTCCTAGACCTTTCCGGCTTCTAGAGACCACTTACATTCCTTGGTTTATGAGTCTTTCCTCCATTCTCAAGCCAACAGCAGAGCATCTTCAAATCTTTTGGACTAGAACCTTTTTTTCTTTGGTCACATCTTTCCTGATTTTAACCCTCTTATCTCTGTCTTATAAGACCTATGTGATCATATTGGACCCATAGAGATAATCTAAGGTAATTTCCCCATCAAGATTATTAATTTAGTCACATCTCCAAAGTCCCCTTTCCTATGTAAGGAACCTAGAGGTTCTGGGGTTTGGGATATGGACATCTTTGGAGGGCATTATTCTATCAGATTCTGCTATGTATCAAATATTGTCCTAATTTCTTTTCCTTTTTAAAAGATTTTATTTTATTCATGAGAGACACAGAGAAAGAGAGGCAGAGACACAGGCAGAGAGAGAAGCAGGCTCCTTGCAGGGAGCCCAATGTGGGACTTGATCCTGGGACCCCAGGATCACACCCTGAGCAGATGCTCAACTGCTGAGCCACCCAGACATCCCCAATTGTCCTAATTTCTGAGAATAAATTAAAATGCCCAATATTTATGGGATTCCATTCACTGAGAAATACTGAACAGTTATACATAATCTGACTTATGTCTTAAAAACTCACACTGAGTGATCCCTGGGTGGCTCAGCGGTTTAGTGCTTGCCTTCAGCCCAGGAAGTGATCCTGGAGTCCCGGGATTGAGTCCCACGTTGGGCTCCTTGCATGGAGCCTGCTTTTCCCTCTGCCTATGTCTCTGCCTCTCTCTCTCTCTCTCTTTCTCTCTCTCTCTCCCTCTCTCTCTCTCTGTCCCTCATGAATAAATAAATGAAATCTTTAAAAAAAACCTCACACTGACTCTTTAAACAAAATATAGTACAGAGTGGAAGCATGGCAGAATGGTAACAGTTGTATAATCAAGAGCTGTGTGAGAAGGTCTGTCTTTATTCTTACTTTTCAATTGTCTTGAAAAACTGGATAAATCATAATTTACTTAATTTTGAAAATTGAGAAAAACTGGGCACGGAACATGTCTTACTTTAGTTGGGGTTGGAGGTAAGAATTAAAAATTGGTTTCAAACATGCAGAAATTGAGAATTCCATTAGACATCAAATCAGAGACAGCAGTTAGACGTGTGATTTTGAGTTTAGGCTAGCGGATAGGAGTGAAAATCAAGAAATTTGGAAATCAATGTATGCACTTTTCTGTGGGACTTCATGATTCAGTAGATCCAACAATACATATAATGTCTGTGATAAATACAGATGCTATATGAAATCTCTTACAAGCCTGAATAGCAGAATCATAGCACAGACATCTAGGAGTTTAGAGTAAAATCTATGCCCCCTTCTGAAAGTATCTATTTATTTTGAAGAACCAGCTCCTGGTTTACATGTAGGACATCATAGGGAATGAATGCCTAATTAGAGAACATCAAGTGAGTAAAATTTCAGCTGCTCATCAAGAACAATGTTACCTGAATCTCTAGGTAATAAGGTTGAGTACTCAGAGCAGCAATTTATCCAGAAGTTGAAATGGTGTATAGGAAATCAGGTTCCAAGAGGGCCAAGAAGTACAAGTAAGTTGCATGATCAAGATTTCTTTGACAAATTCTTCTAAATTGTCTCTTCTCTCCTGATCTTCATCTGTATTTTTGTGGTGGTTCCTTATGACCACCTAACTCAAGAGCAGAACCTTGAACCTGGTTTACAGACAGTTTTTCATGATTTTCTGGCACTCACTTAAAGTGGATGGCTGCTGAATTTCAGCCTTGCTTAGTTTTGGCCCTGAAGAATGGTGGCATTAGAAAATTCCCCAAATGTATAGAACTTTAAAGAGCACATTTGACTTTTTACTTTGGCTCAAATGAGAGATATTTAGAAAGTGCACTGATACATGGACAGTTGCTAATACAACATGGATTTGGACTGCACAGCTCCACTTGTGCATGGATGTTTTCCAGAATATAATAGAGTATTATAAATATATTTTCCCTTCCTTATGAATTTCTGAATAACATTTTCTTTTCTCTAGCATACTTAATTGTAAGAATATAGTATATAATTCATATAACATACAAAATATAACACCTGTTCATCCACTATGTTATTGTAAGAGTTTCAGTGAATAGTAAGTTATTAGTAATTAAGTTTTGAGGCAGTCAGACATTACATGTAGGTGTTCAGCTGCATGGAGGTGCTGGCACCCAGGTCTCCATGTTGTTCCAGCATCAACTACAGTTTGGAACTGAATAATCAGGGACTCTAAAAAAACAAGATTGGAACATTGGGGTGGCTCAGCAGTTGAGCATCTGCCTTCAGCTCAGGGCGTGATCTTGGAGTCCTGGGATCGAGTCCCATATCGGGCTCTCTGCATGGAGGCTGCTTCTCCCTTTGCCTGTGTCTCTCTCTCTGTATCTCTCATGAATAAATAAATAAAATCTTTTAAAAAGAACAAGATTGAAAAATGGTGACAAGATAAACAATTAGTACAAAAACCTTGTTTTTAATTGCATTTCTATGCTTTCCTGGTATCTTTCCCTTTTTAAATTCTATATAAATTTTCCCCTAGTGATTTTAAGATCTAATCTTATTTTGAATTCTAGTGGTAGCTATCTTTAACTTTTCAGTAATATACTGGAATTCACATTTACCTGCCATGTTAACTGAAATAATTTCTCTATAAATGCTGACTAATCCTAACTAAAAAATTTAGCCCATTTCTATTTCCCCTTATAGAATCATTGAGGATTTTCATAACAATGACCTTGAGTCATGAAGATAAAATTGAATTATGTTAATATTTTCTGTTTATAAGGTGAAGATTTTCATTAGATAAAAATATGTTATCAAAAAATTGAAATAAAAACAAAGTATTAGAACTTAAAAGTTACTTTTCTATAATACCTCATTCTGGGGTAATGATGAAGATAATTAGTTATGCTAATAAACTTCCCATATCTATATACATTTATAGTATTTGCTTAGCAAAACAAATTTATGAAGTCTTTGCAAGTTTTCCATTAATAACATTAGAGAAGTCCATGAAATCTTTTGTAAACTATGGATAATTTGTGTTTAGTTTCAGAGTTCTGGGCTTGAGTAAAGCTCTCAAGTGTGATAATGTGGACTTCTAAGGTAAATGTTAAACTTGGCAGGGACACTCCATGAAGACTGAATATGTCATTTGACCTCTTGGTGACTCTGTGGCCTCATTTATAAATTGGACTTTATGTTGAAACACTGCTGGTAGTATGATGATGTAATTGGCTCCAGAGCTCTCCAGAGCACCCTCCAGAGTGTGAAAGATGCCTGGTGCTTGAACCAAACTATCAGAAAAATAACAGCGACAAGGAAACAAATCTGAAGAATTAAAAATAGCTGATAGAATCTAGCAACCTAGATTCTGCTCAGAACTGTAACTTGAGATCTTGAGATGCAAGCTCTAAAACAATGGCCAGCCTATTTCTATATAGAACTGGTTCTTCTGCGTTTTTTCTTTTTTTATGAACCTCTACTGCATCTCTTGCTACCAATATCCTCTGCCCTCAAATTTTAAGCATAAAAGAAACTTTGGGCAACTAATTTAGACATTGTCATATAAGTGTCAACTTTTCTTGCAAATCTGTCTTAAATATTTTACTGTAAGTCAGTTTGGGAAGCACAAGGGGATGCTGTATCTACAACTACTTCAGTCAGTATCTTGTAATTGCATTATTCATTATTATTTTTCCAAATATAGATAGACCTGTAAGAAGCAGGATGAACATACATCCTTCAAACTGATTTGATGAAAGTACTGGATTGGATCAGTCTTTTAATCAAATTTTATATACCTGAAGCATCAATATATGAACAAAATAAAATGTTACCAGAGATTTTAACAAGATTTTTAACTCTTTTGAAGAAGAGCCTGAAAAATAGCTGGAACAAGTAAGATGACTATACTGTTCTCATCTCATTTAAAATTTTAACTTCTATCTGAATTGGTTTTCCTCTTAACCAATTACTAAATCCATTTTGAAAGTTTCAAGGAGTTGTATTCAAGAATTTGAGGTCTTTTGTGAGAGTGGCCTTCTGAGAACACAAAAGCTCTGTGATTGCTTTCTCTTTACGTCTGGAATCTAACAGAGCACTTTGGAGTCAGAGCTGACAGATAAAGAATGAAGTCTGACTTGGAATTTTGTGGAAGGGGTGTTTAGAAAGTGAATAAAACTGGAATTTATAAGCTGCACAAAATTAGCTAGTGTGACTGTTTACATTAAATGTCTCCAGCCTCTTGCAGGTCAGGTGACGTCCTCCAGCTTCCTGCCATTAAGGTAAGACTCATGTCATTCTTGACAAGTCTTGTTAGAAAACATAAAACATAATCCCAATTGCTTTGTAAAAGTTAAATAACAAGATTACAAATCAAAACAAAAACCCTGAGAGAGAAGCCTTGAGAACAGTAATTTTAAAGGTAGCTTTACTTTTCTATTAAAAAAAAAAAAAAGGTTGGAAATTGGTGAACTAAGAATAGCTAGACGTAAGACCAAAAGAGAAGGAGAAATAGGCAATAGAAATGCTCCTGCTCTGCTGAAGATGATTAATACTTGGTTAATACTACCTTGTGAGGATGGAGAATTGATCATTTCCTTTAGTGGAGTGTACCTTGTGCTTTGGGAATTAGGGGCCCAGAGGATAAACCTCACTCCCGTTTTATCAACTAAGCCAAAGTGCCCTTCTTAGAGTTTTTTGTTATACTGTTATAGATTTCCCATTTTTTTAAATGCTGTGGTCAGAGAGAGAATGGGGAGTTCTGCCTTGTAATCAGCATTTTTGTATAGGTTCTGATATTCTCCAGTTAAGCTGCCAGTCAGACATTCAATGAGCTAATTGCTCCAAAGCTCATGTTATAAATAATGAGAATTAATGAAAAAAGGAAAGGTATGGTCCTTACACTTATGGAATACTCTAACAAGGAGGAGTAGATATAAGACATTCCAAAGACACTAGCTAAGCAATTGTTTCACTGCTAGTGGACTTTGGAAGAAAAGCTCAGTTTGACTGCAGTCTCATTTAGTCTAGTGCATCAGTGTGTGTGGAAGTGGGGTTGGTTGGGGGTAGAGTTGGATATCTGTTCCATGTGGTCACTTCCTCTTTGAGGCCCACAGTGTATTTTTTGCCTTGGGTGAGGATTTGCATTGGGGAGAGGGCATTCAGTATCATAGGCCATTTTAGGTGGCGTTCAGCAAGAGGAATAGTTGAATGTCAGCTGGGCACCGTCCCATGACTTAGGTATCACTCCTCTTGATTAACAAGAAGAGTTGGCTCTTCTCAGGAAGACATGTTTTCTGGACTACAACAGGAAGGACAGCTATTAAAGCTCTTTGGTAATGGTATTTTACTGGGCCCACTTACGTGGAGATTAAACCTCAAGGTGCTGATCTGGCTCCCTAGTGGTATTGACAGAGATAGTTTTTTGTGAAGAGCTAGACGATTGCTTGAGCAGGTTTTGTTCCTGTCCAGTTGATCTGTATGTGGGATCCCATAGTTCTGGGATCCTACCCCTCCACCACGCTCATACCCCTCTTCACCATGTCTCTACTCCAATATTATCCACACCCTGATACATGTATCTAGTTTCCAGGGGTCAAGGGATACTAGCTCTGGTGATCAAAAATTAAATTTTTTTGTTATTGTTTCATAACTGGAATACTGCTCTTGAAAGTCAAAACCAAGAGTCGGACTCTTTTATTCTTTGATTCTCTTGTAAATAAATTCTCCTCTGAAGCAATGAAATGTCTCCTAACCTTCAGAGAGAGAAAGGGGGAAAATAGTACTGGTTAATTAATAAATGTTTCTATACTACAGTAGTAGTAAAGAATTTCATGTATCTATGTGTTAAGGATTAGGGCAATTCCTATAAAGACTGAAGAAACATGTATAGTGAGATGAAAAAATGAATGAGAAATCAAGAGGTTTTGATTTTTATTCTAGCATATTGGTCATATGATCTAGGGCAAAATATTTAATGTCTGCAAACTCTGGGATCTTTTCCTTAAAAAATGTTATAACAATACATATCATGCCTACTATATGGGAGGTGCAAGAATTTAAAGTCAGTCTCTCTCATTCTGAATTTAGCCTCTACTTCTTAGCTCTGAGATTTCCCAAGTTATACAATTTTCCTAAGCCCCAAGTTATACAATTTCCCTCAACAGAGTTGCATTAGAATGAAATAAAATCATATATATATATATGATTAGTATATAGTATTTATATACATATTATTATATATGGTATTAATAACTATCCCTGAAGAAATCATTCAGTAATTAGCTATTATTCCTACTGCTTCACCCCATGTAAGTAACAAATGTGTTCACACACACTATGATGTAAAAAGATTCCATACAATAATTTTTTTAGACATTTTGATAAGCTTTTTAAAAATTTATTTACTTATTTATTTGAGAGAGAGAGAATATGAGTGGGAGGAGGGGCAGAGTGAAAGGGAGAGAATCTGGAGCAGAATCCCCACTGAGTGTAGAGCTCAAAGTGGGGCTCGATCCCACAACCCTGATATCATGAACTGAGCTGAAATCAAGAGAAGGATGCTTAAGCAACTGAGCCAAGCAGGCACCCCTTGATAGGCTTTGTCCTAAAATCAATTGTACATGAGCCTGTGTTTGTAAATTTAGCATTTTTTCCCCTTGAACGCGATTCAGTGTTATGAACATCCACTGCCATAGGACGTTAACTCACACTGCTTATTTTTGAGCCTGCTTACTTTGTAAAAATGATTTCCCATGCTTAGCTATTGGAAATAATACTCTAATGAACAAAGGAGTACAGGTATCTCCTCAAAATAGTGATTTCATTTCCTTTCAATAAATACTCAGAAATGTACCAAATGGTACTTTTAACTTTTTTGAGGACCCTCCATACTGTTTTTCACAGTGACTGCACCAATTTACATTCCTACCAACAGTGCACAAGGGTTCCCTTTTGTCCACATCCTTGCCAGCACTTGCTATCTCTTGTCTTTTTAGTAGTAGCCATCCTAACAGGTGTGAGATGCTATCTCACTGTGGTTTTGATTTTTTTTCAATTTATTGGTGTTCGATTTGCCAACATATAGAATAACACCCAGTGCTCATTCCGTCAAGTGCCCACCTCAGTGCCCATCACCCAGTCACCCCCACCCCCCGCCCATCTCCCTTTCTACTGCCCCTTGTTCGTTTCCCAGAGTTAGGAGTCTCTCATGTTCTGTCTCCCTTTCTGATATTTCCCACTCATTTTTTCTCCTTTCCCCTTTATTCCCTTTCACTATTTTTTATATTCCCCAAATGAATGAGACCATATAATGTTTGTCCTTCTCCGATTGACTTATTTCACTCAGCATAATACCCTCCAATTCCATCCACATCGAAGCAAATGGTGGGTATTCGTCATTTCTAATGGCTGAGTAGTATTCCCTTATATACATATATGTGGTTTTGATTTGTATTTCTCTGGTAATTAGTGATGTTGAGTACTTCTTCCTGTACTTGTTGGTCACTTAAATGTCTTCTTTGGGAAAATGTCTGTTCAGATTCTCTGCCCATTTTTTATTGGAATGTTTAGGGTTTCTTTTGCGATTGAGTTTTTTGAGTTCCTTATATATTTTGGATATTAACCACATCAGATATGTAGTTTACAAATATTTTCTCCCATTTTTTAAGTTATCTTTTCATTTTGTTGAGAAGCATTTTGGTTTGATGCAATTTATTTCTGCTTTTGTTGTTCATGCTTTGGGTGTCATACCCATAAATTTATTGCCAAGACCAGTGTCAATGAGCTTTTCTCTATATTTCCTCCAGGAGTTTTAGGATTTGGGGTCTTACATTTAAGGCTTTGGTCCATTTTGAGGTTTTTTTGGGGGGAAGTGGCATAAGATAGCTGTCCAGTTTCATTCTCCTGCTTTTGAATATCAAATTTTCTTAACACCATTTCCTGAAGAAACTTATCTTCTCTCCATTGAATATTTTTAGTTCCCTTGCCAAATATTAATTGACCATATCTATTAATTGATCATATATGCCTGAGTTTATTTCTGGGCTCTTGATTCTTTTTCATTGGTCTATGTATCTGTTTTTATACCAGTATCATACTATTTTTATTACTTTAGCTTTGTAATATAGTTTGAAATTAGGAAGAGTGATGTCTATAGCTTTGCTCTTCTTTTTCAGGATCTGTTGGCTATTTGGGGACTTTTGTGAATTTTAAGGTTTTGTTTCTATTTTTGTAAAAGAAGCTATTGGAATCTTGATAGGATTGTATCAAATATGTAAATATTTTGAGTAGCATGGACATTTTAATAAAATTAATTCTTTTAATTCATGTACATAAGATATCTTTCCATTTGTTTGCACCTTCTTTCAGGTTTTTAAATAAATGTATTATAGTTTTCAATATAGATCTTTTATCTCTTTGAGCAAATTTATTCCTCAGAATTTTATTATTTTTGATGCTATTGTAAATGGGATTTTTTTCCCCTTTACTTTTCAGGTAATTCATTGTTAAGGTATAGAAATGTAAGTGATATTTGTATATTTATTATTCTACAACTTTACTGAATGTATTCTAATAGCTTTTTTGGTTGAGTCTTTAGGATTTTTCTATATACCAGATCAGGTCATCTGCAAATAGAGGCTATTTTGCTTCTTCTTCCTTTCTAATTTGGGTGTCTTTTATTTCTATTTCTTGTCTGATTTCTCTGGCTAGGACCTCCAGTACTATGTTGAATAGGGCTGGTGAGAGTGGGCATCCTTATCTTATTCCTCATTTTAGAGGAAGGGCTTTCAATCTTTCACCATTGAGTATGATATTAGCTGTGTTACTGCCATATATTCCCTCTATTATGATGAGTTATATTCCTTCTATACCCATTTTGTTAGACGTTTTTGGATTGAATGGATGTTGAATTTTGTCAAATGTTTTTTATGCATCTATTGAGATTTCACATAATGTTTATCTTTTGTTCTATTAATGAGATGTACCACACTTATTTATTTGCATATCTCAAACCATCCTTGAATCCCAGAAATGAATCCCATTTGATTATGCTGTGTAATCCTTTTAATGTGCTGTTGAATTCAGTTTCCTAGTATTTTGTTGAGAATTTTTGCATCTATATTCATCAAAAATATTGGCCTGTAGGTTTTTTTTTTTTTTTTTTTTTGTGGTGTCTTTATCTAGCTTTGATGTCAGGATAATGCTGGCTTAGTAAAATAAGTTTGGGAGTGTATCATCCTCTTCAATTTATTCTAGAGTTTGAGAAGGATCTTTAAAGGTTTGGTAGAATTTATCAGTGAAACCACTTCTCCTAGACTTGTGTTTTGGGAGGTTTTTGATTGCTGATTCAATGTTCTTGTTATTTGTCAGTTCAGATTTTCTATTTCTTCATGATTCATTTTTGGTAGATTATATTTCCAGAAATTTAGGTATTTCTTCTAGGCTGTCCAATTTGTTGGTATATTTTTATTCATAGTAGTCTCTTATGGTCTTAGGTGCCCATTGATGGATGAGCAGACAAAGAAAATGTGCATACAATACATCTGATATATCGTATTCCATAGATACAATGGAATATTATTTGCCCTTAAAAAAATAAGGAAACCCTTCTGTTTGCAATAACATGGATGAACCTTCATTATGCTAAGTGAAATAAGTTGGAGATAGAAAGACAAATACTTATAATTTGATTTATATGTAGAATATAAAATAAAACAAATTTGTAGAAGCAAGAACAGATTGATGGTTGTTAAGGGTAGGAGGTTTGGTGGCAGAAATGGATGAAGATGATCAAAGGGTACAGACTTCCACTTATAACATGAATAAGTTTTGGGGGGTATAATATATAGCATGGTGGCCACAGTTAAAATATTTTATTGTTTATTTGAAAGTTGCAAAGACAGTACATTTTAAAAGTTCTCACCACACACACACACACACACACACACACACACACACAGTAACTATGTAAGGGGATGGATGTGTTACATAGCTTTGTAGTGGTAACCATTTTGCAATATATATGTATATCAAATCCTTATGTGTATACCTTAAACTTACACAATGTTTTCAATTATATTTCAATAAAATTTGAAAAAATAAAAAATAAAAATGCCTTCCTCTCTGCAGTTTAACTGTCAGCTGTTACTTCCTAGGACTGTCCTTTTATTTACTTCTGGTGGCCAGAGATACAGCTTGCTGTCTTCAAGATAATATGTTTTGGGAAATTAGATCATTGCCTTGTTTTAGAACTGTGTATTAAGAAAGAATAATTATCTATGGATAGAGTTAGAGATTAAGGACTGCTTTTTAATTTGAGGGAGTTTTTTCTGTGTATTGGTTTTCTTATTGGCTGATCCAGATTGATGATGTAATCATAACAGGATGTTAAAATGGGACTCTTTACAACTCAGTTACAGTTGAATAACCAGCAACATAGCTGGCAAGGAGTTTAATATTCAAAAGTAAGGGGCTAGGTTACATATAATAGAAAACAGATTTTGTAACTTTTTTATTTTTCAATGAAGAGACTGAGAAATTATAATTTGAAGAGAGAATTTTCTTCAATGGAAGTTGTCGGTGAGGAAGGGGAAAGAATTCCTTTAATCTTATTTTAGATCTGATAGAGGTGTTCTGATACCAGTTCCATGGAACATGGGGGACTCACACTAGAAAAAGGTGAAGGGCAAGAAGGTGGATGAACAAACAAAGTGGAAGAAGTCACTGCATTTCCATCTACCAGCCAGAGGTTCATTTCAGGAGGGCATAATGCTAGGGAGGCACTCTGGGATTGTCCTAAATCTTGCCCATGAAGGCCACCTAGAGAAATGACTAGGCCTCACCAGACATAGCCTGATAGCATATTAGTGGCTGCTCAAAGGCTGAGTCAGGAGTCTTAAGACAATCCTCTGGAGAAAATTCATTGATCTGCGTTAGAGCAATTATAGTTCAGAGAGTCTCAATTGTATTAGTTTTTTATTGTTGCTGTAACAAATTACCACAAATGTAGTGTCTCAAAACAACACAAAGTTGTTCTCTTGCAGTTGTATAAGTCCGAAGTCTAACTTGTCTAAACTATATTCTTTCTGGAGACTTCCAGAGAATAATCTGTCTCTTTGTCTTTTCCAGCTCCTAGAGGCCACCTGAGTGGAGTTGTGTCTCCTTCCTGTACTTCCAAAGTCAAATATCTCTCTGTCCCCTCTCTTCCATTGACATATTGCCTCCTGTGTCTTGGACCCTACTGTCTCCTCCTTTAATGAGAACCCTTGTGAGGACATCAAACTCACACAGATAACCCAGGATTATCTCCCTGTCTCAAGATCCTTAATTTAATCACATCTGCAAAGTTTCTTTAACCATGTAGAGTAACATAATCACAGTTTTTGAAAATTAGGACCTGGATATCTTTGGGAGGGGTGCTATTCTTCTATCTACCTTACCCGTGAAGGAAGGCAGCCCAGGAACCCACCAAAGTACCAGGAGAAGAAGAATAAACTTTAAACAGTGCCAGGCTAAGAGAATCTTGGCACCTACTCAAAAGAGTAAAAATCAAGAAGACATTTTTCTGCCTCTTACTGCTCTTCCTTCTCTTTCCTTAACCCAAAGGATAAGAAACTTCTGTTAGCAAGCTGGGGAGGAGGAGAAAATACAAGCTAGGGACACAGGGAAAAATGAATAATTTTCTCCTACTGTAAAATTTCTCCTATTGGAAAATTCCCACCTAGGACCATGTTGAGTTGAAGGAGAGGGGAAGTGTTTACTTTGAGTGAAGTTCAAAGTTGATCATACTATGGAATGAACATTATAGTTGGTGGCTCAAAATTACTAGAGGATATTGTTATTATTATTGTCATCTAAGAGTGACCAAATTATGCCCAATACTCATCTAGAGATGGTAACAAATTAGATCCACAAAGTAGATTTGAATAGGCAGTGCCAGTGGATATGGAGGTGGGAGAATTAAGCTGGTTCCTTATTGAACTTTGAATATTATGCTTCATCAACATAATGGTTATATAATAAAGACCCAACTTGCATTGTTTGATGAACACACACACACAAAAAAAAACCAGACAACTGAAAGATGACAGAGGTTATCATGTAATTGGACAGTTAAGAAGACATTACCCTGAACTAGAGTTTGATGTTTTAAATCCTGCTCTTTCCAAGGCTAAGAAATGTTTTAAGGGGTGGGAAAAGAGAAATAAGTGAACATAGAAGCTATAGAGAAGTAATTTGCTGACAGTGCAAACAGAAATAGAAACAACTGAAGTGGCATGATATGGAACCTCTGGTAGCCATATAAAGCGATGGCAAAGTACAGAAATTGTCACTGGGGGAAAAGAGGAGAAAATGTATTAATAAAAACAGAAATGTAGTTTGGGGGCATTTAGTGAAAGGGCACACTTAAACACCCTTCTGATATTAAGGTCATATAACAATATAACAAAGGAATGTCAATTAAATAACTCTCTCTTTGTTCCAGGAAGGACCACTTGTCCCTTCATACCTCAGTTATCTCTGAAATTCTCATTGTTCTACAACACAATACTACATTGATGTTCATAATGCCTTGACCTCATAAAAAAAGAAAAGTTATTTTTTAAAGTATACTATTTTCTATTGCATGAACATGAATAACACATTTTAAAAGGATTGCCATTAAAAGATTTATATAAAAGAACTGCAGTAACCAACCTCCAATATAGTGCTCAACGATCCATTTCCCCCAGAATTCTTACTCTCCTTCACTGAATCAGGGTTTGCTCTGGGGGACCAATAGTATAAAGTGAAAGCCATGATACATGATTTTGGAAGCTAAATGGCATTATAATTTCTGCCTTGGTTTCTTGGATCACTTGCTTAGGGACAAGTCAGTAAGCTACCATGCCATGAGAATATTCAAGTAGCTCTGTGGAGAAGCCCATGTAGAGAGGAACTGTGTGTCATTCCCATCCAATAGCCAGCACCAGTTTTCCAAGTTGCATTTGAAAGAACCCCCTGGGAAATGGACCCCAAGCCCAAGTCAAGCAGTCTGGTAACTACAGCCCCATACAGTATCTAACTGCAGCTTCATATTAATTCTTGAGATAGAACCACTAAATGAACCACTATGGAATCCTCATCAACAGAAAGAGAGAGATTATAAATGGTGGTTGTTTTAAACCACTATATTTTTATAGTAGTTTGTTACATACCAATGAATAATAATATATTCACCCTTAAAAAGGAAAGTCCAGAAATCAACCAAACAAGTAGCTTTGGAAACACCTGGCCATAGATAAATTCAACAATTGAGTTTGCTCTCTTCTGGTGGAATACTTAAAATTCCTAGAGCTTTACTTACATTCTTATTCTAGCTCAGGCACCTAAGTGGCTGCTTGATTTAGAGCACATTTTAAAACTGTTTTGAGCCTTTTTTTTTTTTTTTCATTTGTGAAATGGGTTAATAATACGTCCTAACAGTTTGTTGAGAGGATTAAATATGCCACAAATTTAAGCCATGGCAGGACATGAAAAGTCGTCAAAAATGTTTTTTTATTTTTGCTTTTTCTAAAACTTTCAGATTAAGTCTCAGTTATAAAGACTACATATTGAGCAAAATAATTTACAGTATTGATTTTTTAAAAATTCTAGAGACTATGTTAACATCCAGTAGCTTTACGATTTCTCAATACATCTAACCAATCCTTTTGGGTGAGATAGATGGGCCATGTCTTCACAGTGCTCTTAGGTGCCAAATTCTATTTATTAAACCAGTTGCTATTTGGAGTGTTATGTGGATTTAGAAGAAAAATTCGTATTAATTGCAAGGATTGAGAGAAAAATTTTCTCAATGTAGCTTTAAATGTTTGGAAGAGTATTACAAAACAATAGAAAACAGTCACCAATAAAATGATATGTTCTATCTTGAAACACAGTAGTTTGATTAAAGGAAAGCAGGGAGGGACAGGAGAACAGAGCTGAGCTGAAATCTATCCAAATCCATGGCAGATGTGGTCTAAGGATTTAGGGAGCTTTATAATTAAAATCTTTAGCCTGCTGTGGAGATTAAATATTCACCTGCAGGTTTTCACTGTTACTAGAGAATCTCTCTAAATTTGTTCTCACCTTTGTTTGCAGCATACATTACAAAAAAAAAAAAAAAAAAAAAAAAAAGTACACTTCCAAATAGCAAGCAGTAGGGTCTTTGTTCACTCAGTCTGTATTTTCTCAGTCTTCATATCTGCAAGTTTCCTAGCATTGTTCTGAGCATTTTAATTCCAGGTTAGGCTCCAAAGGGTTTAAGTTTGGCCAAACCAAAGTTTAAGTTTGGCCAAACCCTTCCTGCCTAATCCAGGGCTGGCCTTGTTGGGGCCTCCTGAATTTGAAATTAGTTCTACATGTATTCTGCTGTGTTTCATGGCATCATTCAACCTTCCTGAGGTTATCCCCACAACTTTGCCCAACAGACCAAGAATGTGAAGGCCACCTGCAGCTCATGTAATCTGGACTTGGCTGAAATTGGAGATTTTTAAGCTACCAAACCAAAAGAGAATCCAAAGGCTAGACAGAATTTATGCTATTTATTTTATCCCTAATAATTTTTGTCTGCTATCTCCTGTATGGATTCACTTTTATATTCTAAACAATTATACCTCTGTTCTTTTCATATCATATCTAGAAGTCCTGAGAGTTGATAATGAATATTATATATTTATATATGTTAAATATGTTAAGCATATAAGACATATCATATATACTTAAATATGAGTTTTTAAAGATTTTATTTATATATACTTATGTATAATACACATTTTAATGTAAATATATATGTATTCATATAATTTTAAGTATTAAGGTTAAAAGAAAATTCCAAAATGGCATTGTCCAAAATGGCATCCACTAGTCATATATAAATGAAATTATATTAAAAATTTGAGCCCAAAATTGTACTTCAGATGCTCAGTAGTGCAATTCATGGGACGTGCATATTTAGAGCATTTCTATCATTATAGAAAGTTCTGTTAGATGGCTCTATTCTAAGAAGACAAAAAAAAAAAAAAAGATGGCTCTATTCTGGACTCTTGAAACTGCTTTGAAGAAGTACTGACTCTTTAGACTGTAGTCCATGCCTCCTTTAGGAGACAGTCAGATAATGGCAATGACACTTTCAAGAAAGTATTCTTAGACCGGGTTGGTTTAGACAGGAATTGAATAGAAAAAATACAGAGGGAGAGAGGGAGGGAGTTGCAGGAAGGGAAGAAGGGAGGAAGGAAGAAAACAATTTTCTGTGTCAGAGCCTTTTGCACACAGAGTATGGTATTGTATTTTAATGCCAAGCCCTGGGACTAAGTTTGTTTGAATCCACGTAAAATGCTCTCTCGTCTATATATTCAGCATCCTCCTTCGGGATAACTTAACTGAATATTCTACTTAATTGGTCTGTTAGGCTGTGACTGTATAACCATAACATCATCTTGTTGGGAAAAAAACAAACAAACAAACAAACCCAAACAAAAATGGTCATTTCTCCTTTCTGGGTTACATTTTGTCGCTGTGCCAAAGGCAGTGACCTGGTATTACGACTTACAGAATGTTAATTAAGATAGGCCATGGATTCGATACAATTTTTCACACTCCTTATGTTCATGTAGACATGACTTAAAAGTTTATTTCTCTAAGTGGACATTTCTCAGTAAGAGTGTAACTCTAAAATAATGTTACTACTGCATATTAGTCACAGGAGCATGATAGGATTTTGTGTAATTCATGATGAATGAACAGCCCAGGGAAATTTTTCCTTCAAGCTTCCCCTGATAAGCATAGTATGAGCCTTATAGGTATAGAGCAAACAATTTTTTATGAACTGGACATTATGAAAAATCTCCTTTACCTTACCTTTTACACCTGTGTAATTATTCTACAGTCTTAATACACCTGAGGTGAAGAATCCGTTTGCAGAACTTGAGACAAGGCTAGAAGACATAAAGTTACAGAGTCAGACAAAAGGTGCTGTGTGATGTTTGTAATATGCAAAACAGAACATAAGAAAAATATATATTTTAAGATTTTATTTATTAATGAGTGATACAGAGAGAGAGAGAGAGAAAGAAAGAGTGCGGCAGAGACACAGGCAGAGGGAGAAGCAGGCTCCATGTAGGGAGCCTGATGTGGGATCCATCCTGGGTCTCCAGGATAAGGCCCTGGGCTTAGACTGGGCTGAAGGTGGCGCTAAACCGTGAGCCACCCGGGCTGCCCCCCGCCCTTTTTTTTTTTTTTTAAGATTTTATTTATTTATAAGAAAAATATTTTATTTTAATACACTGCTTCTTAAAGCGTAAGGAATGACTTTGTGAGAAATATCTTCCTGAGCAGTGTTAGGTCTGGGCAAAATTTTGGTGACAGTGAAGACTACTTTATAATGTATTCTCCTTTTTTTTTAAATTTTTTTTTCTGATCCTGTATTCTTTAATTAATCTCTCTTCTTCTGTCAGAAGAGGACGACTTTTTCAGACTGTCCATAATAGATGACCCAGAACTTTTTCACTTTTGTATCCCAGTAATGGACATTTCCTCGTGCTCTGGATGTTCAGCCTTCTCCTGTCACAAAAATGTTTATCCACCTCAGAAAACTAATAACTTAAGAAACTGACTCCTTCCAAATGATGCTTAATGTTAACATTTGTTTTCAACTCTAGTTAATAATGAGAATGTCAGATGTGGTAGAAAATTGTTGGGATCTTTCTTGCCTTGAATGGGATACTATTGTGCCTATTGATTATTTTCTTATTGATATATAATTCATACACCTTTTAATGTGTAAGATTCAGTGACTTTTAGTATATTCACAAAGATTTAAGACCATCACCAGGGGATCCCTGGGTGGCTCAGTGGTTTGGCGCCTGCCTTTGGCCCAGGACCCGATCCTGGAGTCCCGGGATCGAGTCCCATGTCGGGCTCCCGGCATAGAGCCTGCTTCTCCCTCCTCCTGTGTCTCTGCCTCTCTCTCTCTATGTCTATCATAAATAAATAAATAAATCTTAAAAAAAAAAAAAAAGGCCATCACCACTATCTAACTTGGGAACATTCAGTCACCCTAAAAATAAACTATACCTATTTGCATTCGCTCTCTGTTTCCCCTTCTCATGATTCCTTAACAATGACTAATCTACTTTTTGTCTCAACTAGTTTACTAATTCTGGACATTTCAAATAAATATTTGTGTGTCTGGTTTCTTTCACTGGGCAAGCATAATATTTCCAAGATTTATCTGTATCGTAGCATATATCTGTACTTTATTCTTTTTATGACTCAATAATATTCCATTGTGAAGGTATATCATAATTGTTTCTCTGTTTATTTAATTTTGTGGGGCATATACATAGACTGAAACCACTGGATAATATAGTAACTCTGTGTTTAACTGTTAAAGAACTGCCCGATTGTTTTCCAAAGATTATGATGGTTCCAATGTATCCCTATCCTCATTAATACTTCTGATAGTCCTTTTAATTTAAAAAAAATTTTTAGTCACATAATGAGTGTGAAGTGGTATCACAATTAAGTGGTTTTAATTGCATTAGCATAATTACATTGAGCACTTTCTCATGTACTTATTGATCATTTGTATATTTACTTTGTAGAAATATTGATTGAAATCTTGACCATTTTTTTTCTTTTAAAGATTTATTTATCTTAGAGAGCAAGAGCAAGCAAAGTGTGCAGGAAGGGAGGGAGTGAAAGTCTTAAGACCCTATGCTGAGTGTGGAGCATGATGTGGGGCTCACACTCAATCTATGACCCCAAGGTCACAAATTGAGCCTAAACCAAGAGTCAGTGTTTAACCAACTGTTCCTTCTGAGGCCTGTCTTATGGCCATTTTGAAATTGGTAAATTGGGTTATTTGGGTTTTTTTTTTATGTTTAAGGGTTTTTTAATTTTTAATTTTTTTGTTTTTTTGAGAGAGAAAGTGCATGTGGGTACACATCTGTGTGGGAGAGTCAGAGGGACAGGGAGAGAGAGAATCTTAAGTAAGCTCCAGCTCTGTGTGGAGCCAGACCCTGAGACCATGACCTCAGCCAAAATCAGGCGTCTCAGGCTAACCCAACTGAGCCACCCAGATTTTTGTAATTTTGGCTCTTACGTTTAGGTCTTTGATTCATTTTGATTTAATTTTTGTATATAGTTTGAGGTTCAACTTTATTCTTTTATATCTGGATATCAATCTGTCTAGCTCCATTCATGGAAAAGACTTTTCTTTCTCTATTGAAAATTTGCCTTGATACCCTTGGCAAAAATTAACTAACCATAAATGTAGGAGTTTATTTTTGAAGTCTTAAATCTATTAATCTATATTTCTTCCCTTATGTTAGTACCACATTGTTGTGAACACTGTAGCTTTGTAATAAGTATTGAAATTGGGAAGTGCAAGTCCTTTAATGTTTTTTTTTTTTCTTTTTAAAGACTCCTGGCTATTCTGAATTCCTTGCATTTTCATATGAATTTGAGGATCAGTGTGTCAGTTTTTTTTTTTTTGAAGAGAGAAAGCTAGCTTGGATTTTGATACAGAATACTTTGAATCTGAAGATCAACTGGGGAATATTGCCATCTTAATATTAAGCCTTCTAATCTATGAACATAGAATACTTTTAATTTTTTAAAGTACTGCTTGATTTCTTTCAATAATGTTTTGTAGTTTTTAATGTAAAAATCTTGCACTTTTTAATTAAATTTCTTCTTAAATATTCTATCCTTTTTATGCTATTAAAAATGGAATTTTTTCTTGATTTCATTTTTGCACTGTTCATTGCTAGTACTTTGCAGTGCAGTTGATTTTGTGTGTGATCCTGTATCCTGCAATATTGTTGAAATAGTTTTTTAGTTTGAATTAGATTTTATTAGCACATGTTCATTATTAACATTATTTTTTAACACTGTATTTTTTTTAAAGATTGTATTTACTTATTTGATGGGGGGGGGGTGGAGAGAGGGAGCACAAGCAGGGGGATTGGCAGGCAGAGGGAGAGGGAGAAACAGACTCTCTGCTGAGCAGGGAGCCTAATGTGGGACTCAGTCCCAGGACCCTGAGATCAAGACCTGAGCCAAAGGCAGACATTTAACTGACTGAGCCACCCAGGTGACCCTTTAATACTGTATTTTTGCATTTTCATGATCCCGGGGTCCTGGGATGCAGCCCCAAGGCTGGCTCCCTGCTCAGTGGAGAGCCTGCTTCTCCCTCTCCCGCTCCCCCTGCTTGTGCTCTCACTTGCTCTCTGTCAAATAAATAAACAAAATCTTTAAAGGGGGGGGGGATCCTCGGGGTGGCTCAGTGGTTTGGCGCCTGCCTTCGGCCCAGGGAGTGATCCTGGAGTCCCTGGATCGAGTCTCACTGCATGGAGCCTGCTTCTCCCTCTGCCTGTGTCTCTGCCCCCTCTCTCGGTGTTCTCTCACGAATAAATAAATAAAATCTTAAAAAAAAATTACTGACCTTCTTTAAAAGCCACCAATAAGATACTTAAAATAATCTCATGACATGGTTAGGTCTGTATTTTCTCTACAATCACAATGACTAATTCTTGAGAGGTTAAATTCAAGTTCCATGTATATAATAAGCACTCAATCCAAATGACAACACAGATGTGAGTCTCTTTCAGCTACATGTCCTTTCAATTACCCCTCACATGTGTCAGGCTCCAACAATGAAGTTGTGGAAAAGGCATAGGACTGAGATATGTTAGGATAGAGTCAATTTTGCTGGAGTTTCCACATTTCTCTGCTAATCTAGAAGTGATATGACAAAGTTTCTCTTACAATATAATAACATGATAATGATGGTGAAATCACAAAAGGTCACGGGTATCAAATTCCCAAATCTCCAGTTCAAGTGATGCCATGGAAACTTGAATATGTTCAGTTTTATTTGGACTGAGGTACTATTTATTTAAAACCAGAAACAAATTGATTTACTGCTTAGAAAGAAAGAGATACAGTTTATAAACATGTATGTATATTATATAAAGATACTGTTTTTAATTCTTATGATATTGTTTCCTGATTCAATATGTTTTATCAGAAAAACCATTGAACACTTCTTAGAAATGATAAACTCAAACTTTATCTATAGATTGTTAGACACTAACTTTCCTAGCAGGATTTTATCGGGTCAGTGTATTTATAATATTATCTTTAACAGCAAAACCTACTCAAGCTAGATAATTCTTACTCTTGCTGAAAAACTACAAATATTATTCTGACTTCAATATTTGCTGATAACTATTCCCTATTTATGGATATTAGACTCATGCTTAACACTAAAATTAGTTCAGCTCGAGGCATAAATGGACTACATTTGCTCCTTTTGTCTGTCATGCTAATTACTACCAATCTCTATAGACCAGTCGAGCATTCAACCTTCCATTATAATCAGACTAAACATTACATGTGCATGTGTGCACGTGCTCTCTCTCTCTCAGATTCAACACAAGAATTGCATTTTTGAAAAAAAAAAGAATTGCATTTTTTGTCTCACAATATTATAACTTTCCTGAATAATATTGGGTGTAACAAAAACTAAATACATAAAATATTATTTGTACAAATCTTTAGAATGCTGATTTTTAAATTTATACTGCATTATTCTAGAACATGTATATCATTATAACATTTCTAGATGAAATTTGACATTTACTGTGACAGTAATAAGCCTATTAATGAAGCCCAAGGTGACTGTGTATGATATGAAGTGTTTCATTCATTCCCATCTTGGCTCCTCCATTTTCTGTGTAACCCTGGGCAAATCTGTTTCATTCTTCATGGCTCAAGTTTTACATATGTAAAATTGGAGTAATAATTGCCATTTATATATTATTTTTTATGAGAAGATATCATAAGAATTAATGAGATTATTAGTCAGTAGACCCCCAGGCCATTGTCACTGCAAGGATAAGATTATTGGCCTTTAGAGGAAAAGGGATGGGAGGGTTTAGGAGAGAAAGCAACCTTGATGAAATGGGAGAGAGATTGGAAATGGAGCTAAGTAATGACATCAGCCTTTAAAAAAAACAGAGAAAGGGAATAAGAAAGGCAGAAAGAAGTTCTTCCATTTCCCCTTGTTCTAGTACAGACCTGTCTTCACTATCTTCACTAATTCTGTACCACCCAACCCAGACTAGGTTATACATATTTCCTCTGTTACTCTCTGGTGCCCACTCTCTCTTTCCATCATTAATCACAGGAGACTGTTGATGTGACTTTCTTATCCAGTAGTACACTGTGATACCTAAAGACAAATGCTGGATCTTATTTGTCCCTGATCCACAGAATAGAGCACAGGGTCAGGCACTTACTGTTGCTAAAAAGATACAGAAAGAAAGACAATATGGATTTGGAGTAGGAGATTTTGATATGGCTGAAAGTTGCCGTTTTGTTTTGAAAGGAGAAGTGGCTTCCTATTCTGTAATGAATTTACTGTGAACAAAATTTTTTAGCACTCCGAAATGGATATCAGGAAAGGCTTTAATCTAATATTCATTCGTTCATTTCTTTAATTGCCCAATTGCCAAGCCTTGTTTTCTACGATGACAGAGAAGCAGGAAGAGCTTCCTATTAAGCTGAAATTGATGTTCAAAGTAAAGGTACTCAGCACTAAATCTGAATTAGTAATCAGCTAATTAGATCAGTCCATATGCTTGATGGTGATGTTTTAGTTAACATTTTCTTTAATCAGCTAATGATGCAATCCACTAAGCTTGCCTTTTTCACTTTAAACTTAAGTGTGAAGTCCTCTAATCATCTTTTAGCAAAATACATACCTAAAAATGGGGAGAGCTTTAAAAAAAATTTTTTTAAAGATTTTATTTATTTATTCATGACAGAGAGAGAGGGGGGCGGGCAGAGACACAGAGGGAGAAGCAGGCTCCATACAGGGAGCCTGACATGGGACTTGATCCCAGGACTCCAGGATCACACCCTGGGCCAAAGGCAGGTGCTAAACCACTGAGCCACCCAGGGATCCCAGAGAGAGTTTTTTAAATTTTTAGATCTAAGTCTAATTTCTATTTTAGTAAAACAAACAAACAAACCTACCCGCTTCACTCATTCTTTCTTCTTAGTGAGATTACAAACAGTTGAACCACTTTGTTTCCCAAGGACCTAAGCTCAAAAGCAAATATCTGTTCTGAATATTACAAATGATACCATATGCCGAGTTGCCCGTTGTAACATGCCTCTCTAACATCATGGCTCAGGCAACTCATTCCAAAATGGTGGAAGAGACACTGAAGGTCTCAGTTTTATAGAGTTTCAAATAGTTTGCCTACCTTTATGGTTTATAGAGGTGAAAGACTACCAGAGCTCCCTAGTTCATCTCTCCAAGAATACATGGAGAAACAAAGAAACTGCTACACAGATGCCCAGGCTGCAAGCCAAGCCTGCCCTCCAGTAGAGGTTGCTTCCCAGGATGTCATGCTCCTTGCCTGAATTCAGAATTATGTTTTTCAAGTATAACTCTGTGAAGTAGCTTGATTTCTCCATTCTCTCTTTTTGCTACCCCTGCTCATTACTCTGTTTAATTAACATGCAGTAAAGAAGCTGTTAGGCAGTATTTCCACTTTTATAGAGACTCTGAGTCAACTGAAGTCAGGTGTTAGAGATTTAATACATTTGAAAAAACAAAGAAGAGATGAATTTAAAAAAATGATTTGAAAAACATCTGCCCTTGTAAACATACTATCATAAATAATTTCCATGTTAAGATCCAGGGGCCCATGTTTTATTGAAATGTCACAAGGTTTCTAATCTATAGAAAAACTTAACTTGGGCAGCCCCAGTGGCGCAGTGGTTTAGCCCCACCTGCAGCTCAGGGTGTGATCCTGGGACCCTGGATCCAGTCCCACGTCGGGCTCTCTGCATGGAGCCTGCTTCTCCCTCTGCCTGTCTCTCTCTCTCTCTCTCTCTCTCTCTCTCTGTCTCTCATGAATAAATAAATAAATCTTTAAAAAAATTTAACTTTGAAATATGGCATGTTTTTAAGAAAACAAATAAAGTATGGCATTGGCAACAAAAGAATTTTTTTCCCCTGAGGAAAAAAACTTACATTTTCTTAAGTAAGTAGCTTTAATTTCTGTTTCATAATTCCCAGGCCTTTCCTATCCAATTTTTTTAAGGGCATCAGGGCACTGCTGGATATTTAGATATATATTTGCAAAAATGTATATGCCCAATGCCTAGATACTACTACTCTATGAATTTCTATGAATCTGTCTACCCTAAATACCTCAGCTAGGTGGAATCATATAATATTTTCCCTTTTCTGACTGATTTACTTCACTTATCATAGTGTTTTTAAGGTTTGTCCATACTGTAGCATGTATCAGAATGTCATTTCTTAGGCATTCAAATTGGCAAAGAAGAAGTCAAACTCTCCCTCTTTGCCGATGACATGATACTCTACATAGAAAACCCAAAAGTCTCCACCCCAAGATTGCTAGAACTCATACAGCAATTCGGTAGCGTGGCAGGATACAAAATCAATGCCCAGAAATCAGTGGCATTTCTATACACTAACAATGAGACTGAAGAAAGAGAAATTAAGGAGTCAATCCCATTTACAATTGCACCCAAAAGCATAAGATACCTAGGAATAAACCTAACCAAAGAGGTAAAGGATCCATACCCTAAAAACTATAGAACACTTCTGAAAGAAATTGAGGAAGACACAAAGAGATGGAAAAATATTCCATGCTCATGGATTGGCAGAATTAATATTGTGAAAATGTCAATGTTACCCAGGGCAATTTACATGTTTAATGCAATCCCTATCAAAATACCATGGACTTTCTTCAGAGACTTAGAACAAATTATTTTAAGATTTGTGTGGAATCAGAAAAGACCCCGAATAGCCAGGGGAATTTTAAAAAAGAAAACCATAGCTGGGGGCATCACAATGCCAGATTTCAGGTTGTACTACAAAGCTGTGGTCATCAAGACAGTGTGGTACTGGCACAAAAACAGACACATGGATCAATGGAACAGAATAGAGAACCCAGAAGTGGACCCTGAACTTTATGGTCAACTAATATTCGATAAAGGAGGAAAGACTATCCATTGGAAGAAAGACAGTCTCTTCAATAAATGGTGCTGGGAAAATTGGACATCCACATGCAGAAGAATGAAACTAGACCACTCTCTTGCACCAGACACAAAGATAAACTCAAAATGGATGAAAGATCTAAATGTGAGACAAGATTCCATCAAAATCCTAGAGAAGAACACAGGCAACACCCTTTTTGAACTCGGCCACAGTAACTTCTTGCAAGATACATCCACGAAGGCAAAAGAAACAAAAGCAAAAATGAACTATTGGGACTTCATCAAGATAAGAAGCTTTTGCACAGCAAAGGATACAGTCAACAAAACTAAAAGACAACCTACAGAATGGGAGAAGGTATTTGCAAATGACGTATCAGGTAAAGGACTAGTTTCCAAGATCTATAAAGAACTTACTAAACTCAACACCAAAGAAACAAACAATCCAATCATGAAATGGGCAAAAGACATGAAGAGAAATCTCACAGAGGAAGACATAAACATGGCCAACATGCACATGAGAAAATGCTCTGCATCACTTGCCATCAGGGAAATAGAAATCAAAACCACAATGAGATACTACCTCACACCAGTGAGAATGGGGCAAATTAACAAGGCAGGAAACAACAAATGTTGGAGAGGATGTGGAGAAAAGGGAACCCTCTTACACTGTTGGTGGGAATGTGAACTGGTGCAGCTACTCTGGAAAACTGTGTGGAGGTTCCTCAAACAGTTAAAAATAGACCTGCCCTACGACCCAGCAATTGCACTGTTGGGGATTTACCCCAAAGATACAGATGCAATGAAACACCGGGACACCTGCACCCCGATGTTTCTAGCAGCAATGTCCACGATAGCCAAACTGTGGAAGGAGCCTCGGTGTCCATCGAAAGATGAGTGGATAAAGAAGATGTGGTCTATGTATACAATGGAATATTACTCAGCTATTAGAAATGACAAATACCCACCATTTGCTTCAACGTGGATGGAACTGGAGGGTATTATGCTGAGTGAAGTAAGTCAATTGGAGAAGGACAAACATTATATGTTCTGATTCATTTGGGGAATATAAATAATAGTGAAAGGGAATATAAGGGAAGGGAGAAGAAATGTGTGGGAAATATCAGAAAGGGAGACAGAACGTAAAGACTGCTAACCCTGGGAAACGAACTAGGGGTGGTAGAAGGGGAGGAGGGCGGGGGGTGGGAGTGAATGGGTGACGGGCACTGGGGGTTATTCTGTGTGTTAGTACATTGAACACCAATAAAAAATAAAAAAATAAAAAAATAAAAAGACAAACACCAAGCCAAAAAAAAAAAAAAAAAAAAAAGAATGTCATTTCTTTTTAAGGCTGAATAACATTTCAATGTATGTATGTATATCATACCTGATAGGTACAATCAATACATGTATTATAGGACAATGTAAAAATACTTATTTGGTATTAAAAATCTGAGATAACTACTTTTCTATTTTGAGGAAATGTATCTAATAATGATTATATTTTATCAGGAGCTCACTATCAGCCTGAGAAGGAGGGCTTAACACTGACTCACTGAATGTCTTTCTTATGTGAGCTACAGTAGCCTGGATGTACTCCTACAAAAGCCTTAACTGGCATAAACTTCAGGGAGCAAGAAGAAAACCTCAAGGGATCCCTGGGTGGCGCAGCGGTTTGGCGCCTGCCTTTGGCCCAGGGCGCGATCCCGGAGACCCGGGATCGAATCCCACATCGGGTTCCCGGTGCATGGAGCCTGCTTCTCCCTCTGCCTGTGTCTCTGCCTCTCTCTCTCTCTCTCTCTGTGACTATCATAAATAAATAAAAATTTAAAAAAATTTAAAAAAAAACAATGAAAAAAAAAAAGAAAACCTCAAGAGGTTCTGAATTTTAGTTCAAAGAAGCAACCAGAAATCCAGATGATTGCTTACCTGGGACTGATACAACTTGCTTGACATGAAAACGGAACTGTAAATCTCACAAGATCAGATGATCTTGTAAGAATTTTGAAACTTCCGCCATTAATTGAAAATCCTATAAGAATAGCCTCCCTTAAACATACTTGTAATATCAAGCTTCATGGCTTGATATTCAGAAGACTATGCTCTGGATATAGGAGCTTCAGAAACAAAGGAGACAGGTGGTTTAGCTCCACCTCCTTTGGAGTTTCAGGTTAAATCATCTACTTCCACTATGCTCTGTCATCTTATCATCTGTAAAATGTAAGGAGCTCTAAAAACATGTTTTATGTGTAGTTATCTTTATTTGTTTAGAATACCAGTTACATCTAAACTATTATTCAAAGGGAGCACATGCTATTTTGAATCATCTCGTACAACTCTCTCAAAACAAAGAAAAGGAAAGGGGCCCAAAATAATTATGGGTTTCCCAAAGGAACAAGACATTGGAAATCCCATTCCATTATTCTTTTATTGAGTTCTATATAATACAGAGAAAGAAAAGTCCTCCATTCTACGTAACTGGTGCAGGACTCTGCAAGATTGGAATCAGAGCACTGTATATTAAAAAAGTATCTGGAAAATACTTAAACTAAAGGGGTTATATATGTATATATATACATAGAAAATAGTGGTACCTGAAAACGATTCTATAGAAAGTGCAGAACTGGTAACCAAAGTATGTATGGGCTGCAGTTCCAAACAAGATAGGTGAATTCCTGTTTCCCGGCACCTTGGCGGTTCCACCCCACTAAACAACATTAAACTGAAATAAACATTTGAACTAGGTCATATTTAATTCTGTATGCTCATGTAAGCCAACAAAATATCCCGGGTATCATTTAGGTTGTCATTTATTTTTTATCTTCGCTTTTAATTTCTAAGTCCTTTCAAACACAAAACAGAAGTTTGAGGAAGGCATATATGAGGTGGCAGAGATAAAATAGGCTCATTTCATTTACCATGAAAATTAAGGTCTAAACAAATTCTTCATAGCTGAATGTGTCCAAACCAACTATTTTCACTTTATAGGCAAGGCTTCTGGAAAAATCATACTGAAGGACTTCTAATTACCCAAAAGCCCCTTATCTGTTCAATACATATCACTATATATTATAGGAATTCTTATGAGTGGCAGAGAAAGACATCCTGGCTAAACACCTCCATGTTTATAATGCAGATATGATGGTCTCAAACCATCCTGGAAGTGTTAGAGCCCCTTTTTGCCTTACTAATATTAATGGAGGACAAAGCTTGATATACTTTTGCTTGTATAAACTAGCTCACTTTGTTTAAATGGATGGCCCATAAATAAGTCTGTAGTGTGGGCATCACTGGATGCTGAACGAATTTTTGTGGGTCTTATTAATGTCACAGGTTTCTATGGAGGATCTACTGAAAAACTCTGAGGGTAGTTTGACATTTACAACTAAATTATTACATAACCTTGAGCAAAGTAGCCTCATCATAAAGGAAGGATATTAATACTTGGTATCCATCCCTATTTGGAGGGATCCTGTAAAGTATTAAATAAAGTAATACAGGTAAATGTGAATGCATATATTTCCATTGATATTTGTACAGGCTTAAAAATAACTCTACAGAATGCACTATAAAAATCTTGATGTGTGTCCCCAAACTAGTCACCAGCTTTCCCATTTCTTAACGACTTAAGTTAACAAAAACCTATGTATTAGGTTAGTTATCAGAGAACTACAAATACTGCTTCATGCAGTATTAGGTTAGTTATCAGAGAACTTGTCCAAACCATTTGCCTTTCTCTGACCATCAATCCTCAATTCAGAAACCCTAGAGCTTTGGTCATTAATTTATGCACACAATTATCCATTCAGTTCAGAAAATTTACTGATCCTTTACAAGATTTCAGGTACTGTTCTTCAGTATGTTTTATAGATATGTTCAGGGAATACAGTACTGAACAACACGGATGAATATCCCCTCTCTCTAGTGGGTGGGGCAAAAATAAATAAACAAATATATAAACTTAGTATAAACATATAAATAAAAATTAAATAAATCTATATAAAATAACTAGCCTGTCAGGTAAGTGCTAAAGGGAACTAGAAAGCAAGGAAGGGAGATGAACATTGTTAGTTGATAGGAGGTGGTTACAATATGAAATTAAGTGATCAACAAAGGCTTTATGGGGAAGATGAAATTCTATTAATGCTTTTTGTTTTGTTTTTAACAATTTCATTTATTTATTTGAGAGAGAGGGGCGCACAAGACTAGGGGGAGGGAGAGGAACAACTAGACCACTGAGTACAGAGCCTGACAAGGAGCTGGAACTCACAACCCTGAGATCATGATCTGAGCTGAAACCAAGAGTCAGATTCCTAACTGAGACACCTAGTTACTCCTGGGGAAGATGAAATTTAAGAAAGAACAAAAGGTGAATGTGGGGACATCAACGTACATATCTGCGGACTGAATGTTACCCGCAGAGAGGCAAGAACATACCTGGAATAGTCAAGGAACAGAAGGAATCTCAGTGTGCGGAAGCCACAGTGAGCAAAGTGTAGAGAAGAAGGAAATGAACTCAGAAAGGAAGTTGGGAGGCCTAGATTGCTAGGGCTGTAGGGGCATTTTGAGGACTTTGGTTTTTGCCTTGAGTGAGCAACTAAAGACATTTAAGTGATACGGTTTGAACTATGTTTTAACAGAAGCTCTTGGGATGCCATGTTATCAGAGACTGAAGGGGAATAAAGACAAGATCAGGAAAACCGATGACTGGTTTAAAGAAGTGAATTTCTAAAGATGACCTTCTGGGACACCTGGGTGGCTCAGATGTTGAGCATCTGCCTTTGGCTCAGGTTGTGATCCCGGGGTCCTGGGATCAAGTCTCACATCAGGCTACCTGCTGGGAGCCTGCTGCTCCCTCTGCCTATGTCTCTGCCTCTCTCTCTGTGTCTCTCATGAATAAATAAATAATAATAAAAAAATAAGATGTGCCTTCTACTCAGTGAAGGTGTAGGGCAGGGGTTAGCAAATAACGGTCCCCTGGTCAAACTGGGTTCTCAGCCTGTTCTTGTAGGATCTACGAGATAATAATGGTTCTTAAATTTTGAGAAGTTGTTGGAGAAGGAGAAGAAGCTACAGAAACTGCACATGGCCCAAAGAGCCTAAAATACTTAAAACCTGGAAAATATTTCCAACACCTAACATAAAGCCTCTGGCTGGTGGTAGGTCCTCAACAAACCTGGAAGGAGGAATACATGAGTAACTTAGTTGCTGAAAATATTATAAAGTGATACGTGTCAAGGAACATTTGTGTCTTTACCCCTAACCTTGAAGAACAATGTCATTTTCATTGAGCTACTGAAAACTACGGTCTATTTTTTGAAACGGTAAAACCAGAAGGCATTTTCTCACATAAGCAATGTCAGAAACAAGGTTCAGGCACAATGAAATAGCAAAAAATAATAAAAAACAGTTTTATAGAGCTTTAAGCTTTACAAAGGATTTTCATGTTCATCATCTCATGTTATCATGAAAATAGGTATTATTTTCCCATTAGAAATTACTACATCCTGGGACGACTGGGTGGCTCAGCAGTTGAGCGTTTGGCTTTGGCTCAGGGCGTGATCCCAGATTCCCAGGATCAAGTCCCACATTGGGCTCCTTGCATGGAGCCTGCTTCTCCTCCCTCTGCCTGTGTCTCTGCCTCTCTTTCTATGTCTCTCATAATGAATAAAACCTTTAAAAAAAGGGGGGGGGGAGAAATTACCAAATGCTAAATCCTTAGTGATTTCTCAAGAAAAGGTGAAGTCTTGAATGTTACATCTGTGAATTCTGAGGTTGTTCCCTCCACCCCCATGGGAATACTGAGTGCTAAATTCAACAGGTATTTTCAGTTCAAGATGGCAGACCAGAAAAACATATTTACTTTCTGTTCCTTTTGACACCATATTTAACAAAGCATAGAATTTCCAAAATGAAAGCAATCAATGCCAAGAGACTGGGGAAGTCATCCACTACAGAAAGGTTTTGATACATTTCTCGATGGCAAAAAGTGAAATGTAGGAGTGATAAAATGATTAAGAAAAGACCACCTAAGAAGGAGCTGCACAAAGCCAGTTTGCTTCTGCTGAGCCTTGGTTATAATAAAGAGAAGAGAGAAGAGGTGGGCTGTAAACAAGGGGACAAAAGGTATTTTAGGGAATAAAAGTTCATTTAACGAGCTCCATGGATCATTCAGTCTGCCCTCCATATTAACTCTGTATGAATCACAATGGGTTGTTGGTGAGGAAGACAAGGGAACAGGGGATGAGTGGTCAAACACAGGTGGTTAGCTATGGCTCACTGCCACTACCACAGATCCCATCAAGGCTGCCCGCCTATGGCTTCATTTGCTGTAATCAGAGATTGCGCTGTATAAACTGTCAGACGAGAGGTAATCTTCCTGGCAACGATAAATTGCTGTTATTATTAAAATATTTTAATTAATGATGAAATTAATCATTTTTAAAACAATATTTTGCCTTGACGAATTCTGTCTCAACATGTTTGCTCCCGCCAAGCCAAATTATCTCAGAGTAACCACTTGTCACCTACTATTATTTTGACTTTCAAGGACAAATAAAAGCATGGTCTTTATTTCAAAAAAGCACCCTGTCCCTCCCGTCTCATTTGGCAAGAAAAATGAAGAGGTAGGTTTTTCTGGGATATCCTTGTCCAAATTTCCTTTATTGTCCTGAAATACTAACTCTTATATGTTTAAATTTCCCTCCTTGAGAAAAAAAAAAAAGAGAGAGAGAGAGATGGAACTAATATGACTGTAATTTATTGTTTTCACATTCGTCTGACATGACCACCTTTTTCAGAGTTCCTATAAGAAATCTTTGCCCAAAATTTGTACAAGCTTGCTATTTTTGTTCAAACAAACAAAATCAAGAAACTGTTCTTTATTGAACTCTTCCCAAATGATATCAAAGAATTATGGTTAAATGTCATAGCTGTAAATCATTTCTCTCCTAGAGAGGTTAGAAAGGGCTTCTAACGATTCTCCTTTTTTCCAACAGAACGTGAGTCTGGTTGAAACCTTCTGTGTCCTACCAACCTCAAAATGTGTTGGGGATGGAAGTCTGAATTCGCTCTAACATGCCTAAAAGGAATCTCTTCAACAGAACGCTAAAACTAACTTTGTACATATGAATTATGTCCAATGCTATTCTAAGTATAAAAGATAAATATATGACATTTAAAAATGTACATATATGTTTTTTACTGGTCGGTAGGATTCTTGGTTCTGAAACTTCTGCATGTCATATTCCTAAAACGCAACATCAGCCCCGTGAGAGAGAAAACACTTCAATGATGTAAGCCAAAGAAACAAGATTCAAACTAGGTAAAGCCCCGTGTTTGGCCAGGATTTTCAAACTCTTCCTCGTCATGCTGAAGCTTCCACCTCCTAGGCAATAAAACATGTTTCCCTTGCCAGAGGCCCAAGAGTATGTGTCCTCTCTTGGGCGTAAGAATTTCTCGAATTGCATGTGGGTGCCAACAATGTGAGGTGAAGGGCGAACCTGGCTGGCCTACTCATAATGACGGATAAGGATCTTACTTTAATCCATTCATTACATTGCTCCACCATTAACTTCCAATAAATGATGTATTTGCTCTCTAGACATGAATGAGATGCCTTACTAGACATAGTCCTAGAGGCCAGAGAAACCAGCCTCGAATCCATATGCAATAATCCACTGGTGCATCCCTTTCAGGTAGATTACAATTTATCTACAATATAATCTTTAGAGATTTACATGAAATTTTTACATAGAATCTTACACATTTGGATCCTGCAAGGGAGACCAAAGACCAAATCGGAGCTGCAAGGCTGAATTACAAATGTGGGATGATGCTATGCTGACGACTGCTGGTCCATGACCTCTGTCTTGTAAGACCAGAGCTCAGTGTGGTCTCTGATCCATTTATCAATTGAACAAAAGAAGACCTAATATTGGGCAGTGCTTGAGCTCGTATTAAGTATAGCTCTGTGCTAAGTACCCTAAGAACTATGAAAAATAAAAATCAATTTTAAGAAAATGGTAACACACACTCCTGAGGAAAAGCTCTGGGAGAGTCAGGCTGGGTTCGAACCCAAACTATGCCACTACCGTCTCTATGACCCAACGAGCGTTGTCCATTCTAGGTGTGGTTTTGCCAAATTCCCATAAAGAAAAGAACTTACCTGCCAGTGAGAGGGGGCCAGAGGAGGCAGCATCCAGTCAGGTCGGGGTCCAGTGTCTGCTCAGAAACCTTAAAGGCCGGGTGGGTGACACTGGTGGCCAGGCTGCAGGCCTCACAGTGCGGCAGGGCTGCAGCCTTGCAGGGCAGTAGGGCAGCAGGGCGGCAGGGCTGCAGGCCTCTGAGTTTGACGAGACTGCAGGCCTCGCAGGGTGGCAGTGCTGCAGGCTGGCCAGGCGGCAGGGCTGCAGGCCTCCCTGGGTGATAGAGGTGCAGGTCAGCAGTGAGGCAGGTCTGACAGGGTGGCAGGGCTGCAGGTCAGTAGGCCTTCCATGGTTGCAGGGCAGCAGGGTGGCAGATCTGACAGGGCGGCAGGGCTGTGGCCTCCCAGGGCGACATTGCTGCAGGGGATCAGGGTAGCAGTGTAGCAGGGCAGCCAGTCAGCAGGGCTGTTGGCCTCCCACGGTGGATGGGTGGCAGGGCTGCAGGGCAGCAGGAGGACAGGTCACAGGCCTTCCAGGGCTGCAGTGCTGCAGGTTCACAGGGTAGCACAGCTGCAGGGAAGCATGGCAGCAGGGCTGCAAGCCCCCAGGATGGCAGGGCTCCAGTCATTGCAGGGCGGCAGTGCTGCAGGGCAGCAGGGAGGCAGGGCTTCAGGCCTCCCAGGGTGGCAATACTGTGGCCTCGCAGGATGGCAGGGCTGCAGGGCTGCAGGGCAGGAGGGTAGCAGGGCTGCAGGCCTCAGCAGGGAGGCAGGGCTTTAGGCCTCCCAGGGTGGCAGGGCTGCAGGACTCGCAGGGCAGCAGGGCAGAAGGGCAGCATGGCTGCAGGGCAGCAGGGATGCAGGGTGATAGGCCTCCCAGAGCGGCCCAGAGGCAGGGCAGCTGGGCTGCAAGGCAGCAGGGCAGGAGGGCTGCAGTCCTCCCAGGGTGGTAGGGCAGGTCTCCCAGGATGGCAGGGCTACAGGAATCTCAGGGCTGCAGGACTGCAGGACAACAAAGCAGCAGGGCAGCAGGGCAGCATGACTGCAGGCCTCACAGGACAACCGGGGTTCAGGGCAACAGGGTGGCAATGCTGCAAGCCTCCCAGGTTGGCAGGGTGGCAGGGCATCAGGACTGCAGTCCTCACAGGGCATCAGGGCTACAGGGCGGGACGGCAGCAGGGCTACAGGCCTCCCAGGGTGCCCAGGCTGCAGGCCTCGTAGGGGGGCGGGGTGGCAGGGCAGCAGGGCAGCAGGGCTGCATACCTCCCAGGGCAGCAGGGCTACAGGCCTGGCAGGGGGGCAGGGCTTCAGGGCAGCAGCGAAGAAGGGCTGCAGGCTTCCCAGGGTGGTAGAGCTAGTCCTCGCAGGCGGTGGGCTGCAGGTATGGCAAGGCAGCAGGGCTGCAGGCTTCCTAGGGGGGCAGGGCTACAGGCCTCACAAGGCGGCAGGGCTGCTGGTATCCCAGGGCAGCAGGGCTCCAGGCCTCCCAGTGCAGCAGGGCTGTAGGTATCACAGGGCGTCAGGGCTGAAGGGCAGCAGGGCGTCAGGGCGGCATGGAGGCCGGGCGGCAGGGTGGCAGGGCTTCAAGCCTCCCAGGGCATCACAACTGTGGGGCAGCAGGTCGGCAGGGCAGCAGGGCAGGAGGGCAGCAGGGCTGTAGGGCAACAGAGCGGCAGTGATGCAGACCTCCCAGGGCAGCAGAACTGCAGGGCTGCAGGGCGGCAGGGCTACTGGCCTCGCAGGGCAGCAGGGCTGTAGGGCAACAGGGCAACAATGCTACAGGCCTCGCAGGGCTGCAGGGCTACAGGGAAACAGGGCAGCAGGGCAGCACAATGCAATCGGGGTTGGCAGGCTCTCCTTTTGGCACCACTGTCAACAAGCAGACGGCCTATGGTAACCAGCCAGGTATTCTCCACACTCCTCGTTCTACCACGACTGGCTTTGGAGGTCCCACTGGGATCCCTAGCACTGGGAACGGTAGCTCACCAGTTACAGGTACCACTACAGGCCCACAGACCGTCGTGGGGCCTATGGTCCTCAATAGCTCACCAGTTACAGATACTCCTACAGGCCCACAGACCTTTTTGGGGCTTGCAGTCCCCAGTGGCTCACCACTCACGGCTACCACTACGGGCCCACAGAACTTTCTGGGGTCTGCAGTGCCTGCTACCACTACTGGCCCACAGACATTTGTGGGCCCTGATGTCCTCAATGGCTCACCGATAACAGCTACTCTTACAGGCCCACAGACCTTTGTGGGGCCTGCAGTCCCTGCTACCACTACAGGCCCACAGATATTTGTGGGGCCTGCAGTCCCGAGTAGCTCCCCACTCACGGCTACCACAACAGGCCCACAGACCTTTGTGGGGCCTGCACTCCCCAGTGGATCACTACTCCTGGCTACCACCACAGGCCCACAGATGTTTGTGGGGCCTGTAGTCCTCAGTGGCTCACCACTCATGGCTACCACCACAGGCTCTCAGACCTTTGTGGGGCCTGCAGTCCCCAGTGGTTTATCAGTCATGGCTACCACTACAGGCCCACAGACCTTTGTGGGACCTGCAATCCCCATGGATGGGCTTAATGTGTCCACACCAGGTTCCTTTCGCTCACAGGCGTCAGGAGCATTCAACTTTGGAGCTGGACTGAAGGCGACATCCAGCACCCCTTCGGCTCGTCCTCTTGGTCAGATAGCCTCCAATCCATCGCATGGAAGTCCAGCTGCTGCTATAGGAAGGGCTAGTACTGTCCCAGTATTGGGACATGCTTCTCGTGCCACTTTCCATCCAGGCACCAGGGGCCCACCTGCCCAAATCACAGGCGGTACTGTGATGGGAAACACCACCATTCCCCCTGTTGGAGGCGCTGGTGCGCCCACTGCCAGTACGTGTCCCCAAGGATCACCAGGAAGAACAAAATCCGGGGAAGGACCCCCCCCAAGCCACAGCACTTCTCCGTGTGGAAACGCCACCACCACAAAGGTCTGTGTGTCCAAGCTCGTGCGTGTTTCCCTCTTACAGAGCACCAGGGCCTTGCCTGGCCACACGACCTCACTTTTAGTTGCAAGAAGCAGCACCGAGATCTCAGTGCTTCGATGCACTTCTAGTTCTACCTTCCCGCCAGGCACCCGGGGCCCACCTGCCCAGCAGGTAAGTGGTGTGAAGGCGGGGAACAACATCACTCCCACGACTGGAAGACCTGGAATTCCTGCTTTATGTCAGCATACCGGGGGCCCACCTGATGCAAGCACAGATGAGAACATCATCGTGTCTATGATGGCAGCCCTCTGTATCGGCAACCGCCCTCAGACCCCTGGGGGCCTACCTGTGTCTAAGGCCCCTGGTGCTCCCGGGAACAGCACCGTACCTACTGCGACTGGACATCATCACGGTCCCCCATTCCTACAGAGCACACAGAACCCCCGCAAGCCACAGCACTGGTGGTGCAATGGGGGATACCGCCATGCCTTTTAGAGAGAAATCTCCACTCTTGGAACATGTGGGCCTGCCCCTAGTCAGGGCACCCCTCTGACTTTGGTGAGCCAGCGCTGTGTGTGCAAGTTCTTGGTCCACTGTTCTGTGCTCTGCGCATGGCTGGGGAACCTTCATAGCCTGTCTAGGAGCCGCCACCAACTGCTTCCTTTCTTTTGTCATGAATCTCAACCTCTACGGAACAGACATTCCCCCACATATTCTGTGTCATAGTAAATGGATTTTGCTGTATCAGACCCTCAATGGGCTCTTATCTTTCCCAGATTACGTAGATATACTTCTATATCTATAAAACTTTGTTCTCACTAATCTGCCTTTGCTCGTGTGTCTTTTTGTCTCGGCAGTAGAGAAAGAATGAACCTATGTGAGTGCGGTGGGTTGAACCAGACTTTGTGCCAAATTTTCCGTGTCTCAGTGACTGGAATGTGGAAGTAGCCACAGGTTCTGGCTGCACACACAGAACCTGAAATCTGCATTTTGAGTGTAAGGGATGGGAATCCAGGAGGAAGGAAGGTCCCTTGGAGGGAGAGATGAGGTGACTCGTCCTTGCTTCCACCCTCTGTGCTTTGCTCTCCTCTCCCCCGACTCTGACCTCAATAGAGGTTGAATAACCCTTGATGAGTGAAAGGAAACCACCCTATGATTTTAGTTTTCTAAAACTATTTAAATGTTTTCTTGGGTGCCTTCCTAGTTTAGACTTAGGCCAATCTTTCTTACGTGTTCCCACTTCACCCAGAGAAGACAGATTTGAGCCTGGAGAAGCAAATGGAAAAAGAGCACATACATGCCTGCTCTGTCTGTGTGTGTTAGAAATTTCAGTTGACTTAGAATTTATTGTGCTGCTTAAGCGCACTAGAACAGGTCCTTTTCAATAATCAGCCCAGCTCTGATCTAAATCACTAAAATATCAAATCACCTGTGTCACCATTTTGCCCAGTTCTGGCTGACCCTAAACTTTTCTGGATCTCCACTAGACTTAATAAAGGCAAAATTCCTGACCTTGTGGGGCTTACATTCTAGTTGGAGGGGAGAAAAATACATACGTGTAAATTATCTGCTAGGTTAGTGAGTTCCAACTCCTTTGGAAAACAGTGTAGCCTACGGAGCATTGAGGCTGTAGGCAGAGAGAAGCACAGCTTCAATTTTAACAGTGGACAGGATAAGCCTCACTAAAAGTGGGATTTGACAGGCTTGAGGGAGGTGAATGAATGAAATATCTGAGGGAAAAGCATTGTAAATAATTGGAATAATCGCTGCAAAGACCCATAAGAGGGGTACCGGATACCCTCAGGGAGCAGTTATAAACTAATGTGGGTGGCTGGCATAGGGTCAGCAGAGGGAGGAAAGAGAAGATTTGGGTTGAATACTCTGCACCATTTATTGGCTGTGCGATGACTAATGGTAGACCAACCTTCAAGAGTCTCCAGGAACTCAGTGCTTTCTCCGTGGCCTATTTACGTTGCAAGATTTTGGGAAGGCTAAGATAAGGAAGTAACTTATAACCCATGTTGTTGTCATTCTATAAATAAGGATAGATGCACAGATGATAGGTAGGTAGGTAGGTGGGTAAGTAAGTAGATATACAGATAGAGATAGGATGGAGATAGGGCATATGCATATATATGCATGCTAATGAGCTCCTTAGGCAAAAGTGCTTTCCTTGCCTTCAGCAGGCAATTCAAATAGGAGATCCCATTTTAACAGGAGCATAAAAGTGCCTACTTTTATGAAGTAAACACGTGGAAAAATATGATAACTGAGCTTAAAAATGCACAGCACTGAGCCTAGTGCAACATTTATGAGATCAGCCCTGTAAAAACAAAGAGCACCAGCACACAGAGGCTGCTGGACCCCTCCAGGCACCCTGCTGCCCGATTCATTTACTCTAAGTTGTTTATTACAGTTCCAGAGGATCAAAGCTCCTGCTCCCTGGCTGCAAAGAATTGCCTACCCTTTGTAGTCAGAACTGCCTCTCAGAAGCAGGGTTGAAATCCAGTTTGCTTCTAATAGTCCTGCACCCTCTCTCAGCCCTGTCTGGTAATGTTACCAGGGACAACTTTTAAAAATTCCTACTTCTTGACTTTTTTTTTAAGCCTTCAAGCTAAAAGTAATACCCTGAATAATATTTGTAAAATATTTAACAAATATGTGGTAGAGGTAAAGATGATTTTGAATATCATGTTTTGATGCACTTATGCAGTAGAAGCAATTTCTATATAGACATTTTATTTTTATGAAAAGAATACCTGAGCCTAACAGCAACTTGAAGGATAGTGAAATGCAGCCCTTCTCCCTCAAGGTCCCCTCTCCAGAGTCAGTTTCTTGCTACTTTGATGTCACCCCCACAATTCTAAACGTTATGCTTATCCTGCTGTATCATGACATACTCCTTTTAGACAACGTTTTTACCACTCTAACATGATGGAGGAAGATAAATTCCACTCCCACTGTTTTCTCTCCCTCTTCCTTTCCAAACATCATATTCAATTAATTTTGCTGCTTCCTCGTTGTACCTTCATGTAACTGCGCTGGGTTTATTGGTGAAGGAAGTGGTAGCAAAGGGCTAAAAGCTGTGGTTCTGATGATGCACCACTTGAATTAGAATCACAACCTACCTTATGGGGTTGCTTATGATAATGCAAATAGTAACGTATTTGCAGCCTTTAGTGTCTAACACACAGGACAGGTCAAGAAATATTAACAATTATTTATTTCTTGTGTTACTTACTTTCACCCTAATCTCGTGATTTTCCTCTATGCATGATCCTGTGTGCCATGGCTCCTCTGCCTGTCTCTCCCCTTGCATAACTAACTCACTTAACTTACTTTCTATCAATAACATGTTTGCTTTTGTTTGTGCTGTTAGTATTTACATGTTTCCATACAATTGTAGCAAAGTGTTCTGTGTTTTATCCACAGCTTGGCTCTAAGGGCTGAAAACCAACAGCCTGTATTGACCAAGTATTGCTTAGTCCTGGGGAAAATAATGTGGTAGGATTATATATTCTACTCTGTCAGTATAGCACTCCTACTGGTCTTTACCATTCCTTGTTTAAAATCATGCTCTATTTTAGTTTGCTTGATATTTCATCTACTATTTTCTCATACATTTTTAATAATTTTTCCTAAAATTTGAATTGTTTCCCTCTTTTTTCAATCTTTGCACTGCTCGCTCACTCATTAATAATTTTATTTTCTTTTTTTTGAGATTTATTATTTGACACAGAGAGAGAACATGGTAGACAGAGGGAAAAGGAGAAGCAGGCTCCCTGCTGAGCAAGGAGCCTGGTTCAGGGCTCAATCCCAGGACCCCAAGATCATGACCTGAACTGAAGGCAGATGATTCACATACTGAGCCACTCAGGCGACCTAAACTATTTTATTTTCAAACAGTGGTGTTTACTTAGCCAGGTCCCTTCCTTTCCTAGAACCCTTCACCCCTCCCCCTTCTCAGTTTGGAAGATACAAGATCAAAGCATAAGAGAAAGGGAGCCAAAGGGGCCATTCAAACTGCTTTTAGGCTAGGCCAGAAATGCTCACTAATCACTAATTATGAAAAATGCATAATTCTGGCCCCACTATCCTAAGTTTGTAGCTCTGTGGAAGAAACAACAGTCTGGATTTCTACCAGCACTCCGGGTAATTATGATGCAAATAGTCCACTTTCTATATTATACCAAATACTGGTTTAGACCTTAAGTGAGAGTTCACCAAAGGCCCCATACATTTTACAAGATTAAACATTTTATATGGCATTTTGGGCTACAACTCCAGTTAGTAATAAGCAGGACATTTTCCCTACATATATTTCTCAAGAACTAAATGGTAGCTTGTGAAAAATTTCAGTGGTTCAGACTCATGTATGCATATCTTTCTTGCCCTAAATATATTCATTTTAAAGATCTAGAAACTACCTGAGTGTGATGTGCCTGCACAGGCCCTTCCTGACCTAATCACTGCTAAGATCCCAGGGTCATGTGATGTAACCAGGCTTCCCATCAGCAGTTCACACCTCACCTGAGACAGAGCTGGAAATGTTCTTTTTAGCAGTCCTAAGACAGTGTTGTCCTCAGATATCCCTTCCAGATTAGGAAAACTGAGGCTGGCAGAATCAAACAGGTGCTAAGAATTAGAGCCATGATGTGGATCTCCTGATTTTGTCTGAGGCTACAGGTGCGAGGAGGGCAACCAAACAAAACAAGACAAAACCAGGCCTGAAAAATTCTCTCTCTGATGTAGTGTCTTTTTGTTAAATCCATGCTGAGCTTGACATCAGAGACTTAGAAGTAGATTTTCATAACGTGGAGGACGAATGAAAGTTTATGCATAAAGAGATGGCAGTGAAGGGCCTTGAGGTAAAGGCTTTAAAACAGAAGTTCAGTTTCTAGTTTTCCATTAGACTAATCAAGGCTGTCATACAGAAATTTGGAAACATTGGCTACTACCTAAGTTAGCCACATGGACAATCACTCAAAAATATTTTCTGGACAGAAATATCTTTCTGTTCCTCTTAAAAAGACTTATATTGATTTCATCAAATATATATCTCAAAGTTATGATAGGACGTTGAGAAAGTTATATGCTTGAATTTTGCATTTATCATTGTTAACAAACATATTTGTAGTGCTTACACTATGACAAGTGCTTAGCAAATATTAACTCACTTAATCCCCATAATAGCAACCTATAGGTATTATTAATAATATCCACTTTTTGGGGGAAACCAGAAAGGTTATATAGCTTGTCCAAGTCACACAGTAAGTTGGTAGCAAAACCCAGGATGTAAAACCAGACCATCTAGATTTTAATCACTTTGCTGGGTTACCTTATTATAAAATGAGTTTAGGAAAAGGACTAAGTTGACAAGCATGAACTCAAAGCAGAAGAGAGATATGAGGAAATGAATGAGCACAGAAACTGGAGAGGAGTTAATTTTCAGAAATTGCTGGTAGTAAGACCTAGAAATAATAATCTGGTTGAAATGTTAATTTCAGGTAGCACCTGAATCCATTGAGAAATGCCTTTGCTTTCTTTAAGGTTTAGAAAGACTGGTTGAATGAAGAGTAATGAAAATTGAAAGGGAAATAATGTGACTTGAATGAGGAAAAAGGAACCTTTCTCCTCCAAGTATTAGAAGACGGAGGTTGTGGGGAGAAGAAAGATCTTCCTACCAGGCATCTAGATATTTTTACCAGGATGAACATGAAGAAAAATGATGACCATTGTACTGGTTTTGATGATCCTCAAAACCAAAGCTTTAGTTTCCAAAAATAAAATACATTCACAGCATCCCTACTGAGCAACAGACATGTTGCTAAGTGCATGTCCAGTCACACATTTTTTTTCCAGTCACAGTTCCTATGAAGTATAAGTTCCCTATGGCTGCTGTAACAAATCACCACAAACTTGGTGGCTTAAAACACATTTATTTTCTTACAGGTCTGGAAGTCAGAGATCTGAAAGCATTTTCACTAGGCTGAAATCAGGAGTTGACAGGGCTGTGCTCCCTCCGGAAGCCCTAAAGGAGAATCCATTCCTTGCCTTTCCTAGCTTCTGGTGGCTGCCAGCATTCCTTGGCTTTTGGCCACATCAATCTAATCCCTGCTTCTTTGACACATTGTCTTTGTAGTAAAATCTCCTTCTCCCTTTCTTTTAGGAGAACACTTGGGATTACTTTCAGGGTCCATCAGATAATCCAAAATAATATAAAAGCTCCATCTTCAGATCCTTAGCAATCCCATCTGCAAATCCCTTTTGCCATTTCAGGTAACATTCTCAAGTTTTGGGGATCAAGGCATGGACATTTTGGAGTAGGAGTATTATTCAACCTATAATAAGGCAGTTACTTTATTTTCTAAGATGCAGGAAAAAAGTTTAGGAAGTAATTTGTCCCAAGGCCTTAAGATGTTTCAGAATGGCAATTTTTAAATTCTGGCATCCTGACTTTCAGACACATTCAACCACTGCTAACCTGTGATGTTTTGTTTTGTTTTTAAAGATTTTTTTATTTATTCATTAGAGACATAGAGAGAGAGAGGCAGAGACACAGGCAAAGGGAGAAGCAGGCTCCATGCAGGGTGCCTGATGTGGGACTCAATCCCGGTTCTCCAAGATCACACCCTGGGCTGAAGACGGCGCTAAACCGTTGAGCCAACCGGGCTGCCCCCTAACCTGTGTTCTTAACCACTGGGTATGCTTGTTTAAGAGTCACAAGTCTCAGGACCACATTGGATGAAAGTCTATGTCCTGTCTTCTTCTGCACTTTGTTCTCCTGGTGTATTAATGAACGTCGCCTGGAGTAAAAAGAGTTCAGAAAACTGCTATTTAGGCTTACTAAGAGAAAGCATTCTTTGTTCGGTTTGCATTTGGTAATGGAGGGCTTTTTTAACTGAATATGTCACCAAGCAGTGTGACCACCACTTCGTATACATAAACAAGACAATAAAAACTGTAGAGGCAAAGGTGTAAGGGACTTGTCTAAGGCCATCCTGGAGGGCAGAGAAAGAGCTAGTACCAGCTGTCAGGTGCCCAAAGCTGAATGCATCCTATCCGGTCCTGATTAAGCACCTGTTCAGAGGGATTGTGACTGATCACCCAGCACCTGAGATCTTCTACCCCAACTTCAAGACTGAGATTAGCTGAGGGAATCACAGGTGCTTGTACTAATCACTAATCTATAATTGGCTAACGCCATCATTTCTGGGAGAGAACTTGGCCCTTTTAAAATCCCTTTCTGCTTGAGAAAGAGCAGAGCAGCCTTTGCTTCTCTGGCCATGACCTACTATGCTTTGCAAAGGTGATTTGGCAAGTGCAGCTGCAAACCCATCTCCAATATCACACATCTACCCAATCACAGTACATTTTTCCGAGGATCAGTAATGATTTGCTGAGGATCAGTAATGCTCTCTGTATGCTGGCTGACAAGGGCATGATCTCTGTGCTTATTATACTCCATTTGTCAGCTCTACTCTGACATAGTTGTCCGTGGGATTCCTGAGGAATATTTGAGGTACTTAGGCACCATTTCAGGAGCTGCTCCTGCCTGTATCCTCTCATTTCTTAATCAACATTTCCTCGTTGAAACTCTAAATAATCCAACCTCTGGTGGGTTAGCAGAGGCATTCCTCCCTACTCTGCTTCATTTGAATCTCTATGCCCCAGAGGGTCTCCATACATGGAATCAGGTATCTTCCATCATCCTTATATTCAGAAGCTGGGGCTACAAGGGTAATTGGCAAGTTCATTAGCCTTTCCATTTCTTTCCCTCTTGATTGTTTAAGAGTGATTTGCTACAGACTGTGTGTTTCAACATTTTGCAAAGCTCAGTGGTGCAGAGACAATAGTGGAATTCTGCCCCAGGAGAAACAGACATTCTGTTAATTGTTCTTTTCTTATAGAACAGAAAACAGATTCATCTATCACAAAGTTACTCAACATTTCTCTAAGTGCATTGCACAGGATCGGGATTAGACTGAGGATACACTGCCTTTCCTATTGGAAGATGCTTTGCACTCCATAGCATGAAGTTCGCATGGTGAGAAATGGAGTTTAACCTCCCGACTACTGATTCCTGAGGTTCAAATCCCTTAGATTTCCCATCCTTACACTGTTGTAGAAGAAGGAATGGTTGGCCAAATTCTTGGTCAGATGTTTATAATTCCTAATTTGTCACTTGTCTTGTAACTTTATTTTTATTTATTTAATTTATTTATTTATTTATTTATTTATTTATTTATTTATTTATTTATTTATTTATTTTTATTGAAGTTCAATTTGCCAACATATAGCATAATACCCAGTGCTCATCCCATCAAGTGTCCCCCTCAGTGCCCGTCACCCAGTCACCCCCCCGCCCACCTCCCCTTCCACTACCCCTTGTGTGTTTCTCAGAGTTAGGAGTCTCTCATGTTCTGTCATCTTCACTGATATTTTCACTCATTTTCTCTCCTTTCCCCTTTATTCCCTTTCACTATTTTTTATATTCCCCAAATGAATGAGAACATACACTGTTTGTCCTTCTCCGATTGACTTACTTCACTCAGCATAATACCCTCCGGTTCCATCCACGTCTAAGCAAATGGTGGGTATTTGTTGTTTCTAATGGCTGAGTAATATTCCATTGTATACATAAACCACATCTTCTTTATCCATTCATCTTTCGATGGACATGAGGCTCCTTCCACAGTTTGGCTATTGTGGACATTGCTGCTAGAAACACTGGGGTGTAGGTGTCCCGGTGTTTCACTGCCTCTGTATGTAAATCCGTTTAGATTACTTTTTGCCATGTAGAATTTTTTAAGTTACACGAAGTCCAATCCCCTGTCTGGTTCTTTCTGATATCTCACTTTCATGTTCTGCTTAGGCAAAGACTTCATCATAATAAGAACAGTATTTCTCATCCTACCTTATGTTCCTCTATATTATTCTTTTCTTACAATAAAATATTACCAAATGCATACTATACAGGCAGTTTTTGCTCTGCATTGCACACCTCTGCACAAATTTCAGTTACCACTATTTCGTTAAATAATATTGGTCCCAGAGCAACACAATTCACATTTCAGTTACCACCATATATTAAGGGTGAGAAAGAACATGAAGTACAAACTTCATAGCTAATTCCTCAGATCTCAAATTACCATACAGATAACAGATGTGTGTCGTGATCAGCAGTCACTTCCTTCACGGTCGGGCAGTGCTTGGTCCCCGTGCACGTTATTCAGTTCACACACAGATACCCAGACAGCAAACATGTCATTCTGCTGCTTCTTTGTCCTCCTCTTGAACATCCACATCACAGATCACAAAACTGGACAATCTTGAGTGGGAGGGAGAGACAATAAAGGGACACGTGTCACAAGGGAACAGAAAGCGATTCTTTGGAAGTGCAATTCTCACAGAATATGAAGGAACCGCTACAGAAATAGCTGCCTCTGGGGATGTTGAATCTGCAGGCACAGTGAGAGTAAATATGCAACCAAAGCTACTTAGTAAAGGCACAATCAGTACCTGTGGAAAGGGATGAAGGGAAGGGATGGAAGGGACAAAAGGATGAAGATGTCCGAGAGTAAACGATGTCAGCCAAAAGCTTCACATTAAAGGAACTTTCAGATATATCTATATATCTCCAGACATTAAAAGCACAAAGGATAAAATGTCAGAAGTGGATACCAGACTCAGAACGGAGTATGACACTTTGCCAAGGCATGGAAGAGATTCTTGCTCTTTATTGTCAGCTACACGGCAGGAGGAGGGCAAGCACTGTGCAAAATAGCCTTGATAGAAGTCTTTTCTTTTCTCCTTTAAAATTAGACTTTATTTTTTGGAGTGGTTTTAGGTTCATAGCAAAACTGAGCAGAAAGTAGGGAGTTCCATATCTCTTCTGCCCCCATGTAAGCACAGTATCAACTTCCCACACCAGAGTGGCATATTTGTTATAATTGATGAGCCTACATCAAAACATTATTATGGCTCAAGTCGACAGTCATTGGTTCATTCTTGGTGTCCTATATTCTATGAGTTTGGACAGATGTATAATGACATATATCTACCTCTGTAGTCTAGTTTCCCTGTCCCCCAAATCCTCTCTGCTCTGCCTTTTCATCCCTTTCTTGACCCTAATCCCTGGAAAACTATTGACCTTTTTACCGTCTCCATACTTTTATCTATTCTAATATGTCATAGAGTAGAAATCATATAATGCGTAGTCTTTCAGATTGGCTTCTTTGGTTCAGTAATATGCATTTAAGTTTCTTCCATGTATTTTCATGGCTTGAGAGCCCATTGTATTTTAGCACTGAATAGTATTCCAGTGTCTGGATGTACCACAGATATTCATCCATTTATGCATTGAAGTATACCTTGGTTGATAACAAGTGTTGGCAATTAAAGCTACTGTGTACATCTGTATGCAGCTTTTTATGTGGACTTTTCAACTTCTTTGGGTAAATACCAAGGAGAGCAATTGCTAGGTTGTATGGAGAGCAATTGCTAGGTTGTATGGCAAGAAAATGTTTAGTTTTTCTTGTTTGCTTTTTAGTTTTTTTTTTATTTGAGTGTAGTTGACACACAAGATTACATTAGTATCAGGTGTATAACATAGTGTGATTCAACATCTCTATAGATTATGCTGTGCTCACCACAAGTGTGGCTGCCATCTGTCACCATACAACATCATTACAATATCATTGACTGCATTTTCTATGTTCTACCTTTAATTCCTGTGACTTCATTCATTCCATAACTAGAAGCCTATATCTCCCACTCCTCTTCACACATTCTGTCCATCTGCACATCCCCCTTCCCTCTGGCAACCATCAGTTTGTTTTCTGTATTTATAGGATTCTGCTTTTTGTTTGTCCATTTACTCATTTGTTTTAACAGTATGTTTACTTATATAAAATCATCAAACTATCTTCCAAAGTAGCTGCACCATTTCACACACCAACTAACAATGAACAAGACTTTGTGTTGCTCTACATTGTTGTCAGCAGTCAGCATTTGATGTTGTCAGTGTTCTGGAGGCTGGCCCTTCTAATAGGTGTGGACAACCTTCCTCTGATCACTTATTAGTTTCAGAAGTTTTTGGATATTTTTCTGATTTTTTTTCACATATTAGACAGTCATGTCATCTGCAAAAACGAAGACAGCTTTAGTTTCTCCTTTTCCATCTGTACTCATTTTATTTCCTTTTCTTGGCTCATTGCATTAGCTAGAATTTCTGGTAAATGTTGAAAGGGAGTATTGAGTGGAAACCCCCTATCTTGTTCCTAACCATAGCAGGAAAGATTTTAGTTTCTCACCGTTAAGTGTGATGTTAGCATAATGCTGGCTTCATAGAATGAGGTAGGAAGTATTCCCCCTGCTTTAATCTTCTAAAAGATATTGTGTAGAATTGGTATAATTTCTTCCTTAAATGGTAGAGTTAATCACTAAACACATCTGGGCCTTGTGTTTTCTGTTTTGAGAGTTATTAATTATTGATTCAATTTTAAAAGTAAATATAGGCTTATTCAGATTATCTATTTTTCTTTGTGTGAGTTTTCAAAGATTGTCTTTCCAGGAATTGGCCTGTTTCATCCAGATTCTTCTCAACTGGGTAGGCATAGAGTTGCTCTTAGTATTCCTTTGCTATCCTAATGTCTGTGGGATATGCATTGATGATATCCTGTCCTGCATTTCTGATATCAATAGTTTGTCCTCTCTCTCTCTCTCTCTCATTAATCTGACTAGAAACTTTTAAATTTTATGTTTTCAAAGAATCAAATTTTGGTTTTGTTGACTTTGTTGATTTTCTGTTTTTTTTTTTAAAGATTTATTTATTTTTAAAAAAAGATTTATTTATTTATTCATGAGAGACAGAGAGAAAGAGACAGAGACATAGGGAGAAGGAGAAGCAGGCTCCCCATAGGGAGCCTGATGTGGGACTGGATCCTGGACCCTGGGATCATGCCCTGAGCCAAAGGCAGACGCTCAACTGCTAAGCCACCCAGGTGTCCCAATTTTCTGTTTTTAATTTCTCTGATTTTTACTGTTTCTTTTTTTCTGCTTACTTTGGATTATATTAGATCTTCTTTTCCTAGTTTCTTAAGGTAGAAGCTTAGGTGATTGATTTTAGATATTTCTTCTTTTCTAATTACACATCCAATGCTATAAATTTCCCCCTATGCTCTGTTTTTGCTGCATCCCACAAGTTTTGATCTGTTCTCATTTTCATTTTGTTCAAAATATTTTAAAAGTTCTCTTGAGATTTTTTTGACCAATGCATTATTTAGAAGTGTGTTGTTTAAACTCCCAAGTATTTGGGGGATTTTCTAGCTATTTATTTGTTCTTGATTCCTCATTTAGTTTCACTGTGGTCTGAGAACAAACATTATGATTTCTGTTGTTTTAAATTTGTCATGTGTTTTAGGGCCCAGAACATGGTCTGTCTTGGTGTATATTCCACATGAGCTTGAGACATATATTCTACTGTTAAATGAAGTGGTCTATAGATGTTTGTTAAATACATTTGGTTGATGGTGCTGTGGAATTCAGCTATATTTTGATTTTCTGCCTGTTGGATCTATCCATTATGGTGAAGGGATGTAGAAGTCTCCAGCTATAATCATGGATTCATCTCTTTCTCCTTACATTTTTATCAGTTTTTGTCTCACAAAGTTGGATGTTTTGTTGTTAGGTATATACACATTAAAAATTATGTCTTCTTAAAGAATAGACCCCTTTATTATTACATAATACCTCTCTTTGTACCTGATACTTTTCTTTGTCTTGAAGTCTTCTCTGTCTGAAATTAATATAGCTCCTTACACTGATTCATATGAGCATGGTATATTTTTCTCCACCCATTTACTTTTAATCTATATGTATTTTTATATTCAAAGAAGATTTCTTATGGTTAGATCTTGTTTTTTTCACCCTCTCTGATAATCTCCGTCTTTTATTTTATTTATTTTTTTCTAAGATTTTATCTTTTTATTCATGAGACACACACACACACACACACAGAGAGGCATAGACACAGGCAGAGGGAGAAGCAGCCTCCATGCAGGCAGCCTAATGTGGGACTCGATCCCAGGACTCTAGGATCATGCCCTGGGCTGAAGGCAGGCACTAAACCGCTGAGCCGCCCAGGGATCCCCAATCTCCTTTTTAAAATAATATATTTAGACTGTTGCAATTTAAAGTGGTTATTTATATAATTGGATTAATTTCTAATTAATATCTAACATATTTGTTACTGTTTTGTATTTGTCGCTCTTATTCTTTTTCCTATTTTTGTTTGTCACTCTTTTCCTGCCATTTGTGGTGTCAATTAAGCATTTTACATGATTCAATTTTCTTTCTTTCTTTCTTTCTTTATTTCCAAACTAATTTATTTCTTAGAGTCCAAAACTTTGTGAGCCCTGGCCCAGAAAATTCCCCTGGTCCTGATGGAGATCCAAGCTTCTTAAGCCTCAAACTCAAATTCAAAGTACTGTGGGTGAACTAGTGGATGTGGACATAACCACCTTCACCACGCTGCTATAGCTCTTGCCATTGGGATGGAAGGCAACGCTGTTGATGGGTCCGAGGTGACCCTTGACTCTTCCAAACTCTTCTTCAAAGGTCAAGTGGAAGAATCTGGCTTCAAACTTGCCAATCCTGGTAGAGGTGGTGGTTACATCCATGGCTTCCTGACCACCACCCAGCACCACATGGTCATAGTTGGAAGAGAGGGCAGCTGAGTTGACTAGATGTTCTGTCCAGAAAGTCTTCTGGTCTTCAAGAGTTTTGGAGTCAAAGAGCTTAGCTGTGTTGTCCTTGGAAGCAGTGACAAACATGGTCATGTCCCTGGATAACTGGATATCATTGATCTGCTGGGAGTGCTCCTTAACATTCACCAGTACTTCTCCAGACTTGACGCTATACTGGTTGAGCTCTCTGTCTTCATGACCCGCGATGATGCACTCCCCCAGGGGTCCCCAAACAGCACTAGTGATCTTGGAGTTGTTGCAAGGGATCTTAATGTAGGGCTCATTGTTATCAATTTGGCTTGGATCCCGCAGGTCAAAGAAGCTCACAAAGCACTGGTGGCCCATCTGTTTGTCCGTGGAGAACATGATGATGTTGCCCCCAAAATCAAAGCCACACGTCCTGACAGCTGAATTGGTCTTGAGTAGAGCCAGCTGCTTCCCTGTTTCACAGTCCCAGAGACGACAGCTATTATCAGCTGAGCCGGTTAAGGACATGTTTGGTGTCCCAGTCAGCATCTACACACCACACAGCTCCACTATGGCCCATGTAAGTGCCCAGCCTCTCACCATTCACGGAGTACCACACATTGACAATAGGGTCCTTGGCCACCGTGAAGAGGAGGTCTCCCTCGCGGTTGTACTTAATCTGCATAATGGATCGTTCATGGCCCTGCAGCAGGATGGGCTTCATCCTGGCGTTGACTCGAGGGAAGCCTCAACTTTCCATCCTTTAAAAAATCCAGGGACACCTGGGTGGCTCAGTGATAGAGCATTTGCCTTCAGCTCAAGGCATGATCCCAGGGTCCTGGGGTAGAGAACCACATCAGGCTCCCCGGAGGGAGCCTCCTTCTTTCTCCCTCTGCTTATTTCTCTGCCTCTCTCTCAATGTCTCTCATGAATAAATAAATAAAATCTTTATTTAAATCCAGATTTGAAGTACTGGATGAAATTAACTGCAGAAAGTAAGCCCTTAGTGACATGATGTTGTGGTGTGGGAGTGGAAGCATTCTAGAGTCCTACCACTAGATTTCAGTCTTGCAGTGAGCTTGTGCCCCTGAGCTATACACTTCACAAATGCCTCTCAGGTTTTGCTCCCACCTGTTGATAGGGACAGAATGGCTGGACAGGGCTGGAGTTGGGCATTTTCCTTCCTCCAGGTCAGTTAGTATCTGACAATACCCCAAGAGGTTACGCATCAGGCAAAAACAGCTTCTTAAGAACAGGCCATAAGTGTGACTACATGCTTTTGTGTATTTCCAACTTGTGCCTTTTCTCTTCTCCCTGCAGGAACCCTAAGGAGATTTTTCTCTGATCTTCAAAATGACAATCTGGTAGAGGTCCAAGAAGGGAAACTCGAAAGTACGGGGGCTACCCTGGAATTTTTAACTCACAGACTTTTTTTTTTTTTTTTTTTTTTTTTTTACAATAAGCCTCTAGCAATTTGCCAAATATAATTCAAGTTTTATACCTCTGTCCTGGTTTCCATGTAGATTTCTGCTCTTGGGTTTCCGCTCCAGTATGTTGTCATTCTCTGTATCTGCCTGTTTGCCTCTCCAATTTTGTGGACAATGATTTGCCCTGTGATCCCACTCTTCTAATGAATCTAAGAGGAATTGTTGATTTTTCAGTTTGTTCAGCTTTTTACTTGTTAGGACAGAGTTGTGACTTCTAAGCTCTTCACATGCTGGACTGAAAACTGGAAGCATCATGAGATTTTTCCAGTGAAATAAACTGTTAATTCTAAGTATTTCTAATGTTCTAATTACAGTATGTTCACTGAATATAAGGTTTACCATCTTTTAAATTTGTCTATACCTTTATAACCGACAGGAAGAGATTTTCAGATTTGTCAGAAAATTTTTAAGGTCATGGAACAGTCATATTTTTCTTATTGATCATTAAGATCACTTTAAACAGATCAGCTTGCATGATCATCTTAGCAGTTCCACAAGTAAGAACAGCCTGTATTTTATTTCTTCTATATTTTATTTCTCATAGATGCCTGGGTTCCTCTTCTGGCTCAATGATATATATATTGACGTACTGTTACAGCTTATTAGATTTTTAAAACTTTGGAGTGTATTTTGATTTTGGATATGGACATTTCTCTCTCCCTTCCAACTATTATTTTAGTTTTACAAATCTGCTTTATGGTTTGATTATACTTGAAATCATAAATCATACTTGATTACAATGACTTTTTTTCAATATGTCACTGGAATTCATTTGCTGCCATTAATTAGAACCTAAAAGCTGAAAAGAAAGGTACTCTAGTAAACTCTAGTAAACTTTTACTTATTTGGTATATTTTCCATGTCTGATTTTTGTATTAGGATTGTTAGCTTTCTTTTATTTCTTTTTTTTTATGAATTGGAAAGCAACCAAAGTCTTTCTAAGGTGTACATCTTTGATTATGCTTTCTAATTTCATAAAGCTGTTTGTATTTTCTACTCAAAATATAAGTCAATATTGGCTTCATATAATTTATTCAATAGTCATCCACTTTGTCTAGATTTTCTTTTTTTAAAAATATTTTATTTATTTATTCATGAGAGACACAGAAAGAGAGGTAGATACATAGGCAGAGGGAAAAGCAGGTTCCCTGTGGGGGGCCTGATGCAGGACTTGATCCCAGGACCCTGGGATCATGACCTGAGCCGAAGGCAGATGCTCAACCACTGAGCCACCCAGGTGCTCCTATCTAGATTTTCAAATGTGTTGGTATAAAGTTAGCATGGTACTCTTTTGTAATTAAAAAAAGAAAATCTCTGCTTTATGGCTAATCACATCTCTATCATATTTGCCAAATATTGCTTATTTTAATGGTCTTTTAAAGAAACAAGTGTTTGGTTTTATTTGTCAAGGTTACAGCTTTTCTTCTCCATTTTGGCTTTTCTGTTTATTAATTTTGTCCTTTTACTCTTTTGGATTTACCTTGTTCTTTTTCTATGTCCACTGTCCAATTCCTTTGAGAGCCATTTTCAACAACTCAACCAGGTCTTCCAGCTGTGTCATAGCCACTTCATCATATGCCATTAAAACTTAATCTCGTACACTGGGTGAAGACTCAGCAGCCTTATTTTGCTTTCAAAATTGTTCTATGGCCTTAGACTCTTCTCCTGAATTAGCACTATCATGAGGGAAAATTCTAGTGGGCCTTCATACTGCTTATAAACCTTGCCTTTCCTCCAGTTTCATAATGAAAGAAAAAATATTTCTACTCTTTTTGTTGTTGTTGTTGCTGTTGATCAAAAACTTAGCAAGGCTCCTTTGCAGTCTATTCAAATCCAGAAAAATAAGCAAGTCTTCATACACAGGCTTACTGAAATGTCATAATTTAAACTATATATAACCTTGAACAATGGTCCTTTCAAAATCCCCATAATCTCCCTTTCTAGGTATTCAAAGTTTTCTATTCCTACAATATATTTTAATGGTCAGTTTGTGTCCTACAGTCTTCCTCCTGCTTCTGGGTATACAGCTAGCTGACCCCTGAAAAACCACAGGTTTGAACTGTTCAGGTCCACTTATATGTGAATATTTTACAGTACCATACTATAAGTGTAGTTTCTCTTTCTTATGATTTTCCTAATGGAATTTTCTTTTCTCTAGCTTACTTTGTTTTAAGAATACAGTATATAATCCATATAACCTACAAGCTATATATTAATTGACTGTTTAGGTTATCAGTAAGGTTATTAACAGTTAAATTTGGGGGGAGTTGAAGTTATACATGGATTTTTGACTGCACAGAGCATTGGGGTCCCCTAACCCCTGCACTGTTCAAGGTCTACTGCATATTCAAAGGAAACATAATTATTACTTGAAGAGCTATCTATACTCCTATGTTCATTGCATCATTATTCACAACAGCTGAGGTATGGAAACAACCAAGGTGTCCATCCACAGATGAAAGGATAAAGAAATACAATATACAATGTAATATTTTTCAACCTGAGAAAAAAAGGAAATCCTATCATTTGCAACAACATGTATCAAACTGGAGGGCATTATGCTAAGTGAAAGATGCCAGTTAAAGAAAGACAAATACTACATGGTAGTGCTTATATATGGACTTTAAACAATTAAAAATTAAATAAACTTCCTCCCCAGGACATTTTTCTGTAATAATATCGAGCACCCTATGCCATTTGGGTATAGGGTGTCACATTTTCTTACTGTTTGTGCTAGATTGCAACCCCATGGGGTCTATCATATTTACTAGAGTATCTAGATTATAGTTTAACCATTGTTTTGTGTCATTTTGCTTTCTTTGTAATTTATTCCTCTACTTCTGGCATTAGAACCTAGTTTCTTCCTTAGGAGAAGTCCCTATGATTCAGGTAGGTTGCATGTCCCTGCCCTACCCCCCTAATTTGGGCCTGGTAAATCACAGTATTTTTTATATACTCTATATGTCTTAAGTACTTATTTTCTCTATTTTATCCTCCAAATTTTAGTCTGGTTATTTTTTTTCTTGACTTTAATAGTCCTTTCTTATGTTTGACTAATGTAATATTAAACCAATCAACTGAGTGCTTCATTTCAACTATTGCTTTTTTAATTCTAGAATTTTCCTTTGGTTGCTTTACATAGATAATTTTGCTTAAATTGTATATGTTGCCCATGGGTTTTCTTGAATACATTAATCATAGTTTTTAAATAATAGTTTCATTGAGATATAATTTACTTTCCGTACCATTCAAAATGTACAATTTAATGTGCTATGCATCTATTGCCACAATCTGACAACATTTTAAATCACCTCCTCCTCCAAAAGAGAATGAAACCTATTAACAGTCACTCACTCCCCATTTCTCCCAATTCTAGACAATCACTGATACACTCTCTATATCTGCAGATTTTCTTATTCCATACATTATACGTTTATACATTTAATATGTAGGCTTTTGTGACTAGCTTCTTTTATAGCATATTTTCAAGGTTCATTTATGCTGTAGCATATATCACTACTTCATTTCTTTTTATGGCTGAATAATATTCCATCAGTATGGATATATCATGTTTTACTATTCCATTCATCAGGTAATGGACATTTGGGTTATTTCCACTTTTTGATAATTAGAAATACTGCTTCTATGGCTATATTTGTGTGCAAGTTTTGCATGCAAGTCTAGCAAAAATGTTAAATTATAGTCTATTTTTTAACTGTTTTTTTTTTTTGTTTATGGAAAGATTAAGCAGAAAGTACAGAGTCCTCATATATCCCCTCACCACTCTATCTAGTTTCCCCCGTTATTAACATATAACATTAGGGCAATACATTTGTTACAGTTAATGAGCCAATATCAATACATTATTATTAACTGAAGTCCATAGTTTAGAGTTCATTCATTGTTTTGTACATTATACAGGTTTTCACAAATATGTAATGACATGTATCTACCATAATATCCTACACGGTAGTTTTACTGTCCTAAAGTCCCCACCCCCCCGATTCTGCATTTATTAATTCCCCCCCCCCCCCGACTTCTGGTAACCACTAATCTTTTTACTATCTCTAGTTTTACCTTTCCCTGAACTTCATGTAATTGGAATCATATAAGACAGCCTTTGCAGATGGCTTTTTTTCACTTTTTTCTTTGATATCTTTTCATGGCTTAATAATTTTTCTTTGTATTGTTGAATCCTATTTCTTTGTGTGCTATACCATAGTTTGTTTATCCATTCACCTATTGACAAACATCTTGGTTGATTCCAAGCTTTAGCAATTAAGAAAAGAGCTGCTATAAACACCCACATGTAGATTTTTATATGGACATTACTTTCCAACTTCTTTGGGTAAATTCCAAGGAGTATGATTACTAGATCATATGGTGAGAGTATGTTTAGTTTGATTAAAAAAAAAAACTGCCAAACATCTTTCAAAGTAGCTGTAATATTTTGCATTCCCTGTAGCCATAAATGTGTATTCCTGATATTCTACACCTTCACCAGCTTTGGTATTTTACTTTTTGGATCTTAGCCATTTGATTAGGTGTGTAGTGGTATCTCATTACTGTTTTAATTTAAACTTTGCTGATGACATATGTGTAGCATCTTTTCATATGCTTATGAGCCATTTCCTTTATTAAATCATATATATCCAGATTTGCAGAAGGGAAGCTAAGATGGTGGCATAGTAGGAGGACCCTATGCTCATGTCATCCCTAGAGGACAACTAGATAACTATCAAATCATTCTGAATTTCCACAAAATCAACCTGAGTACTGACAGAACAACCAGCACAACTAGAGGGAGAAGAGAGGCCACATGGAAGGAGATAGGAAGTGTGGAGATGTGGTTTGGGGGAAAAATGGATTGTGAGTACTGCAGAGACAGGATGGAGCTCTACTCATAGAAAAAGGTAAGACAGAGAAGAACACAGGGAAAGCACATGGAGATCACTTCCTTGAAACTATTGGCTAGGTAGGTAGTAAGAGGGGCTGATTTTCATGAGTTTTCACAACTAGCAGCTCTCAAAGACTTTAGTTTTATTCTATTTTATTTTTTAAAGATTTTATGTACTTACGAGAGACACAGGGAGAGAGAGACAGAGAGAGACAGAGACAGAGAGACAGAGACACAGGCAGAGGGAGAAGCAGGCTCCATGCATGGAGCCTGATGTGGGACTCGATCCCAGGATCCAGGATCACACCTTGAGCCAAAGGTGGAGCTAAACCACTGAGCCACCCAAGGCTGCCCCCAAAGACTGTAGTTTTAAAGGTCAGTGTGCTTAGCTGGGATAGAGCCCCCAGGGCAGTGCCCTACTCCTGGAGAGAAGGCAGACAAACAACACTGGGGCAGATGATGTGATCTGAGGCATGCCTAAGGTTCACAAGAGAGACACCATTCACTATTCTTGGACTGTGTCTGTGAGGGGTAGCATTTGCAGAGGTGCTTTTCCAGGGACAAAGGAACCTCTAGGCACATTCTCCCACCTCTTCCCAACACCTGGCCCTCAGCATAAACCAGCTTCAGTAAACAGCACAGCACTAACACTGGGTGCCTAACCTGTTTACACCAAGTCCTGCCCTCCTGCATCTTGCTGATACTGCTTTTCTTGGGCAAGTGTGCTTAAGGACCAGCACAGTGGGACCCTTCCCCCCAAAACCAACAGAAGCCCCCACACATACCACAAGTCCAGACCAGCAAGTTCTATAAGGCTTCAGTTCTAGTGGAAGTAACATCAAGTCTCATTTAACAAGCAGATCAGAGCACATCTCGTTAAAACTTGCCACACTCTGGCCAAGACCAAACACTGTCCACTACAGGCAAGGAGAACCTCTAAAGATGACTGGCCTGAAGCCTACAGCAGCCAAAACAGCAGTAGAGTGAATGCAGCACACACCAGAGATACTTCCTGAAGCACCAATCCCTGGACACTGTATGACTTCTTCATAAAGGCATTACTCTCAGGAACAGGAAACACGAGAGGCTTTTCTAATGCACAGAAGAAGATAGAGACTTAGACAAAATGCCAAGACAAAGGAATTAATCCCAAGAGAAAGAAACAAGTTAAGGTCACTGACAGAGAGCTAATAAAAGTAGATATAAGTAATATGCTTGATGGAGAATTTAAAGCAACAACCATAAGGATACTCACTGGGCTTGAGAAAAGAAAGGAAGACTTTAGGGAGGCCCTTACCATAGAGATAAAAGAGCTAAAAAACAATCAGAAATGAAAAATGCAATAACTGATATTTGAAATTGACTGGATTTGTAATGCCCACAAGGATGGAAGAAGCAGAGGAACAAATAAGAGATATAGAAGATAAAATAATGGAAAATACTGAAGCTGAACAACAGAGAGAAGATTATGGACCATGAAAATAGACTTAAAGAACTCAGTGACTCCATCAGACATAATAACATTCATATCACAGGAGTCTCAGATGAAGAGAGGAAAAAGGGGGCAGAAAATTTGAGGAGATTATAGATGAAAACTTCTCTAACCTGGGGAAAGAAACAGGCACCAACAGGCATCCAGACCCAGGAGACACAGAGAACTCCCATCAAAATCAACAAAAGGAGGCCAATGCCAAGATGTATTATAATTGAATTTGCAAAATATAGCAATAAAGTAAAATTCTTAAAGCAGCAAGACAAAAGAAGTCCCTGACTTATGGGAAAGACCTATATGGCTAGGTGTAGATCTCTCAACAGAAACTTGGCAAGCCAGAAAGGAGTGGCATGATATATATATTCAACAGGTTGAATGGGAAAAATATGCAGCCAAGAATATTGTATCCAGCAAGGCTATGATTCAGAATTCAGAACAAACAGAAACTAAAGGAATTTGTGACCACTGAACTAGCCTAGCAAGACATAGTAAAGGGTACTCTTTGAGTGGAGGGGAAAAAACAAAAGTGATAAAGACGGAAAAAGAACAGAGAAAATCCGCAGAAACAATGACCAAACAAGTAATAAAATGGCACTGAATACGTATCTATCGATAACTCTGAATGTAAATGGACAGAATGCTCCAATCAAAAGACATAGGGTGTCAGAAGAGATGAAAACCAAGACCCATCTCTATGCTGTCTACAATGGACTCATGTTAGACCCAAAGACACTTGAAGACTGAAAGTGAGAGGATGGAGAAACATTTATCATGCAAATGGACATCAAAAGAAAGCCAGAGTAGCAATACTTAGACAAACTAGATTTTAAACCTAAGACTGTAACAAGAAATGAAGAAAGGCACTATCTCATAATAAAGGGGACTATCTAACAAGAATATCCAACAATTGTAAATATTTATGCCCCCAACATGGAAGTATCCGAATATATAAAACGATGACAACATAAAGGAATTCATTGATAATAGTACAATAACAGTAGGGGACTTTTACACCCCACTTATATCAATGGCCAGATCATCTGAGCAGAAAATCAACAAGGAAACAATGACTTTGAATGACAGACTGGACTAGATGGGCTTAACAGATATATTCAGAACATTCCATCCTAAAGCAGCAGAATACATGTTCTTTTCAGGTGCACATGAGTCATTCTCCAGAATAGACCACATACTAGGTCACAAAGACTGAGATTGCACCATGCTTATTTTCTGACCACAATGCTATGAAACTCAAAGTCAACCATATGAAAAAATCTGGAAGTACCACAAATACATAGAGGTTAAACAACATGTTACTAAACAAGGAATGGGTCAACTTGAAAATCAAAGAAGAAATTTAAAAATACATGGAAACAATGAAAATGAAAACATGATAGTCTGAATCTTTGGGATATAGCAAAAGCAGTAAAAAGAGGAAAGTATATAGCAATACAGGCCTACCTCAAGAAGCAAGAAAAAAAAAAAAGAAGCAAGAAAAATCTCAAATAAACAATCCAAAGTCAAAGGCACAAGCTGAACAACAGAGAGAAGATTATATTTTATAGCAGCATTATCAATAGCCAAATTATGAAAAGAGCCCAAATGTCCACCAACTGATGAATGGGTGAAGAAGATGTGGTATATATATATATAAAATGGAATATTACTCAGCCATCCAAAAGAATGAAATCTTGCCATTTGCGACAATGTAGACGGAGCTAGAGTGTTATGCCAAGTGAGATATGTCAGTCAGAGAGAGAAATACCATGTTTTCACTCATATGTAGAATTTAAGAAGAAAAACAAATAAACTTAGGGTGGGAAAAAGGGAAATCAAGAAAGACTCTTTAACTACAGTGAACAAACTGAGGGTTACTGGAGGGGAGGTAGGTGGGGGATGAGTTGAATAGAGGATGGGGATTGAGGAGTGCACTTGCTGTGATGAGCACCGGATATTGTATGTAAGTCACAAATCATTAAATTCTACACCTGAAACTAATATGACACTGTATGTTAACTAACTGGCATTTAAATAAAAACTTTAAAAAAATCATATATATCCAGAATGTCCAAGATCTCACCATGCTGTGTGAGGTTTCTATTTTTCCTTAGTTTTTGATCATTTTGTTTTTTTCCTGGAATGTCAAGGAATATATGTGTGTGTATATATATATTATATACCATATAAATATACAATAATATTTTATATTATTGAATACTGGGCTTAATTTTAGAAAACTATAGAGATACTTACATTCCAGTTGTTCTGTTTTCCTTGAGTAGATTAACTTTTACTTTATTTTATTTTATTTTATTTTATTTTTTGCTTATGGCAGAGCTTTTACAGAGACTGATAACCTTAGTCCATTCTTAGTTTGAGCTCATTCAAAGCTGGCTTCTATCTTTGTGAAGGCTGATCTATTTAGGAGATCTATTTAGGCTGTGGCCCCTGGGATTACCACTTAAAAGTCTGATTCCCCCCTGTTCCCCAGTACCCTTTTCCTTGTTGGGATTTGAACCTCATTGTTATCCCTGCTTGTCAGTGTCTTAGCCATTGCTTTTTGCTTCAGCTCTTGCCATTGGGCTTCAGTGCTTGCTGTCTTTTCAACTACTTGGCTTCTCAGCCCCTAGGCTGTAGTTTTGAATCCGTGAATGCCCAGGAGAAAAGCTGTCACAAATATCAAGCTTGTGCCTGTGTTTCCCTTCTCTCCTGAATTTGGCCCATATGTCTTTTGCTTTTCTCTAATATTCTGATGCCTGCAAACAGATGTTCTCTTACTTGATCCAGCTTAGCTAAACTCTCTCAGCTCTTACCTGATCTTATTTCATTATTGAACTATCACCTCAATTTTTCCTGGGAATGAAATTTAAAGTTTTATGTTTAAAGTGTTTTTGGCCTTTTTTAAAACTTTCTGTATTAATTCAATTTCTATAGGGACTTGTTTACTTGACTGTTTTATCTAGTTTCTGTGTTATCAGTAGGAAGTAGCTAATGTGTTATCAGGGAGGCTACATATATTGGGGAAAAATAACTGATGAGTGAGTTGTTCTTTTTATTTTTCTTCTTGTTTACTCTGGTAGTCTAAGTTGGCCTTTTTTGAGTTGACCCAATTGCCCAAATAAGAAATCCACACAACAAAAACTTGACTTCACCCTAATAAATGTCTGCATGTCAGGAGGAGCTAGACGATGAATACTGTAACAACTTTCTCTGTGGGAGGATTTTGCAGCATTTCCCAAGACCCTTTAATTTGCCTTCTGCCAACACTGCTCAGGTTGTGGAGGTTTTCTGAAATTCTGTAGAGCAACCCTCTCTACTTGCTCTTCCACCAGATGAGCTCTTCTCTCTTTCTCTGAGCTCATTTGTGGGCTGTTGCTCTTGTTTCCTCTCTTTCTCCATCCAATCATAATTGTTCATAAGTTCCACAAAACCTTCAAAGCACATTCTCCCTCCCTGCCTCTCTTTCCAATACTGTTAAATATTAATAATATATTTGCATATTCCTATCTTAGTAACAATGGAAAATTGGAAGAGCAAATCTTTAAGTATGAGTCCCATTGACTCACAGAACACCTCTCCTCTGGGTCTAAGCTTGGGATATCCACCTGGTTTTCCTATAATATCTTCTCTGTTTCTCAATTTGTAATGATTTAGCTAATTCCCGAGTTGTGTGACAATAACAAGAGTAGCCATTAGCACTGCAGAAGTACAGCTTCAACCTAGAAACCAGAACCAAGGACTGGAAAATCTACTTACCAATAAGTTTTATTTGTGCTTTATGTTTGACAAGCGCTGAGGGCAAATGACAAGTGAGGGAAAAGCAGCTTAATTTAATTTAGTATCACAGATCCTTGCACTGAAAAAGAAAATGACATTGTTTTTGGTTCAGGTCATTAAAATCCGCTTTTGTGAACAATAGTAACACGTATGGAAAGCAAACACTAATCGATAGGAATAGTGGGTAATTAATTACCAGATCAGGGGCACAGATTACATTTGCTATGGGAGGTTATTAGAGAAGAATTCCAAAAAAGCACTGACATAGAGAAGAAGTAGGGTCTGAGATGAGTCTTCAACAGATATGTAGGAAGGAGAACAAAGAGCCTTGAAGGCAGGGAAAAGTAGTGTCAGGAACGAGAACAGATGGTTATGAAACCAAGGAGTGAACCTGGCTAATCAGGGCAGTGGTGTGGATTGGGGAATAGTGGCAGCAAGACTGGGAGAAGTTGGTTATGTGAAAGAGGATTAGACAGAGGAGGAAGTAAGTAGAAAGACAGAGACTGTGAAATGTCTCCGAAGGTGTAGATCAGTGTAATAATACTTGGAAATCAGTGGTGCCTTGATACTGTATGTTCGGTTTTAAGTAATTAGGGATACACTATAAAAGAAACAAACCACTGATATACTTGATATGTGCCGTGATAGCAGACACAAGAGAATGCATGCTGTGTATTTCCATTAGATGGTGTGTGGTGATAGAGGTCAGTATAGGGGTGGCTTCTGAGGAATATAGAGTGGGAAGAGGTGACAGGGCATTTTTAGGGTGCTAGAAATACCTGATCTGGTGTCAAATACTTGGGTGTATAAAGATGTAAAAATTCACTTATGATCAGTGCAGTCAGTGCTTATTGTTTCTATTTATACCTTTAAAAAATCCATTAGGATAATGAGGCTGTCAGTTGAATGAGGAAAACTAGAGTCAAGGAATAGCCAAGATATGAATCTAGTAATAATTTAGAATGTGCTCGCCATGGAATAGAATGTCACTATTGGAAATAAGGGGAAATATGGGTAAGAAAAAAGATAAACTTTGGATGGTTGGATGAGCTAGATAAATTAGATGACTCTAAGAAGTTTGGCAGTGTTTGGACACTTTTGAACAAAGAAAGGAAATAGAGTTTTATCGAGCATGTGCTATGTGTCAGTCCCTGAGCTATGTTTGTACACATGTCACCTTACTTAATACTGCATCTTATAACCATAAGACTGTGCACCTGAGAGGTAGCTGGTTTTGACATTACAGGTTAAGAAAACAATTAGCTCACATTCATGAGAAGTTTGAAGTCAGAGGAAAGGAATCAAGAGGAAAGGAATCAAAAGGAAATGAGTAGTCAGTGCCCAGAAACATGCTTCAGAGCTCTCAGTAACCACATGAGAGATGAAGCCACCAGAATTCCTGAGCTTCTTTAGGGGCACAATGAGTCAAATAAAAGCCCAAGGCTTTTATTCTTGCAAAGTGATAAATGTTAGGGGATTAAATGGTGAAGCATTATGAGAGGAGAAATTACATGGCCATCCCAGCACAGAAATACCCTATGTTCTGTCTCAGCATTTCTCAAATTGGCCTTCCACAAAACACAGTTCTCTTAGTTGATTGGGGCTTTGCTCTGAGAAACAGGTTCAGTTGTAAAGCAAATTTGAGTAAAACTGAATTAAACAAAGTTAAATCAATTCTTTCATTCAAAACTTCTGAGTCTATACTGCAACAACGTGTAAGTTGAATCTTATAAAGGGATATTTGGTATACAGCTTTTCCCAAATGTTTTTGCCTCAGAAATGTGTTAATATCATTTAAAACCAATGTTCTGCAGGAGAGAGATGGTGAAATGCTTCTCTCATGTAAAATCTCCAAATCCATTCTTCCCTCTGCCTTTGCTCACATTGCCCTTACACATGGAATGCCCCACCTAACCTCCACTTGGCAAAATCCTACCCATCTTTTAAGATTCAAGAGATAAGGAAAGGCCTGTATTACTCAAAAGGCAGAGAAAGAAACCCATGGATCTACATTCCCTGTCTAAGAAAACAGAAAATCCTAAAACCATACCACAGAGGCCTTAATTCTGTGTGAAGGTATTGTGTTACTTTGGGTACTGTAAAAAGTCAATGCACCGCAATATATATGGATATGAATGTTTGATCTCTGACAGGACCAGTTTAATTATTAAACAAGTCATTGTGTTTGGCTTAGCTCTCATATCCAGGGAATATTAAAATTGGAACGGTCTTGAATATTAGCCAGTTTATCCACATCATATCCCAGGTGAGGAAACTGAGACCTTCACAGATTGGATAGTTTACATTGACAAAAGATAAGAAAATCAGATACTGGCAGATCTATCTTTTCGATTAAGAATTCTGAGATTTTGTAGAATACCAGGAAAATAGCTCCACTGCTACTGAGAAAATATGTTGCTTATTCATCCTTTCCTGTTGCAGTGACTAAGAGAGATAGTAGTCAGGAGTTATTTCAAGGGGAAAAACCCCTTTAGAAAACTCTCAATTTATATACAGAGGGAAATCCGTCATTCATGTTATTTAAGTTAATTGAATGAGGTTTATCAGCTACATGGGGAAATGATGAAGCTGCTTCTCTAGGATTAACCTGTCAATTTGTTCCAAGGTCTCCCTCTCCTGGCATATTCAAGTGAGTTAATGGTTACTTAGCACCCAATTCAATTTGGAGTCCAGTATAAAGTTGGACTAAATCTCTACCTGTGGCATCTCTATTCTCTGGTAAGCTTGGGCAGAATTATTTCTCTTACGTTTTGACAAATTCAAGTATTAAAAAGGACTAAGATTTTGCAGGTTCTTTTGCCTGGATATGAGGGTAAGGAGGATCAGTGAGTTAGAGTACTCCTAGATTTAAGCATAGTCAAACAGGAAAAAAAGTCTTATGTCTGCAGTAAAAGAAAACTAATTAAAGTTATCTTTTAAAAATAAATTCCCAACTACCTTTCAAATGTTCTGAAATGATCATGAAGTAAATGCATATGATAGGAAGTGAAGAAGACATCCAAGAATATTTTCTAAGAACTTGTGGATAGCAGTGCAGAGGGCAAGGAAAGTGGAGACCACAGGAGTACTGAAGATGATTTTGTTTGGCCATCATAGTGGAGTCAGAAAGAAAATAAAACAAGAATGACAGATGCAATGGGAAAGAGTATGCAGGGATAGAAAACCCAAAAGGAAAGTAGAAAAACAACAAGACAAGGTAAGGGAGGAAAGGAAGAGGAAAGATGTGAGGAGAGGGCAGATGACACGCAAAAATTAATATGACACACATTTAAGATGTGCCCACAATGGCCATGATAGTTACTATCAAATAGTTTGCAGTTTGTGTTTCAAAGACATGTATAAATAGAAATTTTCATTAAAATAAGTCTCAAGATAAAGGTATCCACTGAATAGTAGGGGAGAATAAAGAGAGGGCACTCAGATTAAATCTTGCCTATAGAATCAGGAAAGTCTTCATAGAGGAGATCTTCAAAGCAGATGATTGGGGGAATATGGAGAAAGAAGAAGGTATGATGAAAGATAGGGAGAGAGAGATATATAGAGAGAGACATAAAGGAGATAAAGAAGAAAAGAATTTAAAGAAGAATACTGAGGAGCACAGAGAAAATATCACAAGATTGCCTTGAGGTCACTGAATGATTTTGGAACATTCATATTTTGAGCATTGCAATATTTGTGGATAAAGGCAATAACTATTGTTATTATAATATGCTAGTACTTCACGTGTTTTATTAGATGTTTTAACATTCTATATTTCAAATGAGTATACTGATCTACAGAAAGGTTGAATAACTGCTGGCCAAGGGCAGGGTAAGAATTTGAATGAATCCATTCAGATATGTAAATCCATACTTTATTTACTAAGCTCTAGAGAAAAACAAACAAACAAAGAAAAAACCCCAAAACAAAAGAAAAAGGTAGACTATCAAAAAGAGAGGAGAAAGAGAAGAAAAAGAAAAAGAAAAAGAAAGGAAAGCAAAGCAAAGCTATACATTTAAAATAGAATAATTAATGCTAGCTGGAGATAACTCACCAGTATCAGAGTTACACCAGGATTGCAGGATTCTTAATCCACATCCTCCCAATACACGGCACACCCGACCAAAGGCAGACACGTTCTAGAGGACTGTGGAGATTCCTGGAGATTCTTTCCAAATCTCTTCTCTCTTAATCCCAAAGCAGAATTATGGAAAAAAGAATTAATCAGCTGGAAATTGGTTTTTCGCTATCCAAGGACCTTATCATCTCACAAAGGTGTCAGTTTGATTGATTATACTTGTAAGACCATCCTAAGGAACAGAGAACAAGTTGCTGTTTCTATTACTAAATGCTTACCACAGTCACTGCACACCTACTTCACCTAATTTTCATAATAGTATTATACACATTGGTGCTAACTTCCTGACTTTACAGATGAGGAAGCTAAGGCTTTAGAGAAGTTTCACCACTTGCTCAAAGTCACATGGCTGATAAGTAATAGAGCAGCTCTAAATACCCAGGACCACATGACATTCAGTGGTTTAATACTTTGGAGTTCCCTGAAGCTTTTGAAAGCCCAGCAAGATATAGTACTTGGGTCAAGCTTTCAGAGAGCTACAACACCAAGTCTGAACTACAAATATTTTGAGGTATTTCAAGTAAAAGAGGTTGGTAAGATCAAAGAGTTTTTGGAATAAATTGAAATAATTGGAGAAATTTTGCAAGAATTATTACATCTTGACCTCTAATTTAGAGGAAAGACCAGCCACTGTTTTGCCAAATGAAATAGAGTTACCTCAGGCAACTTCCAGAAAAACTATAAATCATTAAAGAGTCATCCTCACTGTTCAGGAACAAAAGGTCTTCTCAGACCCTCCATCCACATTTCTGAGGTCCCTTCCCAATGTATGAATCTAGGACTTCTGAAATTAAAGCTCCAAATAACAACTGACAATTCCTGTGACTATTTTCCTTTGCTCTCAGGAGTTACTACCAAAAGTTCAAGGAGCTACGGATTCTCTTATAATTTACTATGTTGATTCCTGGCCTCCAGGTTTTAGAGATTTCAAAGATTTTCCAAACGAAATCATATGCAATGAAAAAATGGAGTATAATTTAATCCTTTCTATAATATTGTATCACAAAAACTGAGTCTACTAATGTAAAAACTTGATAAACACTATAATTGTCCCACCAGGATGGGCAGGTCAGCAATGTACATATCTGCGGACTGAATGTTACCCGCAGAGAGGCAAGAACGTACCTGGAATAGTCAAGGAACAGAAAGAATCTCAGTGTGCGGAGGCCACAGTGAGCAAAGTGTAGAGAAGAAGGAAATGAACTCAGAAAGGAAGTTGGGAGGCCTAGGGCTGTAGGGGCATTTTGAGGACTTTGGTTTTTGCCTTGAGTGAGCAACTAAAGACATTTAAGTGATACGGTTTGAACTATGTTTTAACAGAAGCTCTCGGGATGCCATGTTATCAGAGACTGAAGGGGAGTAAAGACAAGATCAGGAAAACCGATGACTGGTTTAAAGAAGTGAATTTCTAAAGATGACCTTCTGGGACACCTCAGTGGCTCAGATGTTGAGCATCTGCCTTTGGCTCAGGTTGTGATCCCGGGGTCCTGGGATCAAGTCTCACATCAGGCTACCTGCTGGGAGCCTGCTGCTCCCTCTGCCTATGTCTCTGCCTCTCTCTCTGTGTCTCTCATGAATAAATAAATAATAATAAAAAAATAAGATGTGCCTTCTACTCAGTGAAGGTGTAGGGCAGGGGTTAGCAAATAACGGTCCCCTGGTCAAACTGGGTTCTCAGCCTGTTCTTGTAGGATCTACGAGATAATAATGGTTCTTCAATTTTGAGAAGTTGTTGGAGAAGGAGAAGAAGCTACAGAAACTGCACATGGCCCAAAGAGCCTAAAATACTTAAAACCTGGAAAATATTTCCAACACCTAATATAAAGCCTCTGGCTGGTGGTAGGTCCTCAACAAACCTGGAAGGAGGAATACGTGAGTAACTTAGTTGCTGAAAATATTATGAAGTGATACGTGTCAAGGAACATTTGTGTCTTTACCCCTAACCTTGAAGAACAATGTCATTTTCATTGAGCTACTGAAAACTACGGTCTATTTTTTGAAACGGTAAAACGAGAAGGCATTTTCTCACATAAGCAATGTCAGAAACCAGGTTCAGGCACAATGAAATAGCAAAAAATAATAAAAAACAGTTTTATAGAGCTTTAAACTTTACAAAGGATTTTCATGTTCATCATCTCATGTTATCATGAAAATAGGTATTATTTTCCCATTAGAAATTACTACATCCTGGGACAACTGGGTGGCTCAGCAGTTGAGCGTTTGGCTTTGGCTCAGGGCGTGATCCCAGATTCCCAGGATCAAGTCCCACATTGGGCTCCTTGCATGGAGCCTGCTTCTCCTCCCTCTGCCTGTGTCTCTGCCTCTCTATGTCTCTCATAATGAATAAATAAAACCTTTTAAAAAAGGGGGGGGGGAGAAATTACTACATGCTAAATCCTTAGTGATTTCTCAAGAAAAGTTGAAGTCTTGAATGTTACATCTGTGAATTCTGAGGTTGTTCCCTCCACCCCCATGGGAATACTGAGTGCTAAATTCAACAGGTATTTTCAGTTCAAGATGGCAGACCAGAAAAACATATTTACTTTCTGTTCCTTTTGACACCATATTTAACAAAGCATAGAAATTCCAAAATGAAAGCAATCAATGCCAAGAGACTGGGGAAGTCATCCACTACAGAAAGGTTTTGATACATTTATAGTGAAATGAAAGTGAAAAAGTGAAAAAGTGAAAAAGTGAAATGTAGGAGTGATAAAATGACCAAGAAAAGACCACCTAAGAAGGAGCTGCACAAAGCCAGTTTGCTTCTGCTGAGCCTTGGTTATAATAAAGAGAAGAGAGAAGAGGTGGGCTGTAAACAAGGGGACAAAAGGTATTTTAGGGAATAAAAGTTCATATAACGAGCTCCATGGATCATTCAGTCTGCCCTCCATATTAACTCTGTATGAATTACAATGGGTTGTTGGTGAGGAAGACAAGGGAACAGGGGATGAGTGGTCAAACACAGGTGGTTAGCTATGGGTCACTGCCACTACCACAGATCCCATCAAGGCTGCCCGCCTATGGCTTCATTTGCTGTAATCAGAGATTGCGCTCTATAAACTGTCAGACGAGAGGTAATCTTCCTGGCAACGATAAATTGCTGTTATTATTAAAATATTTTAATTAATGATGAAATTAATCATTTTTAAAACAATATTTTGCCTTGACGAATTCTGTCTCAACATGTTTGCTCCCGCCAAGCCAAATTATCTCAGAGTAACCACTTGTCACCTACTATTATTTTGATTTACAAGGACAAATAAGAGCATGGTCTTTATTTCAAAAAAGCACCCTGTCCCTCCCGTCTCATTTGGCAAGAAAAATGAGGAGGTAGATTTTTCTGGGATATCCTTGTCCAAATTTCCTTTATTGTCCTGAAATACTAACTCTTATATGTTTAAATTTCCCTCCTTGAGAAAAAAAAAAAAGGGGAGATGGAACTAATATGACTGTAATTTATTGTTTTCACATACGTCTGACATGACCACCTTTTTCAGAGTTCCTATAAGAAATCTTTGCCCAAAATTTGTACAAGCTTGCTATTTTTGTTCAAACAAAATCAAGAAACTGTTCCTTATTGAACTCTTCCCAAATGATATCAAAGAATTATGGCTAAATGTCATAGCTGTAAATCATTTCTCTCCTAGAGAGGTTAGAAAGGGCTTCTAACGTTTCTCCTTTTTTCCAACAGAACGTGAGTCTGGTTGAAACCAACCTCAAAATGTGTTGGGGATGGAAGTCCGAATTTGCTCTAACATGCCTAAAAGGAATCTCTTCAACAGAATGCTAAAACTAACTTTGTACATATGAATTATGTCCAATGCTATTCTAAGTATAAAAGATAAATATATGACATTTAAAAATGTACATATATGTTTTTTACTGGTCGGTAGGATTCTTGGTTCTGAAACTTCTGTATGTCATATTCCTAAAACGCAACATCTGCCCCGTGAGAGAGAAAACACTTCAATGATGTAAGCCAAAGAAACAAGATTCAAACTAGGTAAAGCCCCGTGTTTGAGGATTTTCAAACTCTTCCTCGTCATGCTGAAGCTTCCACCTCCTAGGCAATAAAACATGTTTCCCTTGCCAGAGGCCCAAGAGTATGTGTCCTCTCTTGGGCATAAGAATTTCTCGAATTGCATGTGGGTGCCAACAATGTGAGGTGAAGGGCGAACCTGGCTGGCCTACTCATAATGACGGATAAGGATCTTACTTTAATCCATTCATTACATTGCTCCACCATTAACTTCCAATAAATGATGTATTTGCTCTCTAGACATGAATGAGATGCCTTACTAGACATAGTCCTAGAGGCCAGAGAAACCAGCCTCGAATCCATATGCAATAATCCACTGGTGCATCCCTTTCAGGTAGATTACAATTTATCTACAATATAATCTTTAGAGATTTACATGAAATTTTTACATAGAATCTTACACATTTGGATCCTGCAAGGAAGACCAAAGACCAAATTGGAGCTGCAAGGCTGAATTACAAATGTGGCATGATGCTATGCTGACGACTGCTGGTCTATGACCTCTGTCTTGTAAGACCAGAGCTCAGTGTGGTCTCTGATCCATTTATCAATTGAACAAAAGAAGACCTAATATTGGGCAGTGCTTGAGCTCGTATTAAGTATAGCTCCGTGCTAAGTACCCTAAGAACTACAAAAAATAAAAATCAATTTTAAGAAAATGGTAACACACACTCCTGAGGAAAAGCTCTGGGAGAGTCAGGCTGGGTTCGAACCCAGGCTATGCCACTACTGTCTCTATGACCCAACGAGCGCTGTCCATTCTAGGTGTGGTTTTGCCAAATTCCTATAAAGAAAAGAACTTACCTGCAAGTGAGAGGGGGCCGGAGGAGGCAGCGCCAGTCAGGTCAGGGTCCAGTGTCTGCTCAGAAACCTTAAAGGCCGCGTAGGTGACACTGGTGACCGGGCTGTAGGCCTCGCAGGGTGGCAGCGCTGCAGGGCAGCAGGGCAGTAGGACTGCAGAGAAGCATGGTGGAAGGGCTGCAGGGCAGCAGGGTGGCAAGGCGGTAGGGAAGCATCGCGGCAGGGCTGCACGCCTCTCAGGGTCGCTGAACAGCCAGGCAGCAGGGCAGCAGGGCTGAAGGCCTACCAGAGCAGCAGGGCTGCAGGGAGGCAGGGCAGCAGGGCGGAAGGGCTGAAGAGCGGCAGGGCTGCAGGGCTGCAAGCTTCCCAGGGCATCAGGGCTGCAGGCCTCTAGGGCCACCCTGCTTCAGGGCAAAGGGCTGCAAACCTTCAAGCCTCCCAGGGCGTCAGGGCTGCAGGCATCGCAGGGCATCAGGGCTGCAGGCCTCACAGGGCCGCCTGGCTTCAGGGCAAAGGGCGGCAATGCGGCAAGCATCCCAGGGCGTCAGGGCTGCAGGCCTCTCAGGACGTCAGGGCTGCAGGGCCGCAGGGCAGCTGGTTGGCTTGGATGCCGGGCAGCAGGGCAGCAGGGCTGCAGGGCTGCAGGGGAGCAGGGTGGCTTGGCTGCAGGGCAGCAGGGCTGCAGGGCAGGCCCTCGGGGAAGCAGGCCAGTCAGCGCCTCTGGGCCTTGGGGGGTCCTGAGCTCGCCTTCCTCGGCTTCCCCGGGGAAGGGTGGCCACGCACACCCTCGGGGCTGAGTGCTCCGGGCCTGGCCCCTGCAGTCCCAGGCCGCGCCCCTCCCCCACGCTGGCGGTTGCCAGGCTGGGGCTCAACCGCCTCCGCCCCGCCCCGCCCCGGGTGGCGGCCCCGCCCACCTCGGCGGCCCCAAGCCCCGCCCACTGCCTGCCCGGGGAGGGGCCCCGGAGTGGCGGCTCCCGCAGGTGTTCTAGGGACACCTCACAATGGCCGGGCGCAGCGCTCAGCGGCCCAGGTGTGCTGCACCTGCAGAGGAGCCAGGCGCCTCGGAGACCCTCTCAGGTCTGGCTCCAGCTCGCGACTCTGGGGCGCACAGCTAGCCCTGCATGGGCAACCTCCTTGGCAGGTGTCTTCGCCCTCCCCGCCGCCGGCCCCTGCCCGGCCGCAGCCGCCCGCTGGGCACCCCTGCCTGTGACACCGCCCGTCCTGGCCGCGACCACCCTGCCGTGCCTGCCCCTGCCCCCTGCTCTGGGCGCAGGCCATTCCCCCGGGATCGCAGGCCCCTACCGGCTCGCTGCCACGGGGAGCCCAGGAGGCGGTACCCGCTCCCTCAGGCCGCGGGCCCCCCTCTGGGCCTCCTCCCCGTGCTGAACTGGAGGGACCCTCCGGGCCAACCGGGGCTGTCTGCGCGCAGTTCCCTGGGGTGCCGGCCCTCGAGGACTGTGAGGATCCCTGCTCTGGGGCGCGCGTTCAGGCACCTGCATTCACTACCTGCACAGGGAGCCAAGGCTGCCAGTCAGGTACCATCCCCTCCCCGCCCCCTTTGCAGCCCACAGGGGACGGAGGACAAGGTCCCAGAGCACCCCGGAGAACAGACCGAGGCTCTTGGTGGGAGTGGCCGCCCCCGGAGCAGTGGGGGGACACCCTGGACATCCGAGCCCCCGGGCACCAGTGGCGTTCCCAGCCTCCGGCAAGCCAGCCCTGCAACTCTGGACCGACGTCTCGTGCCCTCCGGAGAGAGCTCGTGGGACAGCACCCCGAGGGCTCCGATGTCCTCCTCTGAAGGCCGTGTTGCCACCTCTTCACGTGGTCCCGTGGGAGATGCCCTCGCGAAGGCCGACAGGGATGCGGCGGTGCTCTCGGGCCCAAGCCCAAGCTGCCCCTTGCCGCAGGGGACGTGCACCGAGGAGGCGGAGGCTGGAGACCATCGGCCTGTGCAGAGCACGCGGGGCGGGTCGAGGAGGGACACGCAGGCTCAGAAGCCGTCGGGCGTGTCACCGCGGAGCCCTCTGCCACCAGCACGTGCCAGCAGCAGGCAGAACAAGCGGAAAATAGCCATGCCTCTCTGTCTGCCACTGCCGCCACCACTGCCACTGCTGTGGGATCGAGGGGACTTGCCCGCACCCCCGAAGCTTCCTTGCCTTGCTCTTGACAAGAACCTGGGCACCTTGCCGAACACCGAGTGTCCGAGGAACAAGCTCTTGAAGGACAGAACCAAGATCGCGGCAGGCTGCTGGGCCGCTCGGCCTGCCCCTTGCTCCCCGCCACTTGCCTCGGAGGCTGCAGGCTCCCCGCCCGCGGCCGCTCCCGCTGCCCAAGTCCCTGCTCCTCCCACCGCCTCGGCTGACCCTTCTGCCAGGCCCCCGACCCTCTCTGTCCCGCCGGCTTCCCCAACACAGCCTGGTGCTCGGGAAACAGGACCCGGAGTTCCGAAATCTCCTCCCCTTGCTCTTCCTGCTGATGCTCTTCCTGCCCTTACTTCCAGCCCCATTAGGGAAACTCCACTTCGCGGAGGTCCTCTTCCTCCAGGCAGGGCTACAGCACCGACCTCTGACCGCCCCACACCTTCGAGCACCTCAACCTCCTTACACCCACCCTCCTGCGCAAAAGAATCCCCAACCCCTATGTGTGTAGACTCTCCCCCTCTTTTCCTAACGACCGCTCTTCCAGGCCGCTCCACAGGGAGCTCTGTCGTTGCAGTCCGGCCTGGCACCTCTAAACCGACTTCTTCTACCATCGCAGCAAAGTCATCTACTTTGACCTCCAAGCCTATTTCAAATCCTGCTGTCGTGGACATGGACACTACGTCTCCTTCCCGGGCTGTCATCGTCCGCGCACCCCCACACTCCAGCATGAGCTGTCCTCCGTGTTCCCGGGGCCATCGCAGTATGAAGCGCAGGTGCCCTGCGAAAGTTGCAGCCTCCGCCAGTCTACCTGCGTCGATGGCCCCCGGCCCCACCCCACTTCCTGATCAACTCTTCAGCCTCCACATCACCCCTCAGCCCACACACGGGACTCTCGCTGGGAGGCAGCCAACAGCTTTTCTTCCCGGTGCTCCTATCGCCACTGGCTTGCCCAACCTGAGTTCTGGAGCCACCACCACTCCAGTGGGCAGCACCTCTGCAAACCTCAACCCTCACTCTGACCCCGATGCCATGGATACCACATCTCCCTCCCGGGCTGTCATCTTCCACACCCCCCCTGGGTCCCAGAAGAACCGCTTGCCACTTTACAAGGCGCTTCCTGCTTCTGGCAACACACCACCCAGTAGCAGCACTGCCTTGGCCCATGGCTCTACCACTTTACCTCAAAAGTCAGCCGTCATACAGGCCTCCGTTTCGATGCATCCTAACCCAGGAATCGCCCCTCACTCTGACCCCGATGCCATGGATACCACATCTCCCTCCCGGGCTGTCATCTTTCACTCCCCCCCTGGGTCCCAGAAGAACCACTTGTCATTTTACAAGGCACGTCCCGGTTCTGGCAACACACCACCTACCAGCAGCACTGCCTTGGCCCACGGCTCTACCAGTTTCCCTCAAAAGTCGGCCAGCATACAGACCCCCGTTCCGATGCATCCCAACCCAGGAATCGCCTCTCAGCCCACAATTGGAGGTCACAATGGGCAACAGCCTAACAATTCCTCCCTGTTAGGAAAAACAGTTGCCCCAACACAGGCTGTCGGCCTGGCCACTCCTATAACTCAGCCACCCGGAGGGACCACAATGCAATCGGGGTTTGCGGGCTCTCCTTTTGGCACCACTGTCAACAAGCAGACGGCCTTTGGTAACCAGCCAGGTATTCTCCACACTCCTCGTTCTACCACGACTGGCTTTGGAGGTCCCACTGGGATCCCTAGCACTGGGAACGGTAGCTCACCGGTTACGGGTACCACGACAGGCCCACAGACCGTCGTGGGGCCTGCAGTCCCCAGTGGCTCACCAGTAAAACCTAACACCACAGGCCCTCAGACCTTTGTGGGACCTGCAGTCCCGAGTGGCTCACCACGCCCGGATACCACTACAGACACACTGATGTTGGCGGGACCTGCAATCTCCATGGATGGGCTTAATGTGTCCACACCAGGGTCCATTCCCTCACAGGCATCAGGAGCATTCAACGTTGGAGCTGGACTGAAGGCGACATCCAGCACCCCTTCGGCTCGTCCTCTTGGTCAGATAGCCTCCAATCCATCGCATGGAAGTCCAGCTGCTGCTATAGGAAGGGCTAGTACTGTCCCAGTATTGGGACATGCTTCTCATGCCACTTTCCATCCAGGCACCAGGGGCCCACCTGCCCAAATCACAGGCGGTACTGTGATGGGAAACACCACCATTCCCCCTGTTGGAGGCGCTGGTGCGCCCACTGCCAGTACGTGTCCCCAAGGATCACCAGGAAGAACAAAATCCGGGGAAGGACCCCCCCCAAGCCACAGCACTTCTCCGTGTGGAAACGCCACCACCACAAAGGTCTGTGTGTCCAAGCTCGTGCGTGTTTCCCTCTTACAGAGCACCAGGGCCTTGCCTGGCCACACGACCTCACTTTTAGTTGCAAGAAGCAGCACCGAGATCTCAGTGCTTCGATGCACTTCTAGTTCTACCTTCCCGCCAGGCACCCGGGGCCCACCTGCCCAGCAGGTAAGTGGTGTGAAGGCGGGGAACAACATCACTCCCAAGACTGGAAGACCTGGAATTCCTGCTTTATGTCAGCATACCGGGGGCCCACCTGATGCAAGCACAGATGAGAACATCATCGTGTCTATGATGGCAGCCCTCTGTATCGGCAACCGCCCTCAGACCCCTGGGGGCCTACCTGTGTCTAAGGCCCCTGGTGCTCCCGGGAACAGCACCGTACCTACTGCGACTGGACATCATAACGGTCCCCCATTCCTACAGAGCACACAGAACCCCCGCAAGCCACAGCACTGGTGGTGCAATGGGGGATACCGCCATGCCTTTTAGAGAGAAATCTCCACTCTTGGAACACGTGGGCCTGCCCCTAGTCAGGGCACCCCTCTGACTTTGGTGAGCCAGCGCTGTGTGTGCAAGTTCTTGGTCCACTGTTCTGTGCTCTGCGCATGGCTGGGGAACCTTCATAGCCTGTCTAGGAGCCGCCACCAACTGCTTCCTTTCTTTTGTCATGAATCTCAACCTCTACGGAACAGACATTCCCCCACATATTCTGTGTCATAGTAAATGGATTTTGCTGTATCAGAGCCTCAATGGGGCTCTTATCTTTCCCAGATTACGTAGATATACTTCTATATCTATAAAACTTTGTTCTTACTAATCTGCCTTTGCTCGTGTGTCTTTTTGTCTCGGCAGTAGAGAAAGAATGAACCTATGTGAGTGGGGTGGGTTGAACCAGACTTTGTGCCAAATTTTCCGTGTCTCAGTGACTGGAATGTGGAAGTAGCCACAGGTTCTGGCTGCACGCACAGAACCTGAAATCTGCATTTTGAGTGTAAGGGATGGGAATCCAGGAGGAAGGAAGGTCCCAAGGAGGGAGAGATGAGGTGACTCGTCCTTGCCTCCACCCTCTGTGCTTTGCTCTCCTCTCCCCCGACTCTGACCTCAATAGAGGTTGAATAACCCTTGATGAGTGAAAGGAAACCACCCTACGATTTTAGTTTTCTAAAACTATTTAAATGTTTTCTTGGGTGCCTTCCTAGTTTAGACTTAGGCCAATCTTTCTTACGTGTTCCCACTTCACCCAGAGAAGACAGATTTGAGCCCGGAGAAGCAAATGGAAAAAGAGCACATACATGCCTGCTCTGTCTATGTGTGTTAGAAATTTCAGTTGACTTAGAATTTATTGTGCTGCTTAAGTGCACTAGAACAGGTCCTTTTCAATAATCAGCCCAGCTCTGATCTAAATCACTAAAATATCAAATCACCTGTGTGGACAGCAGGGAGGCAGGGTTGCAGGGCAGCAGAGCTGCAGGTCAGCAGGGCAGCAGGGCTGCAGGGCAGCCAGGGAGGCAGGGCTGCAAGCCTCCCAAGGTGGCAGGAGTGCAGGGCAACTGGGTGGAAGGGCTGCAAGCCTCGCAGGGCAGCAGGACTGCAAGGCAGCAGGTCGGCAGGGCTGCAGGGCAGCAGGGCTGCAGGGAGGCAGGGCTGCAGGGCAGCAGGGAGGCAGGTCAGCAGGGCAGCAGGGAGGCAGGTCAGCAGGGCAGCAGGGAGGCAGGGCTGCAAGCCTCCCAAGGCTCCAGGGCTTCAGAGCAGCAGTGCTACAGGCCTCGCATGGCTGCAGGGCTCAGGGTGCAGAGCCGCAGGGCTGCAGGCCTCACAGGGCGTCAGGGCTACAGGGCAGCATGGAGTCAGGGTCGCAGGCCTCCCAGTGCAGCAGAGCTGTAGGTATCACTGGGCATCAGGGCTGAAGAACAGTAGGACGTCAAGGCGGCATGGAGGCCAATCGGCAGGGTGGCAGGGCTTCAAGCCTCCCAGGGCATCATGACTGCGGGGCAGCAGTTTGGCAGGGATGCAGGGCAGCAGAGCGGCAATGCTTCAGGTCTCCCAGGGAAGCAGGGTGGCAGGGCTGCAGGACAGCAAGGCGGCAGGATGGCCAGCCTCACAGGGCATTCGGGTCAGGGCACCAGGTGGAAGGGTTGCAGGTCTCCCAAGGAGGCAGGACTGCAGGGCTGCAGGGCAGAGGGCATCAGGAAGGCATGGAGGCCAGTCGGCTGGGTGGCACTGCTTCAGGCCTCCCAAGACTCCAGGGCTTCAGGGCAGCAGTGCTACAGGCCTCGCAGGGCTGCAGGGCTCAGGGTGCAGGGCGGCAGGTCTGCAGGCCTCACAGGGCCTCCTGGGTTCAGGGCAAAGGGTGGCAAAGCTGCAAGCCTCCTAGGGCAGCAGGGCTGCAGGCCTCTCAGAGTTTCAGGGCTGCACGGCAAGGGGAGCCAGGGTTGCAAGGCAGCAGAGCAGGGCAGCAGGGCTACAGGGCAGCAGGAAGGCAGGGCTGCAGGGCAGCAGGGCGGCAGGGCGGCAGGGAGGCTAGGCAGCAGGGTGCAGGGCTTCAAGCCTCCCAGGGCATCACGACTGTGGGGCAGCAGGTCGGCAGGGATGCAGGGCAGCAGGGTGCAGGGCTTCAAGCCTCCCAGGGCATCACGACTGTGGGGCAGCAGGTCGGCAGGGATGCAGGGCAGCAGGGCAGCAGTGCTTCAGGCCTCCCAGGGCTCCAGCGCTTCAGGGAAGCAGTGCTTCAGGCCTCTCAGGGCTGCAGGGCTCAGGGTGCAGGGCCGCAGAGCTGCAGGCCTCACAGGGCCGCCCGGCTTCAGGGCAAAGTGCGGCAAAGCTGCAAGCCTCCTAGGGTGGCAGGGCTACAGGCCTCCCAGGGCATCAACGCTGCAGGGAGGCAGGGTTGCAGGGCAGTAGAGCAGGGCAGCAGGGCTGCAGGGCAGAAGGGACACAGGGCTGCAGGCCTCGCAGGGCGTCAGGGTTGCAGATATGGCACTGCGGCAGAGCTACAGGGCAGCAAGGCGGCAGGTCTGCAGACCTCGTAGGGCAGCAGGCCTGTAGGGCAACAGGGCAACAATGCTACAGGCCTTGCAGGGCCGCAGGGCTATGGTCCTCCAGGGGGGCAGGCCTGCAGGCCTCACAGGCCCGCAGGGCTGCAGGGCAGCAGGGATGCAGGGTGGTAGGCCTCGCAGAACGGCAGGGCTGCAGGCCTCGCAGGGCGGCCAGGAGGCAGGGCAGCTGGGCTGCAAGGCCGCAGGGCAGGAGGGCTGTAGTCCTTCCAGGGTGGCAGGGCTACAGGTATCGCAAGGCGGCAGGGCTGCAGAGATGCAGGGTTGAAGGTATCACAGGGCAGCAGGGCTACAGGCCTCCCAGGGCAGCCAAGGAGCAAGGCAGCAGGGCAGCATGGCTGCAGGGCAGCAGGGTGGCAGGGCTGAAGGGCCTTAGGCCTCCAAGTGCGGCAGTACGGCAGGGCAGCAGGGCGGCAGGGCTGCAGTCCTTGTACGGCAGCAGGGCTGTAGGGCAACAGGGTGGCAGGACTGCAGGCCTCCTAGGGCAACGGGGCTGCAGGCCTCCCAGGTCGCTAGGGCTGCATGGCACCAGGCAGGGTAGCAGGGCAGCAGGGCAGCACGTCTACGGGGCAGCAGGACAGCAGGTCTACAGGCCTCCCAGGGCGGCAGGGTGACAGGGCTGTCGGCCCCCAGGGCGGCGGTGTCCAGGCCTCACAGGACGGTAAGGCTGCAGGGAAGCAGGGCAGCAGGTCGCCGGGCAGCAGAGGGCAGGGCTGCATGCCTCCCAGTGCTGTGGGGCTACAGGGTTTTAGGCCTCCAAGGGCGGAGGAGCGGCAGGGCAGCAGGGTGGCAGGGCTGCAGTCCTCGTAGGGGAGCAGGGCTGTAGGGCAACAGGGCAACAATTTTTCAGGCCTCCCAGAGCAGCAGGGCTACCGCCCTCCAGGGGGGCAGGGCTACAGGCCTCACAGGCCCGCAGGGCTGTAGGGCAGCAGGGCAGCAGGGATGCAGGGCTGCAGGTATCACAGGGCGGCAGGGCTACAGGCCTCCCAGGGCTAGGGAACCTTCATAGCCTGTCTAGGAGCCGCCACCAACTGGTTCCTTTCTTTTGTCATGAATCTCAACCTCTACAGAACAGATATTCCCCCACATATTCTGTGTCATAGTAAATGGATTTTGCTGTATCAGAGCCTCAATGGGCTCTTATCTTTCCCAGATTACGTAGATATACTTCTATATCTATAAAACTTTGTTCTCACTAATCTGCCTTTGCTCGTGTGTCTTTTTGTCTCGGCAGTAGAGAAAGAATTGACCTATGTGAGTGGGGTGGGTTGAACCAGACTTTGTGCCAAATTTTCTGTGTCTCAGTGACTGGAATGTGGAAGTAGCCACAGGTTCTGGCTGCACACACGGACCCCTGAAATCTGCATTTTGAGTGTAAGGGATGGGAATCCAGGAGGAAGGAAGGTCCAAAGGAGGGAGAGATGAGGTGACTCGCCCTTGCCTCCACCCTCTGTGCTTCGCTCTCCTCTCCCCCGACTCTGACCTCAATAGAGGTTGAATAACCCTTGATGAGTGAAAGGAAACCACCCTACGATTTTAGTTTTCTAAAACTATTTAAATGTTTTCTTGGGTGCCTTCCTAGTTTAGACTTAGGCCAATCTTTCTTACGTGTTCCCACTTTACCCAGAGAAGACAGATTTGAGCCAGTAGTTTTATATTAACTGCTCAGTTAAGAAACTCTGTAGGATATTGGCTTTTTTCCTTCCATGAGGAAAAATGATGTTTGTGCATGTCAGTGACAAAGAAATATCTCCCAAGGACTTGAAAAGGAGTGGTGATTAAAAGTTAAACTATGGGGATCCCTGGGTGGCGCAGCGGTTTGGCGCCTGCCTTTGGCCCAGGGCGCGATCCTGGAGACCCGGGATCGAATCCCACGTCGGGCTCCTGGTGCATGGAGCCTGCTTCTCCCTCTGCCTATGTCTCTGCCTCTCTCTCTCTCTCTCTCTCTGTGTGACTATCATAAATAAATAAAAATTAAAAAAAAAAAATAAAAGTTAAACTATGTATCACTGTGCTTTACCTCTGAAACCAGTAATACATTCTATGTTAATTAATTGAATTTAAATAAGCACTTAAAAAACATTTTTTAAAATAGTGTTAAACTATGGGATCAATATATTTTCTAAAATGGAATATAGAAAGATAGTCATCTAAATGTGAAAGAATGACTCACAGGGCTGTACATTTTGACTGTAATATGATTATCCAGTGAAGTTATTTTCATAATATATATGAAGTTAGAAGATGGCACTAAAAAATTAAAAGTTAGTCACCTATAAAAATGTAGAAAAAGTAGTGTACCCAGAGGTAAAATTTGGGAGTGCACATCAAAAGGCTGGCTGGGTAAGAGTTAAATTAGTAAGTGGGTTCAGATTTTCTGTCTTTGGCCATGTCGTTTTGGCTATCATAGCATAAGAGATGAGAAGTGACAATCCTAGAACATATACAGGCTTTGGGAACTGTATTAAAAGTGTAAGATTATTCCATGATTATCTGGCTTATTAAGGACAATCGAGCCAGATCACATCTCAGTAGAATAGATGTTTCTGCTATTAATCATCCTGACATGAGATTAATCCTACAATAGAGAATTAAGACTTGCAGAATTAGGCCTGAAGCTATGACTGAAGACACCATTTGTTCCCTCTGGAGCTAGGAGGGAATTTAGCTTGAACCTCATGACTTTGAAGGTTCTACAGCAGATCTGGTATTGAGTGGCACACTGTCCCTTGACAGACATGGATAGGCTGGGATCCAGGCCAATAACTGGTCCTATAAGAGGCTCTAGGGTCATCTGAAGTTGTGAGATAGTTTGAAATCTCTTCCATTATCCCTAAGCTTCAGTAAAGCCGCATTCAAATGGACTAATCTGGCCTCAGCTGCACTGAGGGAGAACTATAAAAAAGCCCATGCCCCAGATGTGGAGCCAAGCAGTGTAGAGAACAATATCCCCTCCCTAGTGGCCATGATGAGATTATAACCATTGTCACTGGAGAGAGGTAGCCAACCCCAATGGAGTGATTGCACAAGTTTTTCTATTACCTCTGGCTCCGGTGTAGTGGCAGCTGGGTGAAAGGAAGTCAGTAGAATTGTTTCTGGGCACACATAAAGAGGACTGTCATGGAATGCAGGAAGGACCTTAGAGATATGTTCATTTCTGTGATTGGGAAGTAAGGTGGAGGGGTCATAGATTTATAAAAGAGAAGTGAAATTTACTTTGAATCACAGACCACTCTCTTGCTCATGCGATACATACTCTAGCCACACAGAACCTCTTCTAGGTTTATTTCCTGGTCTAGAATGATAATACCTTCCTTTTGACATGGCTTGCTGCTTTATATCTTTCTTGCTCTGACTGGATGCTATCTCCTCATGGAAAATTTCACTGAACTCATAAGCGGATGACCAACTGGACATTATTCTCCATCTTATCATCCAAAAATGGAGGCATAGAATGTTGTAATTTTTAAAATTTTAATTTATCATTACATTCATAACTTGACATTCTATTTTCCTTTTATTTATTTTTTAAAATATTTTATTTATTTATTCATGAGAGACACACAGAGAGCGGCAGAGACACAGGCAGAGGGAGAAGCAGACTCCTCACAGGGAGCCCGATGTGGGACTTGATCCCAGGACCCCAGGATCACACCCTGAGCCAAAGGCAGACACTCAACTTGCTGAGCCACCCAGGTGTCCTGACATTCTATTTTCAAATGTTATTCATGTTTGCTAGTGTAATGTGTCTTTCCCTGGGAACAGAAATTGTAGTCAGCATCCTAAAAATTTCATGATTCCAAGTCTCAGATCTGAAGGATAGATCCGGGGGAGGAGCAAGATGGCGGAAGAGTAGGGTCCCCAAATCACCTGTCTCCACCAAACTACCTAGAAAACCTTCAAATTATCCTGAAAATCTATGAATTCGGCCTGAGATTTAAAGAGAGACCAGCTGGAACGCTACAGTGAGAAGAGTTCGCGCATCTATCAAGGTAGGAAGACGGGGAAAAAGAAATAAAGGAACAAAGGCCTCCAAGGGGGAGGGGCCCCGCGAGGAGCCGGGCTGAGGCCGGGGCGAGTGTCCCCAGGACAGGAGAGCCCCGTCCCGGAGGAGCAGGAGCTGCACCGACCTTCCCGGGCGGAAAGGGGCTCGCAGGGAGGTGGAGCAGGACCCAGGAGGGCGGGGATGCCCTCGGGCTCCCGGGGACACTAACAGGCACCTGCGCCCCGGGAGAGTGCGCCGAGCTCCCTGAGGGCTGCAGCGCACGGCGGGACCCGGCGGGACCCAGAGCAGCTCGGAAGGGCTCGGGCGGCGGCTCCGCAGAGGGGGCTGCGCGGCCCGGGAGCGCGAATCCACCAGCGCAGGCTCCGGAGCACAGGGCGCCGGGACACAGCCCAGGATCTGGCCTCCCCCCGGGACAGGCAGAGGCCGGGAGGGCCCAGGACAGCGAGGACGCTCCTGCCCCGAGCTGAGCACATCAGCGGCCCCGCCCGGAGCCTCCAGGCCCTGCAGACGCAGTTCCTGCCGGAGCTGAATCCAGGTTTCCAGAGCTGCCCCGCCACTGGGGCTGTTCCTCCTGCGGCCTCACGGGGTAAACAACCCCCACTGAGCCCTGCACCAGGCAGGGGCACAGCAGCTCCCCCAACTGCTAACACCTGAAAATCAGCACAACAGGCCCCTCCCCCAGAACACCAGCTAGACGGACAACTTCCAGGAGAAGCCAAGGGACTTAAAGTACACAGAATCAGAAGATACTCCCCGGTGGTTCTTTTTTTGTTTGTTTGTTTTTGTTTTTGTTTTTGTTTTGTTTTGCTTTTTGATTTGTTTCCTTCCCCCACCCCCTTTTTTTCTCCTTTCTTTTTCTTTCTCTTTTTCTTCTTTTTTTTTTTTTGTTTTTTTTTTGTTTTTTTGTTTTCTTTTTCTTCCCTTTTTTTTTCTCTTTCTCTTTTCTTCTTTCTCTCCTCTCTTTTTCTCTTTTTCCCAATACAACTTGCTTTTGGCCACTCTGCACTGAGCAAAATGACTAGAAGGAAAACCTCACCTCAAAAGAAAGAATCAGAAACAGTCCTCTCTCCCACAGAGTTACAAAATCTGGATTACAATTCAATGTCAGAAAGCCAATTCAGAAGCACTATTATACAGCTACTGGTGGCTCTAGAAAAAAGTATAAAGGACTCAAGAGACTTCATGACTGCAGAATTTAGAGCTAATCAGGCAGAAATTAAAAATCAATTGAATGAGATGCAATCCAAACTAGAAGTCCTAACGACGAGGGTTAACGAGGTGGAAGAACGAGTGAGTGACCTAGAAGACAAGTTGATAGCAAAGAGGGAAACTGAGGAAAAAAGAGACAAACAATTAAAAGACCATGAAGATAGATTAAGGGAAATAAACGACAGCCTGAGGAAGAAAAACCTACGTTTAATTGGGGTTCCCGAAGGCGCCGAAAGGGACAGAGGGCCAGAATATGTATTTGAACAAATTCTAGCTGAAAACTTTCCTAATCTGGGAAGGGAAACAGGCATTCAGATCCAGGAAATAGAGAGATCCCCCCCTAAAATCAATAAAAACCGTTCAACACCTCGACATTTAATTGTGAAGCTTGCAAATTCCAAAGATAAAGAGAAGATCCTTAAAGCAGCAAGAGACAAGAAATCCCTGACTTTTATGGGGAGGGGTATTAGGGTAACAGCAGACCTCTCCACAGAGACCTGGCAGGCCAGAAAGGGCTGGCAGGATATATTCAGGGTCCTAAATGAGAAGAACATGTAACCAAGAATACTTTATCCAGCAAGGCTCTCGTTCAAAATGGAAGGAGAGATAAAGAGCTTCCAAGACAGGCAGCAACTAAAAGAATATGTGACCTCCAAACCAGCTCTGCAAGAAATTTTAAGGGGGACTCTTAAAATTCCCCTTTAAGAAGAAGTTCAGTGGAACAGTCCACAAAAACAAAGACTGAATAGATATCATGATGACACTAAACTCATATCTCTCAATAGTAACTCTGAATGTGAACGGGCTTAATGACCCCATCAAAAGGCGCAGGGTTTCAGACTGGATAAAAAAGCAGGACCCATCTATTTGCTGTCTACAAGAGACTCATTTTAGACAGAAGGACACCTACAGCCTGAAAATAAAAGGTTGGAGAACCATTTACCATTCGAATGGTCCTCAAAAGAAAGCAGGGGTAGCCATCCTTATATCAGATAAACTAAAATTTACCCCAAAGACTGTAGTGAGAGATGAAGAGGGACACTATATCATACTTAAAGGATCTATTCAACAAGAGGACTTAACAATCCTCAATATATATGCTCCGAATGTGGGAGCTGCCAAATATATAAATCAATTATTAACCAAAGTGAAGAAATACTTAGATAATAATACACTTATACTTGGTGACTTCAATCTAGCTCTTTCTATACTCGATAGGTCTTCTAAGCAAAACATCTCCAAAGAAACGAGAGCTTTAAATGATACACTGGACCAGATGGATTTCACAGATATCTACAGAACTTTACATCCAAACTCAACTGAATACACATTCTTCTCAAGCGTTCATGGAACTTTCTCCAGAATAGACCACATATTGGGTCACAAATCGGGTCTGAACCGATACCAAAAGATTGGGATTGTCCCCTGCATATTCTCGGACCATAATGCCTTGAAATTAGAACTAAATCACAACAAGAAGTTTGGAAGGACCTCAAACACATGGAGGTTAAGGACCATCCTGCTAAAAGATAAAAGGGTCAACCAGGAAATTAAGGAAGAATTAAAAAGATTCATGGAAACTAATGAGAATGAAGATACAACCGTTAGAAATCTTTGGGATGCAGCAAAAGCAGTCCTAAGGGGGAAATACATCGCAATACAAGCATCCATTCAAAAACTGGAAAGAACTCAAATACAAAAGCTAACCTTACACATAAAGGAGCTAGAGAAAAAACAGCAAATAGATCCTACACCCAAGAGAAGAAGGGAGTTAATAAAGATTCGAGCAGAACTCAACGAAATCGAGACCAGAAGAACTGTGGAACAGATCAACAGAACCAGGAGTTGGTTCTTTGAAAGAATTAATAAGATAGATAAACCATTAGCCAGCCTTATTAAAAAGAAGAGAGAGAAGACTCAAATTAATAAAATCATGAATGAGAAAGGAGAGATCACTACCAACACCAAGGAATACAAACGATTTTAAAAACATATTATGAACAGCTATACGCCAATAAATTAGGCAATCTAGAAGAAATGGACGCATTTCTGGAAAGCCACAAACTACCAAAACTGGAACAGGAAGAAATAGAAAACCTGAACAGGCCAATAACCAGGGAGGAAATTGAAGCAGTCATCAAAAACCTCCCAAGACACAAGAGTCCAGGGCCAGATGGCTTCCCAGGAGAATTTTATCAAACGTTTAAAGAAGAAATCATACCTATTCTCCTAAAGCTGTTTGGAAAGATAGAAAGAGATGGAGTACTTCCAAATTCGTTCTATGAAGCCAGCATCACCCTAATTCCAAAGCCAGACAAAGACCCCGCCAAAAAGGAGAATTATAGACCAATATCCCTGATGAACATGGATGCAAAAATTCTCAACAAGATACTGGCCAATAGGATCCAACAGTACATTAAGAAAATTATTCACCATGACCAAGTAGGATTTATCCCTGGGACACAAGGCTGGTTCAACACCCGTAAAACAATCAATGTGATTCATCATATCAGCAAGAGAAAAACCAAGAACCATATGATCCTCTCATTGGATGCAGAGAAAGCATTTGACAAAATACAGCATCCATTCCTGATCAAAACTCTTCAGAGTGTAGGGATAGAGGGAACATTCCTTGACATCTTAAAAGCCATCTATGAAAAGCCCACAGCAAATATCATTCTCAATGGGGAAGCACTGGGAGCCTTTCCCCTAAGATCAGGAACAAGACAGGGATGTCCACTCTCACCACTGCTCTTCAGCATAGTACTGGAAGTCCTAGCCTCAGCAATCAGACAACAAAAAGACATTAAAGGCATTCAAATTGGCAAAGAAGAAGTCAAACTCTCACTCTTCGCCGATGACATGATACTGTACATAGAAAACCCAAAAGTCTCCACCCCAAGATTGCTAGAACTCATACAGCAATTCGGTAGCGTGGCAGGATACAAAATCAATGCCCAGAAATCAGTGGCATTTCTATACACTAACAATGAGACTGAAGAAAGAGAAATTAAGGAGTCAATCCCATTTACAATTGCACCCAAAAGCATAAGATACCTAGTAATAAACCTAACCAAAGAGGTAAAGGATCTATACCCTCAAAACTATAGAACACTTCTGAAAGAAATTGAGGAAGACACAAAGAGATGGAAAAATATTCCATGCTCATGGATTGGCAGAATTAATATTGTGAAAATGTCAATGTTACCCAGGGCAATTTACACGTTCAATGCAATCCCTATCAAAATACCATGGACTTTCTTCAGAGAGTTAGAACAAATTATTTTAAGATTTGTGTGGAATCAGAAAAGACCCCGAATAGCCAGGGGAATTTTAAAAAAGAAAACCATATCTGGGGGCATCACAATGCCAGATTTCAGGTTGTACTACAAAGCTGTGGTCATCAAGACAGTGTGGTACTGGCACAAAAACAGACACATAGATCAGTGGAACAGAATAGAGAATCCAGAAGTGGACCCTGAACTTTATTGTCAACTAATATTCGATAAAGGAGGAAAGACTATCCATTGGAAGAAAGACAGTCTCTTCAATAAATGGTGCTGGGAAAATTGGACATCCACATGCAGAAGAATGAAACTAGACCACTCTCTTTCACCATACACAAAGATAAACTCAAAATGGATGAAAGATCTAAATGTGAGACAAGATTCCATCAAAATCCTAGAGAAGAACACAGGCAACACCCTTTTTGAACTCGGCCATAGTAACTTCTTGCAAGATACATCCACAAAGGCAAAAGAAACAAAAGCAAAAATGAACTATTGGGACTTCATCAAGATAAGAAGCTTTTGCACAGCAAAGGATACAGTCAACAAAACTCAAAGACAACCTACAGAATGGGAGAAGATATTTGCAAATGACATATCAGATAAAGGGCTAGTTTCCAAGATCTATAAAGAACTTGTTAAACTCAACACCAAAGAAACAAACAATCCAATCATGAAATGGGCAAAAGACATGAACAGAAATCTCACAGAGGAAGACATAGACATGGCCAACATGCATATGAGAAAATGCTCCGCATCACTTGCCATCAGGGAAATACAAATCAAAACTACAATGAGATACCACCTCACACCAGTGAGAATGGGGCAAATTAACAAGGCAGGAAACAACAAATGTTGGAGAGGATGCGGAGAAAAGGGAACCCTCTTACACTGTTGGTGGGAATGTGAACTGGTGCAGCCACTCTGGAAAACTGTGTGGAGGTTCCTCAAACAGTTAAAAATATACCTGCCCTACGACCCAGCAATTGCACTGTTGGGGATTTACCCCAAAGATACAAATGCAATGAAACGCCGGGACACCTGCACCCCGATGTTTCTAGCAGCAATGGCCACGATAGCCAAACTGTGGAAGGAGCCTCGGTGTCCATCGAAAGATGAATGGATAAAGAAGATGTGGTTTATGTATACAATGGAATATTACTCAGCTATTAGAAATGACAAATACCCACCATTTGCTTCAACGTGGATGGAACTGGAGGGTATTATGCTGAGTGAAGTAAGTCAGTCGGAGAAGGACAAACATTATATGTTCTCATTCATTTGGGGAATATAAATAATAGTGAAAGGGAAAATAAGGGAAGGGAGAAGAAATGTGTGGGAAATATCAGAAAGGGAGACAGAACGTAAAGACTGCTAACTCTGGGAAACGAACTAGGGGTGGTAGAAGGGGAGGAGGGCGGGGGGTGGGAGTGAATGGGTGATGGGCACTGGGTGTTATTCTGTATGTTAGTAAATTGAACACCAATAAAAAAATAAAAAAAAAAAACCTAAAAAAAAAAAAAAAAAAAAAACAAAAGGATCCCATAGAAGTTTTGAGAACCTTTGAAGAGAATGGATTATAAATCGGTAAGAATGGATTCATGGAGACAGGTTTGGGGACTCCTTTTGGAAAAAGTTGGTGTGATTTGAAAATGGAATTTGTGGGGGCTTGGTAGTAAGAAAAGGAATAAAAATGATACAAATGAAAAAAAAAAAATGAAGGATAGATCCTGGGCTTTGGTAAATTCATCCCAATGACATAATATGGCCTCAGATGTAAAAACACCTTTTCTGGTTCATATGTCTCCACACAACTCATCTTGCTTTTATTTCTTATTTTCACCTTCCATAGAAAAGGCCAAATATTAATCACAATTAACATGGGACAACTCTGTAATAAATATAAATTTCATCCATATTAAATATATTGCATATGCAATTAATAGAAATGTGTAGTAATAGGGTGGCAATCTCTCTTCCATTTGAGAACTATCTTTAAAAAAAGTTTGAGATTGCGGCTCCTGAGTGGCTAAGTCTGTTAAGGCCTGCTTTTGGCTCAGGTCATGATACCAGAGTCCTGGGATTGAGCCTTGCCTTGGGCTCCCTGCTCAGCTGGGAACCTGCTTCTCCCTCTGCCCCTCCCCCTGCTTCTGCTCTCTCTCTCTCTCTCTCTCTCTTTCTCTCACTCTCTCTCTTTCAAATAAATACAATCTTTTTTTTTTAAGTTTGAGATCATAAATCAGATATCACCATTCAATATGAAAGATTGTATACACATAAATGATCACAAAGTACTTTCATACCTCTACCACCTTCTTTATCCTTTGGTTATTATAATAATTATTGAGAGCAGTTTGAATATCTTTGATCAAAAGGAGGATCCCTCCATTATGGAAACTATAAGGGTAATATCTATAAGCCTGCTTTTCAAATTTGTGGTTGTTTTTTATTCTCATTTCTTTATCCATAGAAATTAGAATTGATGCATCGGTAGTCATCAACCACACAGGGTAAAAATAAAAACTAAAAGCTGAGAAAATGCAGCATTCCTCACACTGTAATGAAGGAGTCAGTATTTCCAAACCTTATGATGTTATACATCATAAGAGACACCTAAAGTCAGTTGAAGTCAAACCACTGTCTTTCATCCATAGATAATTAAAATGACCCCATGTTTCAAGACATAAGTCAAGGATTTTCAGGAGTACAGTAATCTTTAATGGCTAACCTTCAGGAAATTTTCTTTGCAACCTGGGAAAGGTACTGAAAAGAAGCTTATGGACCAAGAAGAGAATTTAATGGGCTCTTAACCCCTTTCAATTGAGGTACAAGATGTGGGATTAGGAAATGGAGCAACTATGTAAGTCTTTCCATTCTATTTTTCACTCGACTCAGAAAGAGTCCAGCTAGCAAAGCACAGTCACTTGAAATTGTACGTGCATCCTCATTCCTTTAAGTACTGAACTTTCACATTTATGAGAGTCATATAGGTATCTCTAGAAACTAAAATCTCATCTTCCTACCTGTAAACTAGTGTATTACAATAATATCAAAGAGAGTGATTTTTAATGTTATAACAGTATCAGAGTACTATATCGAAATAAATGAACATTTCTGCTGTGCTGAGAGAGTACTATAAAATTAAAATGCCAACTTTAAATCGTAAAAGGGTTAATTTCCTGACCCTGACTATGTTTAATTGTTACTAATGTGTGGTATACTAATTAAACATGCCTCCTCAATAATTATATGAAGAAGCTGCAAAGCTTTTAAGACTCCTGCTAATCCAGCACCCTCTGGTTGCTCGTTTCTAATTTGTTCATTTTAACATACCAATTATGCGAATTAGAGCAAATAAACATGTGAAAAATTTCTCTTCTGAGACTCTGACCTCAAAATGTTTTGAATCAGATGGAACAATCCCTGTTCTAGCTTAATTATTCTGTTTCTAGAGTAGATTAAAGGATTAAAAGGCTGATTTATTTAATTATGAATAAGCAGATATAGCTTGACATTTTGAAATGTTTATTGTGAATTCTCGAGCATGAAATATTGTCCTGCTTCATACAAAGAGGACTAAATGGAAGTAAAGGCACAATGAATTATGATACCAATTTTTAATGAAAACTTGATAAAATAGAGTAAAATTGTTTCGCATGTACTGTCTATGGCAAGCTTTGGGGACCCCCATAAATATCATAGTACAGATGAGGGGAGCATACTGTATCATATTGTATCTTTTTAGGCTAAAGAATTTGTAACACATAATCCTTTTATTTTCTGTCGTTTGATAATATCTGTGAGTATATAGCTCTCTGCTTAGATCTAACCCCCTCCTTTTTTTTCAGGGTTACATTTCCCACTGGGGATGGATTTCTTTTAATGTTTATAAAGTAGAATATATTCAGAATTGCTAGATCTCCTCCTTTTCCAGGTCACCTAACAGATAACGATCATCATTTCCACTTAGTGGATGTAATGGTGCACCCTCTAAACAAAAAGGGTGGCATGTTTTTTTCTCCTCTGGACTGATGCACAGTGGAAAATGAAAGATTCCCAGGTTGTAACACTTCCCTTCACTCAATAACTGAGTCAATATTTACAGGAAGCCAATTCAATACCTTTTATTGTGTTTTTTCCCCTTTCTGATTATAAAAATATAGTATAAACAACGGCAGGGTTGGAAACTCCAAAAAGTAATAGTCACATAACTCCACCATCTTAAGGATCCACAATACATATTTTGATATTGCTTTTACTTTCTTTAGCTTCTTTTTGTTATTTTTAAGATGTTTGAGATCATAATATACGTAGTTTTGCACCTAGCCAGTTTGCTTCCTCAATACTATAACAGCGCTCTCTGATGCAATGAATAACAGATGAATAACATAAATAACATGATTTTAGGGCACTAAATATGACTACGTGTAAATTTTTGTGAGTTCCTTTAATGTGCAGTGAGATGGTTTCCTTTCTTGTAGTGATATCTAACATTGCTATGGACATTGCTATAGATTAATTTTTGCTAGCAAACAATATATTCTGATATTTTTGAGTGGAGAATATCTTTATATATTTAGTATAGCTATTGTCTCTATGGTAAATTTTCAGTAGCTGTCCCTGGGATCATTTTCCTGAAAGCAGACATATATTATTGAATAAAAAGTATCATCAGAATTCTGTAGGTATCAGTGTGGTTGGCCTACATGAAATATTAGTGACAGTCCTCATGGTTTTCTTCTTGTGGCAGGGGTTCTTTCAGAACATGCTGGTAGGGGTTCCTAAATTTCTCTCCTCAATCATAAATGCTTATTTATGTCTTTGTTCTTGTAAATCACCCAGATTGAATTTCAAAACATATACTGAGCACTCAGAATATATCTTTTCCTCTTCTTCACCTGTATCTTCTAGTAATATATATTATGTTCCATAACATTAAAAAAATAAATTCCTCTTGAAGGATTGTTATAGTGAAGCATGCATATCTACAGTGATAACTAATTTAATAATAGTAATAGTTGAAGTAAGCTGAAGAGTGGCCCTCAAATATATCTGTATCCTGTCCTAATCCTGGGAACCTGGGAATGCCACTCGATTTGACAAAAGAAACTGCAGATCTGATTGGACTAAAAATCCTCAGATAGGAAGGTTATCCTGAATTATCCTTAAGACTAGATAATCTAGAATGTTGTAATTGTCCTTACATTATCCTTATAGGAAAGTCGGAGTATGAGAAGAAGGTGATGTGGGGATGGAGTCAGAGACTGAGTGGTATTCTTTTTATTATTATTATTTATTCATGAGAGACACAGAGAGAAAGAGAGAGAGAGAGGCAGAGACACAGGCAGAGGGAGGAGCAGGCTCCATTCAGGGAGCCTGATGTGGAACTCGATCCCACAACTCCAGGATCACACCTTGAGCTGAAGGCAGGCGCTAAACCTCTGAGCTCCCAGGGATCCTTGAGTGGTATTCTTTATAAATGGAAGACTATAAATGGCCATAAGCCAAGGAATATATTTGGTAGTGGAACCCTACCAACACCTTGGTTTTACCCAATGAAACCAATTCTGGACTTTTGACCACCACTATGAGAGAATATATTGGTGTTATTTTAAGTCACCAAGTTTGTGGCAATTTGAGGAGCAATAGGAAAGTAATACAGTAGTTATCTATGTTCATGGTAGAAAATCTGGTAAAGAAGTAAAGAAAGGAATAGAAATAAACCCTAAATAAATCATAGTTAACATGGTGGTGTATTTTCTTCTATATGTATCCCCATCAATATATAGATCCAGTTCTATACACAAACACAAAATACAAATGTGCACACAGAATCTTATATTCTAGGGCCACCCTGGTTGGCTGAGTCAATAGAGCTTGTGACTCTTGATCTCAGACTTGTAAGCTTCAGTGTCACATTGGGTGTAAAGATTACATAAAAATAAAATCTTTAGAAGAAAAAAGAAACATGTATTTTGCTGATTATCTTGTACTTTCCTCATATAATAAAGTAATTTTATGATTTCCAAAAATTATTTTATTACTTAATATTATATCTGTTTATATAGCAGAATTAATTTAACCAATTCCTTATTTTAGGCCAAAAGCTGTTTTTAAAAAATTTCTATATTAAACATATATCTATATTTACATATCATATATTATTTTTATCTCCATATTAAATATTGAAATAAACACCATCAGAAATCTTGTCCACATCTGATTATTTGCTGAGGTTAATTGCTAGAAGTATAGCTACTAGTTCAAAGGTTATTTATATTTTTAATATATGTGATACAAATTTTTCCTTCAAAAATGTTTTTTTCGATTTACATGTTGTCAAGCAGTGTATTAGACTATCTATATTTGCCAACCATTCTACTTGTTTCTCATTTCAATATGTCACTTTGAAAGGAAAAGTGGTTTATTACTACTGTTATTTTTAAAGCATTTTTTGCTAGAGAGGTTGAACATTTCTTTCATCATTATTGGTAGTCTGTACTCTTTATTTATTTTATTTATTTTTTTTAAGATTTTATTTATTTATTCATGAGAGACACACACACACACACACAGAGGCAGAGACACAAGCAGAGGGAGAAGCAGGCTCCATGCAGGGAGCCGATGTGGAAATTGATCCCGGGTCTCCAGGATCAGGCCCTTGGCTGAAGGCAGCGCTAAACCGCTGAGCCACCCGGGCTGCCCTAGTCTGTACTTTTTAAATGTAAATTTCCATTCATAAGCTATGCCTGTTTTACCATTGAGGTATTTTTTATTGTTTTGTAAAAGTGTTTTGATCATTGCAATAATAATAATTTTATGCAGTATTTGTTGTATGATTATTTACAATATACTCCCCTTTTATTTATTTGCCATGATTTTGAATGTATGCTCCTCGGTTTTATACCTTAAAACCCTAATGTAAGGAAGATGTTCACTTTTTTTGTATTTCAGATTATAACTTTTCTGTAAAAGTTAGAATCATTTCAATGATTTCTTAAAATTATTGAAAAATGTGAGAAATTGATAATTTTTTTCATTTATTTGATTCTCTTATTTCTCAAGAAACATGGTGACATCTTCCTCTTCCTTTCCTTCCCTTCTTCAACATACAATTTTAAAGATATTGATGGGCTCAAGAAAGGCAGGCATCTGCTATGACATGGAGAGTATGAAGTGGAAGCTCCAGGGACCCAAGCAGAATACCCGAATCCAAGAAGAATGCGAAGGACAAATGCATAAAAGGACATTCCAGAGCAGGGTGGCAGAGCCTAAGGTGGGTAAGGAGGCTACCTATGAAAGGGCAACCCGCTATAGTCAGGCAGAGTGCCATTGGGATAAGGAGGAGGAAAGTAATTGTGTATGTTAGCTGTCTACCATGGGATGTTGAAACCCAGGCTGGGTAAAGAAAGATTTTGAGGGAGGGATATGCCTGTGGGGCATCAGAGTACAGGTGAGGTAAGGAGGGTAATGGTAATGGTCAGATATAGAGTATTAGAACCCTGGTTGGGTGAAGAGGGATCTGCAGGGGTGGGGGTGGCAGCAGCAATGGGTGATTTGTTGATACAGGGAGACTATCACATCAGTAAATTAAGGGTGATGGGAGTCAGTTATATCATTATTGGAGAAGAGAGCTACAAATATAGAATGGGAGAAACTAGTATAAATTCTGCAGTGGTGGATTGCTTGGAGGTGTCAGTATGTGCTCATTGTTTGCAGATAGAATAGATGATAGATAGATAGATATCTTTTGTAACTTCTTAAATAAAATAGATAGACAGATAGATGATAGATGATAGATAGATAGATAGATAGATAGATAGATAGATGATAGATAGATAGATAGATGATAGTGATGTGTGTGAATATACATCTAAAAATCTCTACAGTCCTTTCCACAAAGAGAAAGAAACTGAGAACAGCAATTACCTAATGGTAAGGAAGGCACTTAGGGAACCTGGACCTGCCAGAGATGCATAACTTGAACATAATATGAGGAAACACCAGACACTCCCAAATTAAGGGATATTCTACAAAATAAGTGTTCTATAATTTTCAGAAGTGTCAAGATATAAAATACAAAGAAAGAATGAGGTGATATTCTAGGTTGAAGATGAATAAAGAGACGTATGGTAAGTAAATGCAACATATAATACTGAATTGGAGTCTTCTGCCAATTGAAAAAATTTGGGGTTCAAAGGTCAGATCATATTAATATATTAATATTAATTTTCTGACTTAGTTTATTTTCAAGACATACAGTCATATAATCAGAAAAGAACAATTTTATATTTTCCTTTTAAAATTTTTCATGTCCTAGACTACTAGCTAGAGCTTTTACAAACTTTTTTCTTTAGTCATGAAAATTAAAGGCATTTTTATATTACTTATGACTTTAATGAGACTATCTCTGATGTTTCCAGCTGTGAAAATAATACTGGGTGTTGATGTCATACTAAGAATGTATCTTCCTATATCTAGGGTAATATTTTTCTAATATTTATATCAGACCAATTGTTTTCTGTATCTGTTGAGATTAATATATAATTTCTCACTTTGACCTATATGATGTGATTAGGCATATTAGCATATTTACTTACTTACATTAAAAAAATAATAAATCTTAACTTGGCTGAAAGTTACTAATAGTTGAATATACTGTTAAATTATATTTACCAATATTTTCTTAGAATTTTCCACCTGTATGCAAAAAAAAAAAAAAACTGTGTGTTTTATTATGCTTTTTACCCAATATTTTAGTTTGAGACAATACTAAAAAAATAAGATTTACAAAATTGCATAGTTTTCTATGTACTAAAACAACAACTGAGGGTAGCCCAGGTGGCTCAGCTGTTTAGTGCTGCCTTTGGCCTAGGGTGTGATCCTGGAGACTCAGGATGGAGTCCCATGCTGGGCTCCCTGCATGGAGCCTGCTTTCTCCCTCTGCCTGTGTCTGTGCCTCTCTCTCTATCTCTGTCTCTGTCTTTCATGAATAAATAAATAAAATCTTTAAAAAACAACAACTGATATATCTTTCAGTTATAGTCTTATCTGCCAAATTATTATAGTTTCATATTTAATAATAATTTTTGAATGCTTTAGATTAAGGGCCAGCAAACTTTTTCTGTAAAGACCATATAGTAAAAGGCTGTATGGCTTTGCAGGCCAAATGGCCTCTGTCACAACTACTCAGCTCTGCTCTTGGAGCACAAAAGGAGCCATAGACAATTCATAAATGAATGAGCATGGCTATGTTCCAGTAACACCTTATTTACCATAACAGATGTTGGGCTGAAATTGGCCCTCAGACTAGAGTTTGCCAACCCCTGCTTTATTTTAGATATTCTTTTTGCAACTTCTTAAATAAAATTAAAAATTTTAAATTTTTACTTTTTTTCTTTAATTTTTAAATCATATGGAGAAATTTATTTTCCTCTGAGTGTAATTTTGGAAATCTCTCATAAATTTTGATATGTAAAGTTCTTACTGCTGACATTTTACTGTATATTATATAATTTACATCTATATTTTCTCTTGGTCTAAGAATTATTTAGAAAAATTATCAGTTTAACTTTTAAATGTTAGAAAATAAAAAACATTTTGAAAATAGGGACACACATAAGAAGAATAAACAGGATTTAGTGGCATTTTAGGACTGACAGTGGCACATCCTGTTCAATGCACATGTGACAGGCTCAGGGATTTAACTCATTGCCAGAGCTAGAGCTATTTGGATACATAGTGGCCAAAAAGAATTACACTGTAAATGTTATTAATTACCTATAAAAGTACTCAATGAGGTCAATGAGATGATCACAGAGAACGGTTTTCTATTAAGAAATTATCTCTAGGACACCTGGGTGGCTCAGGGGTTATGCACCTGCCTTCAGCTCAGGGCATGATCCTGGGGACCCGGGATTAAGTCCCACATTGGGCTCCCTGTGTAGAGCCTGTTTCTCCCTCTGCCTGTGTCTCTGCCTCTCTCTCTCTCTCTCTCTCTGTCTCTCATGAATGAATAAAATCTTTAAAAAAGAATAATTCTCTGAAAGAATATGCAAGGAAATACTCCTAGAAATAGTTATAATCCTGCAAAACTCAGAAGACAGTCAAGTTAATGAGTATTGTTCATTTTATTTTGCTATTATTTTCTTCTTATAGTCAGAAAATGTATCCACTGCATTTGCAACACTTTGCAAGGTTTTGGATTCCTCCATTTAGCTTAATACATAACCAATTCTTTGCAAGTGTTTTGAGTGTTGGGAAAGAAAGGCTAATCTCTGTAGGATACTGATTTATTTATTAATTTTTTTTGTATTTTTTTTGTATTATTGATATCTCCAAGATGATACAAACTGTATTTGTCTTCCATTAGTACTGTATTCCTTTCAACTTCTTTTGGATTTCTACCAACTGAATATTTTGACTATTTTACATATTTTATGTTGGTTATTTTTATGCAAGGGGCACAAGTTTATATATTTTCTCTGAATATTGTGCCCTTCATCCATAATACAGTATTGTGGGTGCATTTAAATGTTTGACATTGAATTCTACCTTGCCTGGCATTAATGTTGCTATCTCTAGACTTTCTTTTTATTTCAATGAATGCTTTATATCTTTACCCATCTTTTGCTTTTAACTTTTGTGAATAATTTTTAACACTGTATAATCTTATTTTCCTTTTATATGGTGCAGTTTTTAATCTTTTCTTTTATTAAGAGATGTTGATGTGAGTTTTCCCCTATTATTAAACTTATTTCCCTATTATTAAACTATTTGGCCATTTTAGTCAAGATCTGAGAAATGAAATAGACTCTAGCACTCTAGCATGTGTGAACATGTTACCTTGAAGTTAATTGATACTCTCTTTTTCTAACATAACCTAATGCAAGTTTTATGGACTTCATTTTTTTTTTTTAACTTCTAACTAGAATCTCCTAGACAAAAATTTCACATTGGTTTTTGATGAATCACTCACAGCAAGGTTTAACATACAGAAGTGTAACGGCTAGTTGTTACTGAATCAAGTTTATATTTTATGTTATCTTTAACATGTTCTTTAGAGAGAAAATTAATAAATAGGGATGGGGTAGAAGTAAGAGCACTGAACATCTTAAAAATTTTACCCCAAATCTTGAAAATGCTGGCCTTCATCAGGTATACTCCATCAATTTGCATATAGTTCCTGCTACCAAGAGCGTGCAATGGGACAAGAGAGAAGATCAAATGTGTGAAGGAAACCAAATGGTTTCTTTATGACATAGTTTAAAAACATGAATTGTCACGACCCCAGGAAACATTAGGATAGAAAAGAGAAGATAAATCCAATTTTTTTCTTCTCATTCAAATCAAACTTAAAGGGAATTATTGGCTTCCCCTCCAATCCCCCCTTCCCTCTGCTGTGATATATGTTTTTATTTAATTAGTTTCTATGACAATGATCCAGACTCAGCCACCCTCTAGGGATTGCCTATCTGATTGGAAATTCACAAAGCAATTCCTGAGAAGGTTAGCTGTTATGTTTTATGGATAAGAACTAAGCTGGCTTCCGGTTTACAACCACATCACAAACTCTATGGCCACATCAATGATTTAGTGGCACTACTCTCAAATTCTCTACTAGCTGAATTATGGGGACTGAGGTTGTTCTGCTTCTGCCAGACCATATTCCTCTAACCGTTCTGAACGTGAAGATGTCTAGCTCCCACATTACAATCCCAAGAGACTGTTTTTTTCCTATGTACCTAATTCTTATAGGAGCTCAAAGTATTCAAAAAAATTGTGAGCAGAAAGAGAGTAATTCTAATGCTGTAGCCACAATTCAAAATAGAGAAAATTTGAAGGTTGTCAATTTACTATGTTCTTTTATGACTTTTTGCTATCAGGCTATTTCCATCATAAACAAAAACAAAAACAAAAACAAACAAAAAACAAGTTCCCAGATGCATCAACTGAATGTCACTAAGACAACTATCTCAAAGTACTATAGCACTGCAGAGCTCTGGAATTCCTGAAGAGATAGGCATTCAACAAAGGAATTGCATTAGGAAGGCAGCAAGCTATAAAGGTCTATTTTCCCTTTTGGAAAGGTCATTATAGTAAACGTTTCCTCCTTTATGAGAGGAAGATGCAATTAAAAGAAAGATTCCTAGACACTAACACTGCAATCCTATTGCCATCATTAGCTCCTCCAGTCTGAAGGCCTAGTGGGGGGTGGGGGGATGATCCACAAGTCCAATATATGTTGTACATAAACAGTAATGCAATAGCAGTATCAAATTTTTTTGTCAGGCAATTAAACTTTATGCCAAACTAATTCAATTTTGCTGCTGTTTTATTAAGTCTTATGAAAAAAAAAAGAAATCTGTTCTCTCTGGTAAATCATAAGTTTCACAACACATTTCTTAATACAAGCTCCTTGTTCTGCTATTTTGATATATTAAATATCCAGCAACGAATTTCTGGGGTCATAAATCTACAGTGATAAAATTAATCCTATTGCTGAAGACAAATAAATATTTTATTGCAGTTTTATGAGCTTTTCTTCCCTCTTCACTTGCAAGTGGATGTTGTTTAGTGGTTTGAAGATATTTTGCTTCTGTGAAATGTATTAGAAACAATATAGCAGTAATAGAATTCATATCTACAAAACTATTGTGCACTCTTAAAATTGAAACTCAGGCACAATGGTCCCCCCAAATTTATAAAGAATCGTTTATCAATTAAACATATCCAGTCATTATAGTCAACTCAATTTATATCCTGAAATCTTTTGCATTTCATTTGTGGGCAGTAATTCTACTATGTGACACTTTTTCTGTTGTTATTTGGAAAATATTTGAGTTGTAGGGAGGGGGGAAAGTTCAACAAACCCAGTACTCACCAAAATGTAGTTCTTTTAACTTTCCAGATTGCACAAATCCTGGAAGTTACATGAAAGTTTTATATGGAAAATTGAGTATAAGCAAGAATTGCAAGAATTAGAAGGGAAATCTCAGGTGTAAAGTGACCCTCTGACATCTTTACCTACTTTCATAAAACCTTTCACAAAAACCTAGACATTTAGTATAGAAAAAAATCAAGTAGTTTATTTCCTCCCATATACAACAATAGGAAACAGGTTTAGAGATGGTAGATTACCTACCTTGAAAATATTTTATGCCAGAATGAAAACCAGATGTGAGTAATCTGACTGCCAATCCCTTAAATTTTGTAGCTTTTTTTTTTTTTTACAATAATGCATTCATTGCTATAAACTTTTTACAAAAATTTGTGCAAATTTGAATTAGGCAAAAATCCACAGGAGTGTTATCTAATTAGTTCTCCAATCTAATCTGTTCATCATGCACTTTGACCTTTCTACAACACAATCTTCTTCGGGGTATTGCTTACTACTTTCTTAGGTTCACACCCTTTCACTCCAGATATATTCTCTTCTTGAACTAATCCACATCTCCCCCAGGCTCAAATTGTGCAGAGAGGTAGACTTAAGTAGAAATAAGACTATTCAAAAACACTTTCATTTCTTGCAGGAGATAATATGTATATGCCAACTTCACTTTACATCCTAGCAAATTGCAAAGAATACCAAAATAATTTGCAAAGCACCATATAGATGGAAAATATGGAATATAATAATAATAAATAGATGGAGAAAAAGTGACTAGGGTAGAGAACTTTCACTCCCAGCCAAGAAAAAATAACAGGGATCTGATTAACTTTTCCTACGTGAAACACATGAACAATAAAAGCAAATAAAATATATGAAACAAAGGTTTTTGAGATCCTGGATATCAGGTAATGAAGGGAAGTGATCCTTTATGATAATAAACATGTAAGGTGAGCCCTAAAATTTCCACAGCCTACTGATGTGAGGAAGAGTCCAGATTGTAATGTATCAGGGGAAACCCAGGCAAAACCCAGGAAATTCCTTGAGTTGCAAAGTTGGTGTTGAGAGTCTGGGGAAGATGGTTAAAGTTCCTAGGAAACAGTATCAGAGAGGAGACAAGTGCTCAGAAAGAGAACTCCTTAAGAAACAATTTTTAACAACCAGATACACTGCCACCCAGCTCAACACTGTATCCTCTAGCCTTTTTTTTTTTTTTTTTTTTTTTTTTTTTTACAGCTAGGTATGACTATATGGCTGCTTTGGCTGATGAGATGTAAGGAAATGCTGTATGTAGAATTTAACAGAGAAAGAAGACCTTTCCTACTGGCTAGAAATTGAGTGTGATAGTTCAAGTTTTAACAGTCTTCTCGGATAATGAAGCCAATGTGCAAAACCACAGGCATCTGAACCTTTGTGCCTTTCACCCATAGTGATAACCTACAGAGATATCCACTGTCCTATTTGGGGCTCAGCCACTAGTCTACACAGGTTCCCAAGGTCATATAACTCCGTTTCACATATATGGTCTATTCACATCTGAGAGCTCTCTTACCTTCCTTACTTGTACTTTTGGGCACTTTGGAGAGTATTCTGTTGTTTCTGCAGCATAGTGTTAGGGTATGGGAAATCTGATGAAGAGGCCGAAGGCCTCGAGAAAACAGACAATTTTATTCTTGTAACATGCTGTCTGTAGGATCTACCTGAGCATTGAGACATAAACCAACTTGGAGGTTTTCTATATGCACCCCCACTCCCATTCTACAATCAGCCCAAGAAGGTGGTTGTTGGGATCTACCACTGTTGAGTTCTTTTCTATCTCTCCTTTTTCTTAGCAGTCAGCAAGAATGTTTTGCTCTTACTAAAGTATTATCCAAAATACTTTGTCTAGGCTGTGAGCCCTTTCTATTTCAACAAGGATCCAGGTTTTTTTAAAGTCATAAGTTAGGAAGAGAAAACCCATTTGACCTCAGTTTCTATTGTCCCTTCCTTGATTCACTGAGCAGAGAAAAAAATTGGCTAAGTTAAAAAAAAAAAGTTGGAAATTTTGGGAGAAACTAATCAGTGAAGACATGAAAATATTGTCCTCCCACGCTAGATTTAATGAACTTCAAGCTTTTCTTATTTTTTTAACTCATGGGTACTCTGATCTGGAAAACAGATGATTAACAATTTGGGCACTTTCTCATTCTATCTTTTTAGAAAATATTCTCTTGTTTTCTAATAAGTAAAAATAGTTTATAATGAGTTCTTAATTCTTTTACAGTGAAAAGTTGCCTTTTTTGCTCTGGTGGTGCCAAGTTTCAGACATACTAAAAAAAAAAATGCAACAGGAAGCAATCAAATAGGGAATGACAATGCTCAACTGAAGCCCATGCAAACAGGGCAAAACCACAGCATTCTATAAATGCATGAAAGATGAACATGGCATGTCAGAGATGTTTGGGACTCTGGACTCTTCACCCAGGAATGGAAAATGTGAAAAGAGCTAAGGAAAAACAGGTTGTACAAATCACGACTTTAAAAGAAAACATATGAAAGTAAAGTAATTCATTCCTTTATTCTTTGTTCTCTTCTAAATTACATTTATTTTTTACGGAAAAAAAAGGAACCAAGTGAGTTTTTTACCAGCAGCCACCCTCTTCTTACACCACTGTCCCACAGTCATAAAAAGATCATATGACTTGCTGAGTAATTCTAAAGTAATAGAATAATATTTTGAAATGTTACTTGGCATGTCTTTGTGTTTCAAGTTTCCTTGTGTCATTGCCCTCCCTACTCCTAATGGTTGGGCCATAGTGACAGTTGTCCATATGCCCTAAGAGTAGGCAGGAATAAACAACATTTGTTTTGGTTATTGAAAACTTGTTGAGAAGTCAATGTATTGAAAATAAAAACATTTGTGATTTTTACACTCATGATATTTGAGAGTGAATCAAAGGTTTAAGGCCCAGAGCCTGTAGGCTTAACACAGCTCTTATTTAAAAACAGAACAAAACTGAAAAATAGTAGGGAAGATACAGGTTGGTGATATGAGAGCATCATAAAGCAAAGAGAGAGAGAAACATTTCCTAGATTATAGCAATGAGCTTGGAGAGGACACTGAAAATAGGGCTAGAAATTCAGAGACTGGCTTGGGTCTCTATTCTCTGTCTATGCCCATATTTAGTACCTGCCAACACTGTGTGTGAAACCTCAATTAAGGATGGAAATAGGGAACCCCGGGTGGCTCAGCGGTTTAGCACCACCTTCAGCCCAGGGCAGGATCCTGGAGACCTGGATCGAGTCCTGCATGGGGCTCCCTGAATGGAGACTGCTTCTCCTTCTGCCTGTGTCTCAGCCTCTCTCTCTCTCTCTTTCTCTGTGTGTGTGTGTGTCTCTCACAAATAAATTAATAAAATCTTTTTTAAAAAAGGATGGAAATAAGAAAGCAGAAAAGGTATGTCTCAATTTCCAACTGGAACTCTTAGAAGAAATCGTTTCCCAATGTAAAGTGATCACAATAGATTACAAATGATGATTTTTGCTTTGTTATAGTAAAACTTTTTGGAAAGTAATCTGAGATTTTAAAAAAAGTAAATATAAGGATGCTGTAAGTAGTGATAACATCTATACAAAATAATACCAGGTCAGAAGTACTTCTAGAATACTGATGTCAGGAACTTTGTAGTTCCTCTCCCCAGTAAATAAAAATAATGTGAAAAGATAAAAAGTAATTTAAATTCTCTGGAAGTTGTCCTAAGGTCATGCAACAAATGGAGGAACATTAATACAAGAAAATCTAAATCTCAGTAAGAACAAAATGTCAGTAAATTTGAGCCATGACTTGCTCTCGTTGCCTCCCCAGGTAAGAGGGATGGAAGCTCTACTCTAAGCATGTGAAGCTAAGAGGATGGGGTTTTCTTACTACAGTTCCAAGTCTAGGATTATGGTGTCTCCCCAGGAGGGGCAGGCTACCAGTATTTCTCATACCTGCCTCCCCCAGCTCCATGTTGCAGAAACTCTATTCCTGCCAAAAATGGCACAGAAGTTGATATCCTTCCCTCCACCCCCCATTCCCTTGTCATAGGAAAGTTCTTTACCAGACACAGGAGGCTAGGAATACTGGGTCCTAATCATCCTTGCCTCACTTCACCTGTATAGCAAAGGTTCCATGTCAGGAAAAGAAAGCCAAGAAAACCACAGGCTTTCTTTGCTTAGAATTCTGTTCATAGAACATTCGTTCTGTAAGTGAAACAGGTTTTTGTCCTTACCCCAACTCTGGAACATTAGCATTCATGTTCTTCCCAGGGGGAACAAAAAGGCTAGAAGAACAAAAACCTCCATATCTCTCCATAAAAGGGCACACTGCATATGAAACCGAGTATGGAGAAGTTCAAGTTTACAGGCACTGTGGAAATGATGGAGATTCTGGCAGTGAGCAGTTAGTTAGAGAGCTTGTAGCTCTGTGATAGCAATAAGAGAAAAGACAAAACAGTGAGACAGTTAACAGAAAAAAACTGAGGAAACAAGTGGCTAGGAAGACCTCTCCTGGGATTGAGGGAAGCCTTAAGGTTTGGCCTTAAGTTTGTAGATATTCCTACAAACAGGAGTCAGACTGTTCCTGTTCAGGTGGAATTGGGTCAGCCTTCAGAGTCATTTCTTTATCAGGGTGTTGTCAAAAACAATAGAACAATCAGAAATTAGCATAAGCTAACTGCTGGGTCTGATACCAATACAGGCAGACAGAGCCAGCAGCTAAAGGTGGAATTGGTGGAAAGAAACAGTCAAAGTAAAAGCTTCATCAACCCAGGTAGGTGGGAGAAGTCAGAATAACTGTGTATATGCCCACAGCTGTGCTCTCTGAGGAGCAACATCAGAAGTTGCTCATTTTGGGAAAAGTAGTTTTCACTGAACTAGTTCAGGCATGTACCTACAAAAATAAACAAGTAGACTACCAACAAAAATGACAGCCCTGAAGGTTGAGTGATAGTATCAGAGCTTCTATAATATATTAATAAAATATCCAGTTTTGAACCAAAAAATTACAAATTATGAGACAAGCAAATAAAGAAGAAGGCATAACCCGTATTCAGGATTTAAAAGCAGCAACAGAAACTGCCATTAAAAGAGCCCAATGTTGTACTTAGCAGAGAGACTTTAAAGCAGCTATTATAAATATGTTCAAATAACTAAAGGAGACCATGCTTAAAGAATTAGAGGGAGGGGGCACCTGGGTGGCTCTATTGGTTCAGCATCTGACTCTTGATTTCTGCTCAGGGTCATGAGATCGAGCCCCTCATTGGGTTCCATGCTCAGCTTGGAGTCTGCTTGAGATTCTCTTTCTCCCTCTCCTTCTGCCCTTGCCATCACTCACCCACACACACACTCTGTCTAAAAATGATTAAATAAATCTTTAAAAAAATAACTAGAGGACGATATTATGCTAATGTCTCATCTATCAAATAATATTAATGAAAGATAAAAATTATTAAATGAACCAAATGGAAATTTTGGAATTCACAAGTCTAATAACCAAGCTTAAAAATGGGCTAGAGGGGTATAAGGGAGGGGAGAAAAGAACAAATCAGTAAACATGAAAGTAGATTAATAAAGATCATACAATCTGAGAGCAGAATACAGAATGAGGAAAAATGACAACATCCCAGGAGAATTGGAGTGTACTATTCAACACACTAATATACAGTCCATCCTCATTATTCATGGATTATGTGTTTGTGAAATTGACTACTCACTGAAATTCATTGGCAATTCACCAACTTAATACTCATGGAAATTTTCACCATCATTCATAGACATATGCAGAGCGACGAAAAATGTGAGACACACTTATATACATTTTCACACACATTCTTAAACATGTTCTAAAGTAGATCAAGGCAACACGCTGCCTTATTGTTTCGGTGTTCATACTGTAAACAGTGTCCTTTTTGATATATATTAGTGCCAAGTGTTTTGCAGTTTTGTGGCTCTTGTTGGTGATTTTGCTGTTTGAAATGCTATTCCAGTGTAGTGCTAGAGTTCTATTTCACATTTCTTGGCACAGGAAGGCTGTGATGTGCCTAATAGAGAAAATACACGTTAGATAAGCTTCATTCAGGCATGAGTTACAGTGTTGTTTAGCATGAGTTCAATGTTAATGATTTGACAATACATTACATTTGGGAGAGAGAAGAGGAGATCTGTCATTTTGTACATGAGACTGCTCCAGAAATGTACTAAAGTAAAATGTATGGTGCATGATGAAGCTATGGAAAAGACAGAAAAGCAGCTAAATTTGTGGATCTGTGAATTGATAATCAATAAAAAGATCACTCTTGCATTTTTAATATTATGAAAAATATTTGAGGAAGAAATGATTCATAAACATAGCTAATAACCCCTTGTAGGGTTTTGTAGACCACTGGACATGGGATTTGACCTACTCTCAAGATTTAATGTGAAGACTATTGTTAGCTTAGAGGTGGACTATAATTCTGATAATATTTCAAATTAATATTTGTATCACAGTCTTAAATGTTGGTTCACACCTATAGTTCTAGCAAGCAATACAATGAGGTATCTTCCAACAAAAACAGAAGGAAATCTGAAATTTAAATTGAAATGATTAACAGAAACTTTATACACAACCGTAACCATATGGTCAAAAATATACAGATGTAGATATATTGTGTGCTCAGATGATGATAGTGTCTTCTTCAGCTAACACTGATGAATAAAGAAAAGGAAGGACTGAAGTCAAATACTAAAATAATTTTCTGTTCCTCTGTTAAAATGCTGGAACTAGGTATACTTCTCCTGACTATGTTAAATAATACTGAGAATAAGCAAAGTCAATTAGGTACTTGCTTCAGGAAATACTTGCTCCTGGAAGATAAAGCTATGAACAAACAAGAATAGCTTACTTAACAAGACTAACAGCTTACTCATGGTACACTCTTCAAGACCCTCACTTCTCTGTGCATGCCAACACAAAGCAATCATGTTACAAACTCTATCAATGTTGTAGTTTCCCTTCATTGCAGTAGGTCTAACAAACTTAGCTTTTCTGGATTAACAGAATTTTCTCTTTGTCTTTTGGAGAATTGATGGTTGTTATACCGATTTTTATATCCTATTAGACAATGAGTTGTTAAAGATAGGCTCTTAAGGTCTGTTCTCTCTAAATGTACCAGAAAGTACCAAAAATAATGATTGCATTTATCAGGCAGTCAGAGAAACCTGTTGAAGTGAAACATGGCCTTATATTTGTACCAATAGCTATAATGCAAAAATAAAAGCGTTATATGCTCGTGCTTTTGAGACTAAAAATGTTTTGTTGCCTTTTAATTAATGTGGAGATTATCTAACATGGAAAAAATGAAACTTAGAAAATCATATCAGCCAAGAGAAAAAATAAAGTTTGCTGGGTTTTAGAAAGATACATTTTAAAAAGAAAAAGGAGACCATGTAGAAGGACTTTGAATTTAACCATCATGATATAATAAGTAATCTATTCCTAAGAGGGGCATAAAGATTTCTGCAAGTATGGGGATATATTTATTCACTCAATAAATATGTTTTAATAACTACTATAGGCTGAATACGATTTTTGAAATTCATATGTGGTGGTGAATAAAAAGATATATTCCCTAACTACATGGGACTTGTATTCTAGTGGTGAAAAGGCAATCTTTAAAAAGGAAATACACACATAAATATAGAACTATGATTTTTGGTAAGTACTAGGAAGTAAAAAAAACTCAAAAAAGATTCAAAGGGTACTAGGAAATTAAGCTAACTTTGTGGAAGACCAGGCATAATATGAAGTTGAGATGTAGATTTTTTTTTTCTACTTTGACTTGAAGGATTAGGGCTAAATCTCCCAGCAAGTTGGATTCTCCCAAAAATTGAGGAGGAAAATGAAAGCAAAAGCAAATTTTCAGTTGTCTTACATAATGGGAAACAATAGATAATGGTAATAAGATATTTTATCAATCTTGAATCCAGTGATGTTCTAGGTTTGGGAAGAAAGGATTGAGACTATGTAAAACTGTCACCACTAGCATTTCTATTTCCATACAACATTTTCAAAAGCTTTAGGCAAAGTTATTGTGAAAGAAGTTGGAATTAGGACCTATTATGAAACCCTAAAGGAAACCATGTTTACTGGTATAACAATCTAATTTACTGATTTAGTTACACATTATCAGTAAATGCATTTCACATTGCTTATCTAGAATGTCCAGAGCATAATTCGTTCTGTATTAGTAATGAATTTAGATATCTTAATTCCAAAAGAGTGCACAAATAGGACAAATAGCATTTTAGCATAAAACACACACACACAAACACAATTACCCAATCACAACTTAATACTTTTAAAAGAGTTTGAATTTTAGAAAATTAGACCTTTTTATATATGCTTTATATAATGGCAGATGCTTTATAAGATTTTCAGTAAATCCCACAATTCAACCATTCCATTTACAAAAGAGGACACTATAGCTGAGAAACTAAATAAATTACTAAAGGTCCAGGGCTAAATAATTGTGTAAATGGCTTTGAAATCAGGTGTATTTGAATGCAAGAGCCCATGCTTTGTTTTCTTGGCTACTTGTTTTCCCAGAGTGAACCTGATGTTAACATTTCTCAACAATTCCTAGGTTTGACCCAGGGTATTAAAAGTGGGAGAAACTAAGACTTATCCTATCATACCTTTAGGCAAGCAAACAGCCTACTAAGACATACAGAGTTTTCACTGTCACATCAGCAAAAATCAAAATGCTGGAGAACACACTTCTGATTTGCAGATTTAGGGCAAATCATCAATAGAAGTATGAATTCATGAAACTCCTAAGGAGGTAAATTTGGTAGAATCTACTAAAATGACAAATACATATACCTTTGATCCAGCTATTGTAAATTTGAGCTTGACATGCCCTTGGTCTTCTGAGAAAGGAAGCTCTTGGGATGCTCTGGCCAGCTCTTAAAAGCCTGCTCTATACTTTCACCAGCTGCTCAGTCACTGACATGGATGTCTTCTGAATGCACTCATCACCTAGAACCATATTCCTAATAGTCTTGACCTTGATTATTTCCTGGAATCCTTGGCCACCCTGCCAATTCACTTGATGAGACCCCTTTATAGATAGACACTTGCCTGAATGCACTGTGAATCCATCACGACCTTTTCATGATTAGCAGGACCAGTGGGTTACCACTCCCTAGTAGTCAGATTTATAACCCTCTCTCTATTTCTCTTCCCTTTGTCCAGTGCTATATTGGTGAGTCACAGCATACTCTGCAATTCAGCTTGCCCAGTATGATACCTACAAAAATTGGCTGTATTGCACCCCATCATGTACAACACTAAACCACCTAGGTCAAGGAAAGGATTTTTTTTTGAAATATTTTCTAAAAGCTAAGTCCTCTGCTAGTGACTTCTACATATATTATCTGATTCAGTCTTCACTACAGACCTGTAATGTAGATATTACTGTCTTCATTTTCCGTTGAGTAAACCAAGACCTAGAGAAAATACCTTTCTTAAGGTCATATGTTAAAGACTGAGCTGGGATTATCACCGTGATCTTGACTTTCAATCTAGTGCCATTTTTAATTAAACTTCATAGCCTCTAAACCACCTCCCTTTTAATCAGAAAGGGATATTCAATCAAAAGTCTATTTCCATTTCAGCAGCTTTAATGAATATAGAAGAATTAATGTTTTCTCCATATGACAATTTCGTGACTCCTTAGATACTATATAAATTCATTGTCAGATGGCTTTTAATATCTTTTAAATATTCCTTTGTATTTTGTTACATTGGCCTTTTCTGGTTTTGTTTTCCACCACATCAAATCTAGATCTAAGTCAGACATGTCAATTTCTTCATTTATGAAATATCTTAGATTACTTTTTTTTGCAACTCAGTTATATGCTATATCTTTTCTAGGTCTGACACACAGCCAATCTCTGTGTTTTGGCAGCAGGTGACTTATGAAGCCCTACAAATGGAACTTACCATCTGTTTGATAGCTAAGGATTTCAAGCTTTATTTGTCAAAAAGATATTTAATCTGGATTGATAAGTATAGATTTATATAATCATTTTTAACTTTCATGAGTTTAGAGGATATCTCTGAACATGACTTTGCTCTTCATCTTATTTTCTTGAATTTAGATTGCTCCTGGTTTTTAATACAAGTCCAGCTGATGTGATCTGCTCCATATGTACCTGGTTTAAGACACTTTGATTCAAGGGCACCTGGGTGGCTCAGTTGGTTAAGCATCTGACTTCAGTTTAGGTCATGATGTCAAGGTCCTGGGATCCAGTCCCACACTGGGCTCCCTGCTGAGTAGGGAGGCTCCCCCCTACTTTTCCCTCTGTACCCTCTCTGCTTATGTGCACATGTGTGTGCTCTCTTTAATAAAATCTTTTAAAAAAAGAAGACATTTTGATTTGAAGTGTCCTGTTTCTGCTTTAAATGTTCTCATTAATGGTAAAGTTACCTTTCAGATCTTCAGGATTTCTGAATTTTCTTTTGTCTCTTTTGTTCTTTGGTCTTTCATTCAACAGAATGTGAGCAGAGAGCATTCCAATCACAACATTAGGTGATTTAGCATCACACAATGAGATGTTTTTATTTTATTTTTTTATTTTTAGTAAAGATTTTATTTATTTGAGAGAAAAGCAAGAGAGAGAGCATGGGGGAGAAAAAGGTTGAGGGAGAAGGAGATTCCCCACTGAGCAAGAAAGCATGTCATGGGCTCAGTTCCAGGACCCCAGGATCATGACCTGAGCCAAATACAACTGCTTATTTGACTGAGCCACCCAGGTGCCCCAACAATGAGATGTTTTTAATATTTTATTTCCATTTTATTTTTATTATTTTTTAAGGATTTTATTTATTTATTTTAGAGAGAGAGAAGGAGAGAGAGAAAGAGCATGAGTGGGGGGAGAAGGGGCAGAGGGAAAGGGAGATGCAGACTCCTGCAGAGCAGGGAGCCTGACACAGGGCTCAATCCCAGGACCCTGGGATCATGACCTGAGCCAAAGGCAGATGCTTAACTGACTGAGCCATCCAGTTCCCTTTATTCCCATTTTAGATATGAGAATACTAAAGCTTAACCTACTGCCAGTGTTTTTAGGGAATACATGTTGTTGCAAAGTTCCTGGAATTTACTCTAATGTGGTATTTTCCATATTGGATACACATCATGTCACTACATGTCACTATGAGAATCCAGAGGATAAATGCCACAACACTATCTGGATCATCAATTTTACTTTAAGTATGTTGTGGTATAAAAAATAAGATGTTTGAATTTTTCCAAAGAAAATAAGAAACTGAAGAAATTTAAAGTTTGTTATTCAGGGGTACCTAGGTGGCTAGGTTAGTTGAGTGTCTGCCTTTGGCTCAGGTCATAACCTCAGAGTCCTGGGATGGAGCCCTGTGTCAGGCTCCCTGCTCAGCAGGGAGTCTGCTTCTCCCTCTGCCTCACCTCCCCTCATGCTTGCTCTCTCTTACAAAGAAACAAATAAAATCTAAAAAAATAAAATTTGCTATTCATTATGTAAATTGCTCATATTTTTTGCTATAGGGTGTATGTATCAGGTAAGAATTTTATTCAGCAGCATTAAGGGAAAACTGAAATATCAGTGTCTTGTATTAAGTAGAGGTTTTATTTATCAGGTAATGAGAAATCTAAAGGAAAAAAAAAAAGAGAGAAGTCTACAGTGAGTTAGGGAGTCCAGTATTGGCATAGGCTTTATGATAGCACTTTCTGTCATGGGGCTCAGCCATCCCATCATGTGCTAGTAAACTCATGGCCATAAGATGGTTCCTACTCTGCATCATCATTGAATCTATGTTCCAGAATTAAAGAAGCCTGGAAAAGACAAAAGGCTAACAGACAAGCTAGCCAAATTTGTCCCATCTTATATGATTTATTGGAAGCACAAACCAAAAATTTTCTTTCAAATTCATGGGTCAGAATTGTTTCACATGGGAAAAAATTAGTTACAGGGAAGGTTAGAAAAAGTAGGTTTTTTAGCTGGGCAATTACTACACCCAGTAAAAATTGGTATTGTGTGAGTAAGGAAGAAAATGAGAAATAGATATTGGGTTGGAAACAGTTGTCTACCCAAATAAAAATTTGAATGTAAGCAATGGCTAGGAAAACCCCATCATGCCTTGGACACATGTCCATTGGTCATCACAGAGGGCCTACTCTCAGAACTGGGGCTCTTAGAAATGAAGTGAGTTTTAGCTTAAAGTTTTGAGAAGGATTGCTTTATGGGTATATGCCATCTGGATGGCTCTTCCCCTTGCAGAATCCATTGACTGCCACTTGGACTTGCAAGCAAATGATTGATTTCATCCCCTATACATCAAGCAGAGGCTATGCTTGTCTGAAATCACTACAGATCTTCAGCTAAAGATTCTCCCTTTTCTGCTGACTCCATGAGTGTTCTCTGTCTGCTCCTTGTTGGAGCATTTATGGTAAAAGTTGTTTTCTTAATTTCTGAGAATTTGAATGAAAGAATTCAACTGTTGAGTGGCTTTACCTGGACCATGAAAATATCAAATGCAATTTAGTTAAAAAAAAAAAAACTCTACTATGGACAAATGGCATCAGCAGAAGCCAAAGTCAATTTGTTGACTCAGTTTTGATACTCTGAGGTACAAGCAGCAGTGTCTTAGAAACTACTGTGGTTTACCTCAGAAAATTAAAATCTCTGAAGCAAGACTGATAGGAGTGTCCTGTCCCCAGGTGCTTTTTAATATTCTTATTTAATCACACTGTGGTCATGGGTGAACCCTGGCCCTGCTGATGATAGAAAGGATTGCATCCTGTTTTCAAAAATCCATTGTCAATTTCAGAAAAGAAGGAATGCTTCTCAGCATACAAATCCCAAGATTTGGATACTCAACAGCAAACTCTGTAATGTGCTCACACCTGGCTATTCTAGGGGAAAACAAATGTCACTTTTTGTAGGGGAGGTGGGATTTAGTTACATTTCCCAGATGAAGCCCTCACTATGATCTAGTATTTTCAATTTACCCAAATCCCACCAGAAAACATAGAATTTGAAGGGTACAGGAAATATGTGGAGTCAAAGTAGCTAGATAAAAACAATTATGAAGATGAAAACTCCATAATTAACGGTGTAATACTTCATGTCTCACAGAAATGCAGATAATTAAAATGGACCAACCACTAACAACTCAAAGGAACAAACAAGGCAAAGATGGCCTCACAGTGCCCCCTAGCAAACATCACAAAATTCCTCTCTGTAACGTTGCTTCTTTGTTACTATCAATCTGGCTTAAGCTATTTGGAAGCCAGAGTCCAGCCATTTCTTGATTCTTCCTAATCACCATTGGAAGAGTTTGGAAATTATTAAGATATATGCTGATGGTCATTTAACACTAGACAAGCAAAGCAGAATAATATTCTTTGATTGAAATCTGCAACTCTATACTGACTGATGTCTTTTTAACTTCATCTGTCCTTTCCTTTTTTTCCTTCTATTCTTTATTTTTAAAAAATTTTACTTAGCCTGTGATCTTGGACCTGAAACACAATAAAGTAAAAGCAAAGCTAATATGAATTCAAAGCTATTTTCCGCTCTTCCAGAAATTCACATGTGTTAACTTAGATCATCATTCAATTCTGCTAAGCCACTCTTTCTATATAGGACTAGATTTTACAGTCTATTCATCTTATACCTTTTAATTAAATGGTCTATACCTGGTGCCCAGTTCCTAGTCCACTGTCTTACATAATGTATCTGTTTGCATTTTCCTTTTGATTAAGAATAAGAAACAATCATAGGGAATGGAGTGGAAATATGCAAAGATTGCAACAAGGCAAAGCAATTTATTTTTCAACCTGGATGTGCCCTGAGCTTTTCATTCAGGTCAGCTGAGCTTCTAAATGCTGTGAGTGATTACTAATTCCACTTGGTTTTCTCAGCAAAGCTGAAGGTGATGAGAGGAAGAGATTTTGTGACAACCACAAGATGTATAGAAGCATAAAACAATAGTGTTCAATTTTGAGACAGTCAACAGAAATGCTAAAAATTAGCTAACTCTTCTGAGTATTATGGAAAATTGTAGAGTGGAAATAATAAGTAGATGACATTTGATAAAATATTTAATTAAACTAAATACATACAAGCATCTTAATTCTGAATGTGTTCTGTAGAATCATATTCCACCAAAATGAAGTAGAGAAACATTTTTAAACGACTCTTTCTTCTGATTATATCTAATTGGTGACTTGAACAGGCTATGCACATCATCAAACATTATTCTCAAACCAAGTCACATTTCATATTGCTATTTCATTTATCATACCCAGTTTTGCAGATGGGATGATGCTCAGGATACAAATTTTCCCTGCTTACTCGCAGTATTGACTTATTAACATTTTGCTTTCTTGATTAATTTAAATGGCTTTGGAGAGGTTTACCCTTTGGCACTCAGGGACCAACATAATTGCATTATAGGCTACTCTTGCCAATGCTGATGTTCAAAAAGAAAATACAAATGTGATGATGCTTTTCTGGACAATGACAACTCCGGAAGAATGGAGGAACATCCCAGATTAGATATTGAAGCTCAGTGTGTTTTGGTTCTAGAAAGTTTCTGAGTGGAGATCTAGCACCTTGTCCCATCACATTTTAGTCCAGAAAATATTCACACAAATGAACTAATATTACCATTTCCATTTCCACTACTCTGATTTTGAAAGAATTCAAAATCACTAGAAAATGCTGAAAAGAGATGCATGAGTAGAAAAAGTATTTAAAAAATCTTCAAAATAAGAATTGCATTATACTATTGCATATATGTTTGTGAGCACATTAACTCCAGGTATAGAAAATTGCCCCTATGATCGTCATGGTGTTTTCTTTCTTATATTTGTCACAACCTGGTATGCTTAATTAATCATATGTTTATTCCTCCTACTAGACTGTGACTCTTCCAGGACAGGATCTGAGATGTAGGCAAATTGTATTGCAAGTAGTATACTTGCACAATGTAATTGGTACACGATTACTGATTGAATTGGATGGAATTGAATTAACTTAATACTGGTAAATGTCACAATCCAATCAGTCAGCAAGGACTGGAGGCTTCTACCAGGGAAACAAACACACTGGCCAGCCCTGGCACTAGGTATTCTGTAAAAAGAAGGTTGGTTATATGATTTTGATTAAAGTGAATATTGGATTTTTTTCTAAGCATATTAATGAATAGTTAAATGATTCCCCATTTCCCCTCAATCCCAAAGGGAAGGGGGTACCTAATATGTAGTCATCGTCAACATTCCTTCTAGTATCCTGTCTTTCACAGCATAAAATAAGCTATCCGTAATGAGACCATTTATAAAAGTACTTTGTTTTAAAAGCACATCTGTCTTGCAAATCAATGTTACAGGTGCTGTATTTTAGAGGGCCATTGACCTCTAAATAGTTTCAGAACACTTGACACCCAGCAACCCTTTTCTCAGTGCCATAGCATGTGGTGCACTAAAAGAAAAAAATCGTAATTGCAAGGTTAGAGCATAATCAAACAAACAGGAATGCTAACACAATCAAAATAACTAAATAAAGGCACTTAAAAGAATTAAGAAGAAATCTTGTGAGGCAGATGAAGTGGTCTGTGTCATGATTAAGAGGTGGGTTCAAAGCTGGACCCTGAATCATGAGAGAGGATTTAAATTAGGCTCTTTGTGTACTGAGGTGGGGGGCCTCACCCCTGTGGCTGCTGCGCTGAGCAATGTGCTGGAGGGAAATAGTCTGGAGGAGACTAAGCAAACCATGTACCACTTAGGCTGAGAACAAAGAGAAAGAAACAAGAAATGATGCAGGAATGCTGTTGGTGTAACTGGTAAGACCTCAAAAGACAGGAGCCACTGTACTGATTTAATGACACAAAGAGTTTCCTCTGATAACGCATTGCCCAAAAATAAAGAATACCATGGACTGAGACACAGTTCATCCATAAGCCCCAGGGATCAGAAGCATCAATAGTAATCCTTGGAGAACAGGAAAGCTGTGTGATTCTTATTACTTTGTCTGCCACCTCCTCATTCCTCCACTATGTACAACACACATGCACACACACACACACACATACACACACTTTATCTCAGGGCTAGTTTGATATCATGAATTAAAATACATCCATGTTTGGATTTGAATCACCTTAGTTAGGATTATGCACCAGTCTAATATCCTCAGCAAATTCTTCAAAACTTGAATAATATGCAAACCTCTGGGCAGATGTCATGTATCCAAATCCTATGAATTCTTCACCCAATTCCTTGTGATAGAATACAATTCTCCCTTTTTTAAAAAAATATTATTTTAAAGAAACCATGGTGGGGAGCATGATCATTTTCTTAAGCCCATGCAGCATAATTTGTCTCAAAATCATGAATGGTATTGATAGCATAAAAAGGAACTACATTTATATTAGTAGACAAAAACATTATAATTGAGAGTAGTTTATGTTTATTTTTTAAATTATTTTTTATTTTATTTTAAAGTAATGAATGAGGGATCCCCCGGTGGCTCAGCAGTTTGGAGCCTGCCTTTGGCCCAGGGTGTGATCCTGGAGTCCCAGGATCAAATCCCACATCAGGCTCCCTGCATGGAGCCTGCTTCTCCCTCTGCCTGTGTCTCTGCCTCTCTCTCGGTTTGTCTCTCATGAATAAATAAATAAAATCTTTTAAAAAAAATAATGAATGACATGATTTCAAGTCACATATTTTCCAATAGTTTTTAATATAAATAGCCTCCTCCACTTTTTCTATTACCCAACCAGGTCCCCTAAAGGTTCTAATTCTTTTGGCTGTTTCTTCTAATTATCTCAATTTTTTATTTTTTATCTTTAAAGATTTATTTATTTGGGAGAATGAGAGAGAGAGAGCATGAGTGGGGATAGGGGGAGAAGGGTGGAAGGAAAGGGAGAAGCAGACTCCCTGCTGAGCAGGGAGCTCCTGGTGGGGCTCCACCCCAGGACCCTGAGATCATGACCTGAGCCAAAGGCAGATGCTTAACCGATTGAGCCACTCAGGCACCCCCCTAGATACTCTAAAATAATTGATTTTCATTATCATTTCTTCAATCATCAATTTCAGATATTATCAGTTTATTTTTGTTATGGTCTGCCCTGCCCTCAGTCAAACACACACAAGCATATGGACACACATACACACACATACAGACACTCTCCATCTCTCTCTCTCTCTCTCTCTCTCTCTCTCTTTCTCTCTCTCTCCCCCTCTTACTTCCTTCTCCCAATGTAGTTTAACACTTTTTTTTTTTTTTTTAACAGGAAGGGTTTACATTACTTAATATGTGTTGGTAGTTTATACCATGATTGCACTTCTTTTTCTTACATTTTGCCCATGGAATTAACCATTGCCTTTCCCCTCCATAACTCCCAGTTTCATTCGGAGTCGTCACTACATTTTCCAAATATTCCAACAGATCTTTCAAATGCCTGTTGGTAGATTTTTCAGTTGACTAAACAGAATCCCTTTTTTAAAAATTTGGCCTTGTTTTCTGGAAGACCTTCACTCTGTAGTTCTCATCTTCTGCCGGGGTCTGCTCTGTCTGCTGTGCCTCAGTCAGTCACTCAGACACTCCACTGCTTTCTTGTTGCAGGTTCCCCCTTTGCTAGATTTCATGTCCTTCTCATTTTTTTCATTTTTTCTCTTGTTTTCCTGAAATATATCCTACAGTAGCTTTCTAAGAGGAGGATCAAAAGAGATACATTTTAAGAATGTGTATATTTGAAAATCAACTTATTTTCACTTCACATTCTATTGATAATTTGCCTGAACATAGAATTTGGGATTGAAAATACTTCCCTTCAGGGACGCCTGGGTGGCTCAGCGGTTGAGCATCTGCCTTTGGCCCAGGGCATGATCCCAGGATGCTGGAATCGAGTCCCACATCAGGCTCCTTGTGGGGAGTCTGCTTCTCCATCTGCCTATGTCTCTGTCTCTCTCTCTCTCTGAGTCTCTCATGAATAAATAAATAAAATCTTAAAAAAAAAAGAAAAAAGAAAAGAAAATACTTCCCTTCAGAGTTTAAAGGCATTACTTCCCTATTTTAGGACATCTCGAATATTTATTAAGAAATCTGATGGCAGTTGAATTCTATTTCATTCTATTTGATCAATTGTTTTGTGGTGGATAATAATTGTTTCTCTCACACCTAAAGCTTCTAGGGCTTCCTCTTTTTCTTTATTGTTATTAGATTTTCTGATGGGCCTAAGTATTTTTTAATTTTATTTTATTCATTTGCTTAGTACCCAATGAGTTTTTCCAATCTGAAGATGTGTGTTTTTCAGTTCTGGAAATTCTCTTGCAGTATTTCTTCAAAATTTTTTCTGTTTTATATTTTAGTTGAACTTCCACTTAATTACTTATGGTGAAACCCCTAGGATAGTCCTCTTTTCTTTTCATATATTCTATACTTTTCATCTTTTTATTCAATTTTCTGGGCAATTTCTTTGGTTTTAACTTCCAAGAAATTAATATATATACATTAGAAATTTCCTTCTATTGCCTGCATTGAATCTATTTATTGTACGCCTTTTTATTACTGTTTGTTTGTTTCTTTCCTTGCTATCACTTTTCCTGTCAGAAGACCTGTACCACAGGCCTGTTTTAGATACAAATATAAATTTGGCACTTTTCTTACCTTTATATTTGAATGACATCAATGTGAGAGCTGATAGGAGAGAAAAATAAAAAGCAACACAAAGTGCTAAAAAAGAGAAGGTTAGAGCAAGAATTGTGTTGCTGAGTTATGAAAGCTAAAACTTCCCTCTTTTATATAGTCATTATTTCTTGACATTCATAAAAGTGAATTTCACCTACAGTTTAAAAGCCAAAACAGGAATTCACACATAATTCAAAGTAAATAGGAATTTATTATAGAACTTTTGTTTCTGAAATAAGAAAAATAAAAAGAACCTAGCTGTACCACTAATTCTATCACTAAATAATACAAAAACAAATCAAAACAAAAAAAAAATTCACAATGGTTAGGAGGGCTCTTTTCCACTACTTTCTTGGGAATTTGAAAAAAACAAAAACAAAAAACCATAAACCTTCATCATTTCATTGCAATTTTGAGTCTTTTCTTTTCCCCCAGAGCACAGTAAAAAACTAGAAAAGGAGGACAAGGTATAACACAGGAACATCAAACTTGAACTGAATATTGAAGTGATGGCTGTGTCTTTCTACATGTGTTGGTTTCCAGATCCAGAGCAAAAGAGCTGCCACTGAGGTAAAGCCTACCATGTTGATTCCACCTGGTATTTGAAGAGTCACCTAGCCAAAAATGTGAAGATTCCAACATGCCACTTTTTTGTTTACCACAGAATGAGACTTTTGTTGCAAATCCTCTTTGGAATCCAGTTGAATCCTGTTGTGAAATTACCCTAGCAACAGACATGCAGATCCAAGAGCTCCACCATTTCTGACAGGCCTGCAGTGACTCCACTCAGAGGAAGGTCTCAGACTTGCTCCCGGTGAGAAGCAGTTGAAGAATTGTGCTCAGGAATCACTTTTCTTTTCTTTTTAAAGATTTTATTTGGTATCTGGAAGAAGCCAGTCAGTCAGGTAGGCGGCTCCAAGCCAAGGAGTCTGCGCCCCCTTCCCTTGGGGAGCCGCAGCCCGGAGAGCACAATTCCAGCAGCACAGGCCCCGGATCCCAAGGCGCCAAGCAGACACAGCCCAGGATCCTGCGCTCCTCCTGGGACAGGTGGAGGCAGGGAGGGCACAGGACAGGGAGAACTCTCCTGCCACCAGGCGCCCCAATCTGGGTAGATCAGTGCCCCGCCTCCCCGAGAGCACCTAGGCCAGTGTGGACTGGGAGACTGTGGTAGTTACTAGTGGGGAGCTGACTCTAGAGCTGGAGAGCTTGCCTCTGCCAGTGTTGTTGTTCCTCCTGGAGGGACCACCAGAGGACAGAGGCCTCACAGGGTAAACAGCTCTACTGAGCTTGGCACCCAGCAGGGGTGGGGGCAGGGCTCCTCCCCCAGGTGCACACACCTGAGAATCAGCACAGCCGGCCCCTCCCCCAAAAGACCAGCTGGAAGGACAGGGGAAGAGCAAGTTCTGGACCAGGCAGCGCTGGAAAGCTCCAGGGGAAGTCAAGGGATTTACAGTATGTAGAACCAGAGGCTACCCCTCCTAATGTTTTTTCTTTCTTCCTTTTTCCAGTACAACTCATTTTTATATCAGACTATAAATTTCCAATTTTTTTTCTCTTTTCCCACCTTAACTAAAATATTTTACCACCTCTTCATTTTTAGGATTCTTTCTTTTTGACTTTCATACTTCTACAACTACAGGTCCTAGATATATTTTCCACTTCTAGATTCCCTTCAACATACTCAACTTAATTTTGGGAAATATACAAGATACTTTTTTTGTTTTGTCTTGTTTTGTTTTGTGTTTTTTGTTTTCTCTGCCTCATTTTGTTCTACAATGGCAGAAGTTAATACCTTCTAAAACATGACCAGCATGCACCCAGAACCAAGTGGTATACCGTGCTGGTTCATTCTGTGAGATTATATTCTCTCTTCACTCCCATTCTGCCCCCCTCTTTTATCTCATTTATGTTTTGGTGGTTAGTGTCGGGGCCTTCTACAAGTATTTCTGGTTTATATAAATTTGGGACTGAGCATCTTCTAACATACAGAACTTAATATATTCAGAATCAAGAGGATCACCCTCTAGAACCCCTCAGATAAGCTACATTCTCCCTCCAATACAACTTTGTCATCACCACCATCCCCCACTTCCCTCCCTTTCTTTTTTCTTCTCCTTTATTTTTCTTTTTTCTTTTTTCTTTTTTTCTTTTTTTCCCCTCTTCTTTGGGATTCTTGGCCTTTTATTTTTTACTACTTTTTTTTAAATTTGTTTTTCACTTTAGTGGTCCTTTTGTTTTATTTCATTCTGATCTTTGTTTTCAATTTCTGGTCTCTGACCTCAGCAGAATCATCTAGGGTGAAATTTATTTAGGTCATGGTTGATATTCTTGACTCAGCCCGCTCATGCAGCCACTCTGCACTGAGCAAAATGACTAGAAAGAACTCACCACAAAAGAAAGAATCAGAAACAGTACTCTCTGCCACAGAGTTACAGAATTTGGATTACAATTCAATGTCAGAAAGCCAATTCAGAAGCACAATTATAAAGCTACTTGTGGCTCTGGAAAAAAGCATAAAGGATTCAAGAGACTTCATGACTGCAGAGTTTAGATCTAATCAGGCCGAAATTAAAAATCAATTAAATGAGATGCAATCCAAACCAAACTGGAGGTGCTAACGACTGAGGGTTAATGAGGTAGAAGAAAGTGAGAGACATAGAGGACAAGTTGATGACCAGGAAGGAAGCTGAGGAAAAAAGAAAAACAATTAAAAGACCATGAGGAAAGGTTAAGGGAAATAAATAATAGCCTCAGAAGGAAAAAATCTATTGGGGTTCCAGAGAGCGCCGAGAGGGCCAGAGGGCCAGAAGGCATATTTGTTTTTTATTTTTTGTTTTGTTTTGTTTTTCCTCTTTTAAAAAAAACCTCATAGAAATCAGATTGGAGAAGTAGAAAGGTGTAGAAATGCAGGAAAGCCAAGGCACATGGCCTTGACTGGCGGCAGGCGAGGCGTCGAAGAGGAGGCTGGGCCTGGCTAGGCCCAGGAGCCCAAGGCATAGCTTCTTGGGAGCCGGCTCTGGGCCTCGCCACCGGACTGGGTTCCAAGTGGAGCACGTGGACAGGTGGACAAGGGTACGGGGCTGCCACAGTGCTGGTGGGCCAGGCAGCGCTGCAGAAATTAAGATATGGCCTTTCTCTCCTGCTTGCACAAAGATTTGCTGCCCTGGAGCCTTCTGTGTGGCTATAGGTCCCAGATTAGCAAACGTTGGATTTTCATGCATGTCTGTAGTCACAGGAGACAGTAATGGATCTCCACTCTCAAAAATCAGTGCAAAACCAGTGAGGTTGAACAGTTGAGTAACTTGAGTTAACAAGAAGCAGGCTGTCCCCCAGTGGAGCTGCTACCAAGTGGGAGGGGATCTGGAGGGGTAAGGGTGAGCTAGTGGATGGGAGGTGACAGGCTGGGCCCAAGTCCAGCATCAGGATGCTGGGAGGTCAACGCAGGGCAAATGTCTAGGAGTGCCTCATGGGCCAGTCCGCATGGGGACTCCTGGTCCCTCTGTCATCCTGGGACAGGTCTTCTTGCAAGCTGGAACCCCTCAGACCCTAGGACATGAGGCAGGGCTAGGAGGGCTGTGTGGCATGGCCTATGTCCTCTACCAGGCCCTGGGACAAGCTTGTCTCCAGTTGACATTGTGTGCCCAGGCCAAGCCTCCTGGCGGGGCTGGCCGCCCTGGCCTAGCACCATGGAGACCACAGCGCCTCACTAACGGTGTCCTACTTGGGGCCCGCGGCTGCCCCTGGCTCAAGCCGGTGGGCCATGGTGCGGCCCCAGCAGCCAGCTGCCACACTCATGCTGCGCTGTCCCCGCTGTCACCATCTGCCTGGCTCTGTGTCCGATCATGCCGGTGGCCAGGCCCGCTGGGCTGGCTGAGATGGTACAGAGCAGGTGGTTCCGGGAGCACAAGAAGTCACCCTGGCCTGGCAGGCCGAAGCTGCCTTTCCACAGTGCCATGCGGGTGGCAGCATTGCGGGCCGGCCGTGCCTGGTGGTTGTTCTTGAGCTGGGCCAGGTGAGCCGCACAGCCATCCATGATGACCTGGCACTGCTGCTGCAGCTTCTTGGTGGGCCAGCCCATGATGTAGATCGGCATAGGGGACAGGCTGATGGAGCTGTAGACCGCCACGTCCTTGGTGGAGCCGTAGGCCGCGTGCACGCACAGGTGCAGCTCAGAGATGAGCAGCTTCAGGAAGTTGGCCTTGTGCCGCAGTGGGTCGTGCACCAGGCCATCACAGAAGGACACCACGCCGTGGGGGAAGCTGTGCTGGGCCAGCCATGCCACCACCCTCTGCTTCTGCATGTCAGGCCGGCCCGTCACATAGATAATGAGGTAGCCCAGGTCCTGCCAGTGCCGTACCACGTCCATAGCCCCGGCCCGCACTTTGGGGTCACTGCCCATGATGGGCACGCTGGTGGCAAAGGAGCCATCAGTACTGAAGACCACAAACTCCATGCCCTTGGGCAGCACGATGATGTAGCTGTCAGCAAATGTGTGGTCTCCCCTGACCACCATCTTGATGGGGTAGACGCCCACACCCAGCGGTGGGGTTCATATATGGTGTAGGAGACCCGCCTGCTGCTGTTGGTCACCAGTGTGTCCAGGTACAGCCACTGGCCCGAGGGTGGCTGCATCATGATGTGCACATCCACCTTCTCTCCAGTCAGAGTGACCATATCCAGGGGCCCATACATGAACCGGCCCATCAGAACCTGTGGGCCATCCTCATTGGCGACTGCATCATTGATCCGGTGGTTGGCGGTCACATTCCTCAGCTTCACATGGGTCCTCTTGCTCTGCCACTTCTCTCTTGGCTTTGAGGGGGTGAACACCGAAACCTCTTTGCCATCCAGCTCCAAGATGCTGGAGTTGTCATGCCTCATGACCTGTCTCAGCAGGAAGGAGACCACATCTGTTGACTCCCAGTAGCTGGTGTGGAAGAGGTGGGGCAGGGCCACCGTGGGGAAGGCTGTCAGGGCATCAGGGCAGTACAGGGCATAGTCGCTTCTGACCCCACCACTTTGCTGCAATCTGGGCAATGCTGGATGCTGTGTTGCTCTCGGCCATGCCCGACACCTGGCTGGCAATGCTGATCTCACTGGCTCGGCGGAAGTCTTGGGTGGTGGTGGCGGCACTGGGCGAGGAGGGGGACATGTGCTCTTGAAAGACCGTGTTGTTGGTCTGGAGTGCGTCTGCCAGCAGTGTGGAGTAGCCGTGCCCCAGCGGGTAGCGTTGGTAGCGGGGGATGCTGAAAGGCAGCAGGGCCTGGAATCTCCACTCCAGCTGTGCTCCAGCGGGAGGCCGACGGGTCCGCGGGGTGGAAGAGGCTGTAGACTTGCTGGCAGGCCGCCCGCAGCTGGAAAACATCCAGGGCAGGGATGACACTTTTCCTCAAGGCCAGGACCAGCCCCAGTGGGCACCCAAAGAGGAAAAGATCTGCGATCTCATAGTCAAATTTCCCCACGGCCCCTGAGCCATACAGCATGGTGGAGCTGCTCGAACGGCGGGAGCTGGGCTCGTTCCTCAGCACATTGGCATGGAGGCTGGATAGGAAGGCCTGGTGCTGCTGGATGGTGTCCAGCTCGTAGGTGGATGAGTCGCTCCTCTTTCGGGGCCACTGCCTTTTGGGGTCCTTAACACCATTGCTTCGGGGAATATCAATGTTGCTGCGGCTCAGGTGCCGGCTGCTCTCCACACCACCGCTGCTACTGGCGCCATGTGCCACATTGACCAGGGTGCCGGGGGACAGCAGATCAGTGTCCTGCACAAGAACCATATGATCCTCTCAATAGATGCAGAGAAAGCATTTGACAAAATTCAGCATCCATTCCTGATCAAAACTCTTCAGAGTGTAGGGATAGAGGGAACTTTCCTCAGCATCATAAAAGCCATCTGTGAAAAGCCCACAGCAAATATCATTCTCAATGGGGAAACACTGAGAGCCTTTCCCCTAAGATCTGGAACACAACAGGGATGTCGGCTCTCACCACTGCTATTCAACATAGTACTGGAAGTCCTAGCCTCAGCAATCAGACAACAAAAAGACATTAAAGGCATTCAAATTGGCAAAGAAGTCAAATTCTCCCTCTTTGCAGACAACATGATACTGTATATGAAAACCGAAAGACTCCACCCCAAGATTGCTAGAACTCATACAGCAATTTGGCAGTGTGGCAGGATACAAAATCATTGCCCAGAAGTCAGTGGCATTTCTATACACTAACAATGAGACTGAAGAAAGAGAAATTAAGGAGTCAATCCCATTTACAATTGGACCCAAAAACATAAGATATCTAGGAATAAGCCTAAACAAAGAGGTAAAAGACCTATACCCTAAAAACTACAGAACACTTCTGAAAGAAATTGAGGAAGACACAAAGAGATGGAAAAATATTCCATGCTCATGGATTGGAAGAATTAATATTGTGAAAATGTCAATGTTACCCTATCATTCAATGCAATCCCTATCAAAATACCATGGACTTTCTTCAGAGAGTTGGAACAAATCATCTTAAGATTTGTGTGGAATCAGAAAAGACACCGAATACCTAGGGGAATATTGAAAAAGAAAACCAGAACCAGGGGCATCATAATGCCGAATTTCAAGTTGTACTACAAAGCTGTGATCATCAAGACAGTGTGGTACTGGCACAAAAACAGACACATAGATCAATGGAACAGAATAGAGAACCCAGAAATGGGCCTTTAACTCTATGGTCAACTAATATTTGACAAAGCAGGAAAGACTATCCACTGGAAAAAGGACAATCTCTTCAATAAATGGTGCTGGGAACATTGGACAGCCACGTGCAGAAGAATGAAACTAGGCCATTCTCTTACACCATACACAAAGATAACCTCAAGATGGATGAAAGACCTAAATGTGAAACAAGAATCCATCAAAATCCTAGAGGAGAACACAGGCAACTTTTTCAACTTGGCCACAGCAACTTCTTGCAAGATACATCTATGAAGGCAAGGGAAACAAAAGCGAAAATGAATTATTGGGACATAATCAAGATAAAAAGCTTCTGCACAGCAAAAGAAACAGTCCACAAAACTAAAAGACAACCTACAGAATGGGAGAAGATATTTGCAAATGACCTATCAGATAAAGGGCTAGTTTCCAAGATCTATAAAGAACTTATTAAACTCAACAGCAAAGAAACAAACAATCCAATCATGAAATGGGCAAAAGACATGAAGAGAAATCTCACAGAGGAAGACACAGACATGGCCAACATGCACATGAGAAAATGATCTGCATCACTTGCCATCAGGGAAATAGAAATCAAAACCACAATGAGATACCACCTCACCCCAGTGAGAATGGGGCAAATTAACAAGGCAGGAAACAACAAATGTTGGAGAGGATGTGGAGAAAGGAGAACTCTCTTGCACTGTTGGTGGGAATGTGAACTGGTGCAGCCACTCTGGAAAACTGTGTGGAGGTTCCTCAAAGAGTTAAAAATAGACCTGCCCTATGACCCAGCAATTGCACTACTGAGGATATACTCCAAAGATACAGATGCAGTGAAAAGTTGAGACACCTGCACCCCAATGTTTCTAGCAGCAATGGCCACAATAGCCAAACTGTGGAAGGAGCCTCGGTGTCCATCGAAAGATGAATGGATAAAGAAGATGTGGTCTATGTATACAATGGAAATTACTCAGCCATTAGAAATGACAAATACCCACCATTTGCTTCAATGTGGATGAAACTAGAGGGTATTATGCTGAATGAAATACGACAATTGGAGAAGGAAAAACATTATATGGTTTCATTCATACAGGGAATATAAAAAATAGTTAAAGGGATTAAAGGGGAAAGGAGAGAAAATGAGTGGGAAATATCAGAGAGGGAGACAGAACATGAGAGACCCCTAACTCTGGGAAACAAACAAGGGGTGGTGGAAAGCAAGGTGGGCAGGGGGTTGGGGTGACTGAGTGATGGGCACTGAGGGGGGCACTTGACGGGATGAGCACTGAGTGTTATGCTATATGTCAGCAAATCGAACCCCAATAAACAACAACAACAACAACAACAACAACAACAAAAAAGAGATTTTACTTATTTGAGAGGGAAGGAGGGGGAACATAAGCATGTGGGAGGGGCAGAGGGAGAGGGAGAAGCAGATTCCCCACTGAACAGGAAGTCTGATGCAGAGCTCCATCCCAGGACCCTGGGATCATCACCAGAGCTAAAGGCAGATGCTTAACTAACTGGTGTCCCAGGAATCACTTTTCAAAGAAAACAGAGGCAGTACTTTAAACCACTCTAAAGTGCATAGCCAGATTGAAATTGAGGTGAGGCAAAAATAAACTAAAATGAAAAAATCTATTCCTCTAAAAATTTAGAACCAATTAGGCCACTTCTTTGTTTCTTTTTTTCTCATTTTTGTGTGAATACTCTTTCTCCTATCTCTTGTTCTATTATTTTATACCCCCACTTCTCTTCTTTTCCTACTTTTTTTTCTTTAGGCTTTTATTCCTCCTGTTTTTGCTTTATGTCTCCCTATCCTCTCTGCCCTTCTTCTTGATTGACTTCCTTTATGTTTCATTCTGTAGCCACCATAACAGTGATATAGCGATTTGAAATGTGTATATGTGTTTGTGGGTTGCATCTATCTGAGCATTATACTCATTGAATACAAGCTAATTTTTTTTCATTTCTAAAATTTGGTAATTTAAACCTCTTCCCTTATGCCTTGATTATCCTTTGATTATTTTAAAATGTCTACATGATGCTCAGTTGATTTGCTTAATACATTAGTGGTTAACACAGAATAATTGTTTTTCACTTCTGAAAGGATTCACAAGATCCTAAGAAAGATGATCAGTTCTCTTTACTATCTGTATCATATAGCATACTTTAATAGGCATACAAAGGGGTTGCTGTCTATATAAAAAATTATTGCCCATTTTCATCCCAATTTTCCTGCTATTTACAAGATGAGCCACCATAATTTCCATGGAGGGGAATTTTCTATGGAGTTTCTTAATAGAGATGGACATTTCTTTCCCTAAGTTCTTCATATCAGTGTCATGGAAAACCAGAAGTATTACTTCATAAAGTAGGTCAGGGTCTTTCCATTTGCATTCCCTGTGCATAAAATGCTCTCCATATTCCTTCACTTCATTGTTTCTTCACTTGCTTTAGAATTCTGCCTACAGGTCATATCATCAGGGAAGCTTTCTCCATGCACCTAAGTAATAGCAGTCACAATCCCCTTCCCACTATGGTATTTCATTGGATTTTCAATTCCAACTTAATTACAGGAAAGATCACTAACTTCTACCATTCTTTACATCTGTTTCATCATCTTCTTCCAGCAATTCTTCATTCTTGCTCAGAGTTGTATAGACCGTACTTCTCAGACCTAGGGATCCTGTTAACATGAAGATTCTTGTCTGGTAAGTCTGAGATGGGACTGAGACTTTCATTTTAAATGAGTTCTCAGGTGAAAGCCAGTATTACTAGTCCAAGGGCCACACTGAGTAACAAGTGTGTAGGAACTATAATAATAGGTAAGGGAAAAATAGTGAGTTTTCACCTAGACACTTACCCTTCAAGTGACGGGCATCACAGTCCACATTTAGACCCTAATGACAAGCGAAAATAACGACGTAAAGTTGTTCTAACAATCAGCAGATTCATAAATGTAAAAAATATACCATACTCAGTGTTTGGCACAAGAGTCAAGGTTTCAGTTTTTCCAAAGCACTGGCACATTCCTCATCTTGTTTGAATTTCCCTAAAAGCATTTTGTAGCAGCAGCATATGGGAAGGGACACTATGAACATCCTACATTATATATGAATACACATATACACAAATTTACAGAAGCCCTGAAAGACTAAGTCTAAGAGTAGAGGACTCTTCTTTGGGAATTATGAGTGTGTCACACTGGTGTTTTTTGAAAGAAGTAAGCAATACCTTGTGATTTTTTCCACAAGCTGATTATTTTATTTTTAAATGCTTTTCTCATGTGCTCAGATACCCAAGGTAAATAAATAAACTAACACACTCTAAAAAGAAATCCCCATTGGGATGAAAACTGCTTGCCAGTTTACTTTCTATAATTGCTATCTATTGACAAGTGCGATGCCAATGATCTATTGCCACATGATATGCCAATGATTAATAAATGTTAGTGATTTGATGTCATTTCCAACTTGTTTTTTTATATTCTCACACACCCACCTAAACAGACTTTATAATCACACAAAGAGAATCTATTTAATTGGTTTCAAAATTGAAATAATAGTATCCATAATAGTGAGAAGGCTACAATTTAATCAGGTACAACTTATTTCAAACTTTTTTGCGAAAACACAATTTTTGACATGTTAGTGTGACAATGATATAAAATCAGGTACCCCTCAGTTTTGGAATTTGGGCCTGGAGTTTTTTTGTCCTGGTAGAAATCATAACAACGTTCCAGAGGACTTCTTGTATATATAGCATTACATTTTTATCAAAAAAACAAACAAACAAAAAAAACCAAAAAACAAAAAACTTCCTTTGCAGCAATGAGGAATAGCCTCATGACTCAAGATATACTTATGGGTCATTTCTGATCAACTATGACATATTTAGTATTTTGATCACACGAAAGGTATAGGATAATTTCTGTATCTGTCTCACAGTAGAAATAAAACAAGTTATTATGCATGCCTCCTTCCTATTCCTGGATAATGCATCCTCACGTGTATTGTAGAGCCAAAACCTGACATGAAAGTTTATGACAGAGTGAGATTGTAAAAATGTATTTTTTTATTTGAGACAATTTTGCTATAAAAGCACATTTCAGTCCTTTAAAATAACAGTCGACAAGATTTACTGTATCAAATGTAAGCTTCACACCTCAGTCAGTGGTAGATTTCAAACAAACCCCAGCAGCTGAGCTGAAATTGGCTTTTAAAATCTTTAAGTTAGTTTGTTCCCAGATGAACATCATTTTTTTTTTAACTAGAAAAAAATCACACTTATCATGCAGCCCACAAATTCTTTGGTTTGCATTTACCCATTTTATTATCCTTTTCTTATTGACAGAGACAGGTGCCAAGTCAGTGCTACATTAATATCCAGAAACTAAAAATAAGTAGGCAATATTGTGAATATTAAAGCAAGGTGGCAGCCCTCATTTTTTCACATCCCAGCCTATTTTTCATTTGAACCAGTTTGTATAAATGTATTTAAAAATCAAAAACTTCAAGACAACCAATTTTCAACTCATTGACCTATAAATGTGCCCTTGATTGCAGCGTACTTTTGCTGTAGCAGAAAGAAGAGGAGTGGGTGCATTGAGAATGTGCATTCCCCGGGGGAGAGAGGGTGGAGTCACATGCTGACGATGCACTCGGGTCCTTAATGTCCAGGGTGGAACTTGGAGGACATCTAGTTAGTTTATGAGTCCTGGGAAGGGGGAGAAATGACTGTCAATAACCATAACACCTCACTCTATGGGGATCCTATCTAGTTCTTGGCAAGAATTTCAAGCTTAATGTTTCCTGGATAGCGTTCTCTCATTCTCTTTGTCTCTTTCACTCTCTTGTTGTCTAAGTAAATAAAAGTAGACTTAAAGTACACTCAGTGAAAAAGAGAATTAAATGAGGAAAGCCTCAACAGATTTGACTTTAGTTTTGTTTTAGCTATTATGACTATTTGACCTTAACATTCACTTGCTTTGTAAGTCTGTCCATGATCATGACCAATATTTGTGTAATGCTTTTAGAATTCCCAAGGACTTTCACATTATATACTTTTGCACAATAAGACATTTTTTGTTAATTTCTGTACATTCTCTGTAAAAAAGAAGTTTAAGATAAGGTTTCCTTTGTTTAGCATATGAAAAAGGTAGACCCATATAGAAGATCCAAGTCGTAAAGATACTAGTTACATGTATATGTAAAACCAGACAGAACATTGATGCCAAATGCCCTCTGATCACCTCTATTCCTGAAGGAATAGCTCTACTGAAATGTGGAGGATTTGGTTTTTGCAATTTGTGCGCTCTTTTAGCAAAATGTCAGATTCGAGTGGCTGCCGATTATTCCTGATGACCCAGATTGAAACCTACCCAAATGCGCATGAACAGCAGAATATATTAATAGACTGCAATTTATACAAACAAAAAGATAACATAAAGCAACGAAAAAAAATCTTCAACTACACTCGACAATAAGAATGATTTTTCTTAAGTATAATAATCAGCAAAAAAAAAAAGGACAGACATGCAAGAATGCATACCATATTATTGAGTTTATATAAAGGACCATGCTGTTAAACTAGTCTATAGGTTAAAAATTAGAGGTTAGAAGTGGTCACCACAGAGGGGAATTAGTAGCTGACAGGGGAAAATGTCTTTATCTGGGGGCATAACTGCTCCGTAGCTGTGCTTAATGAAAATCTTTGAAGCCAAACTTTTATGGTATATGTACTTTTCTGCACATATAATATATTTCAAGAAAGCCTTTGATGAAAAAATGCAACTAGCTCTTAGGATTGCATTTGTAGCCATCATGGATACATGGGAGCTATTAACTCTAAGCTTTATCAGGCAGAGCAATGGAAAAGTATGGCCATTAGATTCAGATGTCTGAGCTGGAAATCCTCACTCCACTATAACGCTTATTAGCAGTGTGTCCTAAGGGAGGTTGTCTAAGTCTCAGTTTCCCCAGTAAAATTCTTATGGATTTACCCTTCTCAATTACTGCATAGTGTTGTGTAAAGCACAAATGCAAACACTGTAAACTAAGAAACTATGATTAAATCTATGACATTTTTCTTTAACAGCACTTAAATATCTAGAACTTGTGCTATGTCAGCAAAAAGTCAAATTCTGTATTAGGAAAATAAAGTAGTATTTTAATATCGCTGCTGATCCACCATAGTTCAGTGGCTTCACACAACAGATATTATTTCTGACTCATGTGAAGTCCAGTTGCTATGTCCTGGTTTAATGGTCTTCAGGGATCCAGGCTTCACCTAGGTCTTTGGGCTCCTCACCTTTTATTTCTGTATTTGAAAAAAGTGACCATAAAGAAGGTGTATCTATTGCTTAACTGCTTTGTTTGTGAAGATGTATGCATCATTTCCACTTACATTCTCTCAAGGGGAGGTGGCCCCATGGCCCCACATAGTTGCAAACAATCTGAGGAAAGTATGAATCTTTACTGGTCCATTAGCTGTGTCTGCCACATTGCTCTTTTGTTCTTCACAAACCACAAATCAATTTTTGAGCCTCTGTCAGTTGAGCATTTCACACCAAAATTCATAGAAACACAGAGATCATTTGATCTACAAACACATGTAACTCCCTAGAACCTATCTTCCTAGCAGTTGACTTTAAACTCAATCTGAATACCAGGGATTTGCTCACCACTTCTGTAAGATAGCTTACATTCATGAACAAACATTAGTTATGCCTAACTCTCAATACCTAGATGTCAGCTCCTATCAATCTGAATTGAACACACTCTACTCTTTTGATTTTTAAGGTGAGAGATATCTTGGTACTGTAGGTAGCACTCCATGTGGATAACTGGGGTCATGACCTACCTTCTAAATTTATAATCAAATGTAAATACTTGAGATGAGAGAAAATTCTGATGTAGGACTTTTTTAACCTTCATAAATTTAATTTACTAAAACTTATTGTTAAATATTGTCCTTTAAAACTTCAGAAATGAAAACTTTGCTTTTATAATAGATGGCATACATAAGATCTGTGACTTATCCCAAATCACAAGATTTGAACCAAAATTTGGGCTCAATATTACCATTCTGATACTTACTTCTCATTAAAGTAGGAAAAATGTCATAAAATAAAACTGTAATTATGTTCATGTATAGAGTACCCTAAAGATCAAGTTTAAGAAAAGATTTAATAAATCTGGTGAACTATTTTACTGCTTAAATTTGTTATTCGGCTCCTTGGTAGTTGACCCAAATGGTACGAGGAATTATATCAATAATCAGTGTAAGTTGTATTTTTTCCTCATTTTTCAATCTTTTTTGTACTTGTAGACTTAAGACTGCATAACATAATGCAAAAGGTATCACTTTGGAGAGTTTTCATCACATAGCCTTTTGCTCCCAAGAAGTGGTTATTTCATTTTAATTGTGGTGTGTGTGTGTGTGTGTGTGTGTGTGTGTGTGTGTATCTCATGCCTGAAATGAATTTTCAAGACTCAATGCCTTTATGCTAAGTATTTAGCACTCCAAAAACTACTGCTTCTGGAAGTGTGTATAGGCCAGAAATGAAGTGTTTTATTTTTACAATGCGATGCAGATTTCCTATTAAAAACTAAAGCTTTCATTTCCAATGTTATAAAGGACAGTATTTGAGTTTTGGTGAATTAATTTAGGAAGCTAAAGTAGTCCCGTATAAGAATTTTCTGTAGTCTATGTATTTACATTTACAGCTACATTATTATTAATGTCCAATACTTGACTCTGGGTATTTGGGTCAAATAAATATTGGTAGCTGATATTTAAGTGATTAATTTTTGTTGCACTATTTTCAATTAAGTTTGGTTTCATGGCTATTTACACCATCTCAGGTATTGATTATCAAAATATATTGGTATTCTTTTTTCACTTGTCTGAATGTCTCAATAACACTTTTTAAAAGATTCCCTTTCTTCCTTAAAGCAAAAAAACAGGATGGACACATAATAAGAATAAGGAGATATTTCAGGGTAGAAAAAGATGTGAAGAATTGTTTCTATCTATCATCCAGCTTTGAATAGCATTTTAAAATCTACTCACTGAGTGTACAGTGTAGGGCACTGTGGGACTGGAGTCTTCAGTATTTCCCTCATAGTAGATAGTAAGCTGCATCCATCATCTTCATTAACCATTGTGCACTTATCAATGAGCTCAATGCTTAGCATCTAACAGGTGATCAAAAATTAATGAAGTATAAATGGTAGGAATTCCTTTACCTCTTGGCCACTTCTCTTCTGTAACATTATGACCCTTCTCCCAATATTGTACTTAAGCCGAGTAGGCAATTTTCCTAAGCACTTTAAATGGCCAAGAAAACCACTAATGTCCCAAACTATAATTATTCATCTGAAATTCTTTTATGCTTCATTCACTTAGCTAAAAATGTCATTCTTCTTAAAGTGCTAAACAACAAAAAAATATATAAACCCCAAGAGTCAATAACAGTTAAAGTCATTTTAAATGATTTACACTTAATGACAAATGCGTATCAGATTTTTTTTTCCAGTGGCATTTAGTTGGAAGAGGGATTCTTTCTGTGGGTCTCTGGATATCTGAAGTAGATTGAGAAAAACACAAGTCAGTAAGATGACTTTAGATGAGTGAGGAAATAACAAGGAAACTTCTGCTTCCCTCACACTATTGCCTGTGGGTGACATAATACTAAAAGTGTAGAGATGGGGGCACCTGGGTGGCTCACTCAGTTAAGTGGCTGTCTTCAGCTAAGGTCATGATCTCAGGATCCGGGGATTGAGGCCCACATCCCTGCTCCACAGGGAGCCTGCTCTTCCTTCTCCCTCTGCCTGTCACTCCCCCTGCTTGTGTTCAATCTCTCTGTCAAATAAATAAATAAATAAAATCTTAAAAAAAAATAAATAAATGCATAGAGATGAGCTGGTTATCACCAGCACTTATGTGTAAAGAAAATGAGAGTCACAGATGTGAACTACATTTTATCAGTGCTCTTGAAGTTATTTACCTGCATTGAATTTGTATGGTGGAGGTCTGTCTTTAAGGACATCACGTCGATAACTTGAAATTGGCCGTGGTGGGGGCATTTACACCACAGAAATCGACAAACACAATTGTGACTTCATTTTGACAATGGATCAGTCGCTGAACATTTACCAGCACATCAGTGGATTGATGCTTTGCCAAGGTCCAATGAGGGTTATCTGATCCTAAGTTACTGTCAGTCACTGAGTCAGAAGAGGAGGAAATTAATTACAACATGAATACAGTACCCACGGCATAGCAGGATGTAACAATATGTTGTGTCTATGAAGAGTGGGTCATGATCTTTTGGAAACACTCCTTGGAAGGGATCTTGCTAGACTGATCAAAGAGCATTGGCAGGGATGATCTTTGCAATTGAAGATCAAGTCTCTCCCACTTTTCCTGGTTCAGTAGAAGCCTCAGATTTTTCTCCACACTAAGGACAGGTCTTCCCCAGTACTGGGTGATACTGAACATTTGCCAATCTTGGTGATTTGTATCTGGATCCAAAATAAATTTTATTTATAGAAAAAACCTTGAAATTTATGACATTATTTGAACCCCTAGTTTTGTGTAATGATTCATACTTGTTATATCATGGGGAAAAATATGCTTCATGAGAAAAAATAAATGTAGTAGTTGTATAGCAAGGGACTTTGATTATGAATTATAATTGTTTCTAAATTTCATACAGGCCATTTATCTGAAATATTTATATTGTCAGAGAACAGATAGAGGATGACTGACACTTTGAAAGGATATAACTGATTCTAGAAACCATGTTTTATTATTTCAATCCCCCTTCTATCTCTGAGGCTTAAAGATGATTTTACATGTGACATTGGGAGGAAAATTTGTGAAGCTGGTGGACTGGGGCATATGATCCTTCTCAAGATCCTCAAAATCATACTACCTCAGAGACACTCGGAGGATGGCTGAGATATTATAGTTAGTTAGGGTAGCTATAAACTAGTAAAATTATTACACTAAAGTTATTGGGAACTTGTTGGTACCCACTGATTAGTGAGTGAGTAGTGAGGAAAATTATCCTATCTATTGTATCCAATCAGGAAATCCAATCAGGAAAACAAAATTGTTTTACATGCTGAAATAAAGAGATTGAGTGCAGGAAATTGGTTACACAGGTCCTGAAAGAGTTATGAGACCAGACAAGGGATGTCGAGACAATCCAGATATTATTACAACAGGAAGCTCCTACCCTCTTATCCTGAAGGGTCAGACAGAGCAGGTGATACTGCAAAAGCCCAGAGTTCAGGATCACCTGGCTGACAGGTTTTTCAAGATCTAGAGACCCAGTGTCATTACACTACTGCTAGAGACACCATCAAGACAGAGATAGAGGGAGACAGAAAAATATTGCCTTTTCTCTTCCTTCTGCTCCTTAGGCTCACACCAGGGATTCTCATTAAACCTAAACATGAGCCAGTTAACAGTGCACCCCTGGGTATATGGCTTCCAGAGGTCTGCAGAACAAGAAAAGGGAAAGGAATAGATCTTAGGGAGAACAAGCACAGGACTAACATATCCACAAAATCCAAAATATCTATACCTATATCTGGATGGATGAATGGATTCATGTATATATAGGTAGATTTCACGGATTTCCTCCAATGTCCATTAATGTTACATAAGGAAAAAAGGAAATTTTTCTCTTGCCCAAGTATATTATCTGAATGAGCATTTAATTACTTACTGAATTAGTAAGTTTATACACTCCTAATTATTTCCACTATTCAATTGTTGTTTAGCTTCCTAAATGAGCACCATTTTGCCCAAATATAGAGAGCCTATTACCGATCCACAAGACTTATCTTCCATTATTCTAAAGCTCTCTATCTATATTCACACTGTGAGAGGTACTACAAAATGGGAAATGGGAAATTGGATTGGTTGGATGGTTAACCCACTCTTTTCACTTTGCCTTCTTTCAGATATGCTGAGAAACATGAAATGGCCAAAAAGCAAAAGGAGACAAAAGAATAAGAGTGCTTTACAAACTGAACAAACTGTGCTGAATAACTGAGAGCTGACTCTTTGTAAAGTGCTCTCATTATCCCTCATGTTATCCTTGTATCTTCCCCCGGACCAGCTTGCTGTAACTCAATATTATTATTGCTATCTTTGCCATTATTATTGCTATCAATATTATTATTGCTATCTTTGACTGACTTATTCAGTCAGCACAAAAACCAGAAAATGTCTAATATTAGCCAAGACTTGGTTTTATCCTTCTTAAAGTTACTTCTGTTTTATGCAGATCTTTTTTATAAAGCGATTCATAGAGTCTTTAAGTTCATAAACTTAAACTAAGGAAACTACCTTTCCTTCTTTCTTGACACATTATTTCATGAAGAACGTGTCCTGTTGCTTTACACAGTTCCTTTAAAAAAAAAAAGCCATCTGTTTTGCTTGTTTCCCATGTGTTGTCTGTATACTACTGTTAAACACTTCTAGCACACACATTGTTCTTAAAATTGGCAACTCAAAAACATAAACAAGCCTTATAGTATTCAAATAACCCTTAAACTATTTTTAAAAACATTGCTTTAAAAGTTAGAGTATTACAAAAAAAATCAAAAGAATTAGGCACACTGCCCCATCAGATTCTCTAACTTTTACCCAAATAGAATTTACACCTAATTCTGGTTCAGGAGTAAGTAAAAAACAAGTCAACTTCAAAGGTGATCATAGATGACAATGTCTCTTCTCAATGTGCCTGCTTTGGAGCCATATTTCTGCTGACCACTCAGAAATTTCCTCATGAGTGTTTTATGATATATTGGAGACAGAAATAAGGGCTTTTAGTGCTGGAAGGGATGGCCGGTGGTCTGTGATTCAATTCACATATGCTTTCTGCACCAGACCCTTTAAGATCATCATTGAGTTAGTCTTAGAATTTTGAAGCTGTAGATTTCAGAGTACATTACAATATGTCAATATTACTATTCTCCTGCTCTGACATTCTCCGCTGATTGACAGATGAAGGAGAAGGAAAGGCAGTCACCATTAACAGGGTGAATGAAACTGGAATATTAAAATTCAGAATTATTTGAGTGACTGAATTGTCTGGCAGACTGTACTCCAGGTAAGGGTGGGGAAAGATGAATTCTGCACATGACACCATGTCGTATTTATACAGGCCTACTAGGACAATTGTTTGCCTTGAATTGTTTTCTTCATTCATTTCAGGCAGACAGTTGTGTTGACTGATTTTTCTCTTTGATGTATGGAATGATTGTTTGACTGAATTTACCATTTAATTTCCACTAATGCACTGTAAAAACAATACATTAGTCAAATTAGATTGGCAGGTATGAAGAGTTTACCCCAGCACTAGAGAGAAATGTAATAATATTGCCTTCTATAGATTCATGAGCCATATATGTTCTGGGTTTTGGGGAATTGTTTCAAGTTTAGCTATTTTGCCACAAGCCTTGGTTTAGTTTCCATAATGTAGGGTCACCAATTCCATAGTAAAAATGAGATCTGTGAAGTGCAGATAAAAATAATTTTGTGTGAATCTGAGAAGTACATAACAGAATCAGAAAAAAAATGATTGTGAGACAAATTTGACTGAGTTTCTTGCTTATCAGGATGTGTTGCTGTGTTAAACTTTTGAGTATTCTGGAAATTCATTAGGAACAAATATTTCACATATATTCTAGAAAATGTTCTTCATTTACAATTTCATTCTTCCAGTATTTAGAGTTACTATGAAAGGCCATTTTTTCATGTCCCATCCCATAACTCGCTGCTCTTATTGAACATTTGGGAATTGGTGATATTGGTAGGAAAGAGAGACAGTTTTTGAGTACTTGATTGTTATCCAATAATGCTGATTTTATGAGTGTTTTCCTCAGTGGTTTACTAATTTATCATGGCAAAGATAGTTAGATACTACTTTTGGAAATGAAAAAGGTCTTTAGAAATTTTCCATATTCTGTTTCCTTGAGGTATTTTCAACTTAGGTAGGCAAGGCAAGACACTGAGAAGGTAAACAAAAGCTAGCTGAAGTCAAAGCAAAGATATACTGGAGAGATAAAACTCAAGTGCAGAGCCCACTGAGAAAGAGTGTATCAATGGAAAACTAAAGATAGGAGTTGGAACCATTGAAAATCTGTGTGTATGTGTATGTGTGTTAGGATGGTTGATGAAACAGATCTAAAATGAACTTTACAGAAAAGGAGAATTAGTATCAAGATTGTTCAATGATGATCTGCCCCTCCTCTCCCTATTTGAGAACAGGAAATTCTCTCCAGAGGAAAATAATACTGTCCAGATTCTCTACAATGTTCCATATCCCAAGTCTGGTATTCATCAAAAAGCTATCAAGAGTGCCCAGAAAAGAACGAGAATTAAAAATAACAACAATAACTAAAATAGCCAAATTAAAGAATGAGTCCAAATGTCCATTGACTGATGAATATATATATATATATATATATATATATATATATATATATAATAAAAAGAATGAAATCTTGCCAATTGCAACAATGTGGTTGAAGTAGAGAGTATCATGCTAAGCGAAATAAGTCAATCAGAGAAAGACAAATACCATGTGATTTCACTAATATATGGAATTTTAAAAACAAAACAAATGATCACATGGGAAAAAAAAAAGAGAGGCAAATGAAGAAACTGACTCTTAACTATAGAGAATAAACTTATGGTTACCAGAGGGGAATTGGGTAGGGGGATTGGTTAAATAGGTAATGCGAATTAAGGAGTGCCTTTGTTGTGATGAGCACCAGGTGTTGTACAGAAGTGTTTAATCACTATATTGTGCACCTAAAATTAATATTACACTGTATATTAACTAACTGCAATTCAAATAAAACAATAAAATAGCAACAAAGTCAGAAACATCAATGACCTAGATATTAAGCTTTATACATATATTTTTTTAAGATTTTATTTATTCATGAGAGACAGAGAGAAAGAGAGAGAGGCAGAAACATAGGCAGAGGGAGAAGCAGGCTCCTTGCAGGGAGCCCAATATGGGACTCCATCCCAGGACTCCAGGATCAGGCCCTGAGCCGAAGGCAGGTGCTTAACCACTGAGCCACCCAGGCATCCCAGCTTCATACATATTTTAATAAATATGATCAAGTTCAAGAAAAGAGACAGCAAGGTGGAGAATTTAACAGAAATAGAAACTGTGAAATGTTTGCAGTTGAAATGATACAATTAAAAAGCAACGGTTATTAAAATTAAAACTCAGTAGTAGAGTGGTTAAGAGTGAAGAGAGATTAGTGAACTGAAGATAGAGTAGTTAAAATATTAAGACTGAAGCAGGTAAACATAAAAAATAAAAAGTACAGAAGACAGCATCGGAAACATATGGAGCATAGTAAACATTTTTATCATATGTGTAATTAGAGTCTAATAAAAAAGGAGAAAGAGTGGGGAGAAAGCAATATTTTAGAAATAACAGTAGAGTTTTCCAAAACTAAAAAGAATATATCAAGCCAGAAATTCAGTAAGCACTACAAAACAGTAACAAGAATAAATACAAAGAAAACCATTCCTAGGACCATCACAGTGTAATTCATAAATAGCAAAGAAAAATAGAAAATCTTCAAGTAGCCAGAGGAAAAAAAGAGATAATACTTTCAAAGGAGCAACAATAAGATTAAGATTACAGGTTATTTCTCAACAAAAATGATGGATACTAGAAAATAATGGAATAACATTTTTAAGTACTGAAAAGAAAATACCTGGCAGTTTAGAATTCTAGAGACAGAGAAATGTTATTTGAAAGGAAAGATGAAATGAGAAAATTTTCAGACAAACAAAATCTAAATACCCAAAGAACAAATATTATTGAAACAGAGAAAAACAATTCCATGACATTTACAGAAGATAAGAATCATTATAAAGAAAGACAAAGACAGAAAGTTAACAGAGGGAAAATTATATCATGATAATAAGAAATAAAATTGAAGAAGGCATTCTAATGTTAAAGTAGGCTCAAAAGCAAAGAGTATCACGGGAGATGAGGCAGGATAATGAAAACCAAGTGTTAATTTATAAGGAACATATGATAAATCTAAACTTTAATGCAATATATGAGAAGACATTCCAAAAAACCAAGAAGAACTAGAGAAATCTAAATCTTTATAGTAGTATCATAGAACAACAACAACAAAAATCAGTGAATTATAGGGAAATGAAATATCATCATTAAAAATGTGACCTAAAATTTACATTAAGCACTGCACAGACACAGAACCTAAATGTTTTAGGTGCACAGGACACATTTATAAAAACTGGCTATAATCTGGTTATAAAGCAAGCCTCAACACATGTCAGAATTTGAATGTATTAAAAGTATTTTTTTAAAGATTTTATTTATTTATTCATGAGAGATACACAAAGAGAGAGAGAGAGGCAGAGACACAGGCAGAGGGAGAAGCAGGCTCCATGCAGGGAGCCCAACGTGGAACTCGATCCCAGGACTCCAGGATCACGCCCTGGGCCAAAGGCAGGCACTAAACCGCTGAGCCACCCAGGGATCCCCTAAAAGTATTTTTTTAAAGAAAAAACAAAACAAGAAACATAAAAATATAGAACCAATATTTCTCCAAATATTTGGATGTTAAAAACACTTCTAATCAATACACAGTTCAAGGATAAAGTCACAACAGAATTAGAATTTTATTAATTGAATTATAATGAAAATATTTCATATCAAAACCTACAGATTGCAAATAAAGTGGTTACAGAGAAATTTAAGTATTAAAATTTATATTAGAAGAAAAGAAGAATTGTAAATCAATAAATATACATCAAAGTATTTTTTAAAAAAGTAGCAACTTAAGCCCAAAATTTAGAAAAAGGAAATAGAGTAGAACTTAATAAGATGGAGAATAAACATGTAATAGAGAATATAAAAAAGCTAATAATTTTTCAAAAGATAAATATGATCAAAAAATCTCTCACAATATAAAGAAAAATGGGAACATTATTACAGTTCCTACCAAAATTAAAAATATAAAAGGATATTTTTTAAAAAATATTATTTATTTATTCATGAGAGAGAGAGAGAGGCAGAGACAAGGCAGAGGGAGAAGCAGGCTCCCTGCAGGGAGCCCGATGTGGGACTCCATCCCGGCTCCAGGATCAGGCCCTGGGCTGAAGGCGGCGCTAAACTGCTGGGCTACTGGGGCTGCCCAAAAATATAAAAGGATATTACCCAGTTTTAAATTAATAAATTTAATAATTAATAATTTTCAAATCACTTGAATAAAATAATATACCTAAAAGTCATGAGATATATAAAGGATAATTTTAAGCTATTACTGAATTTGGATTTTTAATTTAAAATGTCTTTAAAGGGACGCCTGGGTGGCTCAGTTGGTTAACCACCTGCCTTCTCCTCAGGTCATGATCCTCGGGTCTTGGGATCAAACCCCACATCAGGCTCCCTGCTCAGCGGGAAGTCTCCTTCTCCTTCTGCCTGCCATTCTCCCTGCTTCTGTTCTCTCTCCCTGTCAAATAAATAAAATCTTTTAAAAAATAAAATAAAATGAAATAAAATGACTTTAAAAAAAATAACCTTTCCAGAACTGTATGGATTCACTAATAAATTCTTCCAAATATTAAGAAAATAACAATCTTGGAAAAATTATTCCAGAGAAATGGAAGAAGGAATATTTTTCCAACTCTTTTTATTAAGCTACTATGAACTTGACACCAAAAATGGACAATAAAATTAAATGAAAGAAAACATATAAAAATAATAAAACGTCTAAGTAAAATAAGGTTTGTTTCTGAAATAAACAAGAATGATTTAATATTAAAAATTCTATCAATAAAATACAACGCATCAACAAATAAAAAAGAATTATCTCCACAAATGCAGAAAATGTTTGATAATCTGATAAAATTCAACCTTAAAATATTATTTAAAAATCTGACAGAAAAATAGAAAGGTGAGAACTTTCTTAATCTAGTAAAGAGTATCTACATACAAATCATATAGCAAAATTTTAAGATTAAAATAATAAAGGCTTTGCTCCAAGATAGGAAATAAAGGATAGATAGAAGAATCCTACCTTCTATTATGTGGGAGGACTAGAAAGAAAGGAATATAAAAGGCATCATAATTGGGGGAAACAGTTTTTATTCTTTATCAGTGCTAAACTTATATAAAGAAAATCCCTTCTAAATTTACAGATAAACTAATTAATTTTATAAGATAATTTCACAAGTATACAGGATAAAAAGACAATATAGAAAACTATAGTTAAAATTAATTATAATTATCTCTATACCAGAAATAAACAATTAGAAAACAGAAATATTTAAACATATCAGTTCTAATACAATCCCAAATTACCTAATACCATATAAATGAATCTATAAATATCATGAGCAATACTCAAAGAAGAGAAGTACCAATCATTATTGTGGAAGTTAAAGAAAATGTAAATAAATGGAAATACACATTCTTTTTTTTTTTAAGATTTTATTTATTTATTCATGAGAGACAGAGAGAGAGAGAGGCAGAGACACAGGCAGAGGGAGAAGCAGGCTCCATGCAGGGAGCCTGATGTGGGACTCGATCCCAGGTCTCCAGGATCATGCCCTGGGCTGAAGGTGGTGCTAAACCGCTGAGCCCCCTGGGCTGCCCGGAAATATACATTCTTGTTCAGGAGTTGGAATGCTACTTATTTTGAAGATATCAATCCTCTACAAATTACTTATAGACTCATTGTAATCCAAGAAGGAATTCAAACCAGGTTTCATTATGGGTAACCAGTTAATGGTGATGAAGATGCTAAAATGTATATGGAAATGTAAAGGATCAAAAATAGACATGGTAACTTGAAGAAGATTTTAAAAGTTATTGGACTTGTATTACTAGGTTGTAACACTTACTATCAAGTGACTATAATTAAGACACTGAAGTTTAGGTATACCAATAGACAAGTAAATGAATGGAACAATAGAGAGGGCTCAGAAATACATTAAATACATTTGGTTATTTGACTTATGGCAGGTGGCACTCAGTGCAGGGAGGAGAAGATTGTGTTTGTAATGAGGCATGCAGGGGCAATCATATGTCCACATGGAAAGACAATGAATCTTGATCCTCGATACATAAAAAAATAAGTCTAGAAAGTTGTAGATTTACATGTAAACAGTAAGATAATAAACTTCTAGAAGATAACCTATAACGTTAAGGTTAGCATCCACTGTACTGTACCCAGTGGTGGAGGCAGGGCAGACCTAAGAAGTGCAGGAGGCCAGAAACAGGCAAAGACAGAAGAGAGTTTCCAAATGAGGCCAGCAGAGACCCAATGAATATCAAGACCAGGAGCAGTCTCCAAGGAAGAGCTTTTAGGACAGAAAGGGATGGAGAAATTATACTGTATTTAAGAGCTAGCACCATAATTCCTCTTAGGGATGCCTTATGTTGCTGGAGAAAAAATAAAAAGTGCTTGATGTAGAAGGTGAACATCTTCATTAAATCCTAGTGGAATCTTGGCACCAGGACCACGTATGAAGTAGAACATGGAGATCTCATGGGTGATCCAGCAAAGGCGAGGGTGAGAAACAGAGACATGAGGGAAGGGAAGGACAGAAGTTAAATTAAATTGTGCAGACTGGTGATGTTGCAGACCAAAGTCCACGTTGGTCCCCCACCTACAGACCTTAAATAAAAGCCACCATGTTCCTAAATCTTTTAGGTATCTAGAATTGCTCTTCAGAACTGAAAGTGGGGTCAGGTTTCCTGGCTGGATTGCTACAGTGCAAAATAGAAGCAGAGTGTTAACAAGCAGGTCTCTATCTGACGGGGGAGGCTTTGAGGCTGCCAGGCGCTCACTGGGCACAAGCAGGACAGAAAGGCTTGAATCTTGAGCACACCGAAGCTCCAGGAGGCCTTTCGGGAGTTAAGTCCCATCATGGATATTGTACCTTCACTGACCCCCTTTTATACTCTACCCAACTCTCCCCACTCATGCTGGAGCTCGAAGGGGTTCAATGAGCAAGCACTTCCTGCTGTTCCAGAAACTTGACGTGTAGTTGGGGACTTTGGGGGAAAGTCTGCCTTCCCTCTACCAACTTCTGTTTTCTGATCTCTTGGTTCCAGGCTAGTCTGCTCAAACTGCCTTTGGCATTTCTGCCAAGAATCTACCCCCAAAATTCCTCCCGGGACCTTCCGAACTCTTTCCTGGGACAGAAAGAGGAGGAGGAGAATTAATGAAGGCAGCTTTTGTTTCTAGAAGGAAAGTTGATCATGTGACTTCATAGTATTCGTCTCCTCGACCGTTCACTATTTTCTTAGCTTAATCATCGTTTGGTATGCAGCCTGGACCCCAGCTCAAGGAGGATTTTGAACACGGTCCTGATCTCAGCATGAAGGTCTCCACTCTCCACTCTCCACTCTCCACTCTCTCTCCTTACCCATCCTTATCCCCTGACTCACAGTCTTTCTGGATCTGTAGGGAAGGCAAGCACTTCACAGAACCTCTGCTACAGAACCAAACATATTGAAATGACTTTTTATGAAGATATTGAAACAACCAAGAAGGCGTACGTGAGGATTGTTTCTCCCGAGGGCTCAATTACTTAGAGGGCCTGCAGAAAATCATGATTGATAAATCTCACCTTGCTTTCCTTGGCAATAGTTGATCACACTGTGATGAAAACAAGTTAGAGAATGGGAAAATAATATTCAGACTTCAACCAAATAATGAAAATTCAGGGACTGTCTTTGACTTTTGCAAGGTGAGAGAAGATCTCACATCTTGATTGTATGGCAGGAATCCCTTTTAAAACCAAGCCAGTCTGTGGGATATATTTAAAAATCAACCTTTTCAAATACAGCCATAACCCCCACAATATTTTCTTGATTTCTCTGGGGGCAGATAAACTGTCACATTGCAGAGTGGTGCCCTGTATATGAAAGTGATAAAGATAATTTGGAAGCACAGCAGTGGCTAAATATATGGATCCAGCAGCTGTTCGTTGAAATGTTTTCTGCTATTAAATTCATTGCATAAAAATTTAAATGTCCAAATTCAGGCACATAGTTCCTGCCAACCATCAGAAGCTTCAACCTTGTTAACAGCCTAGTATGTACTGTTAAATCCTACCTTGTCAGTTCCAGAAACTACTGGCTTTCTTTAATGCCTCATTATTCTTTCCTTTGTGTCTTTCTGCTTTTCTTTAAAAAACATAATTACATGACCTTGGGGAACTTAGATTATGTCCTTGGGCCTCGGGTGCCTTCTTTGTGAATGTCTAGGTGTGTCTTTAGTATTGCCCAATAGAATTTACTATGAATAATGAACATGTACATATCCATACTATCTCACCCAGCATCCACGAGCCACATGTGGCTAATAAACACTTTTGAAATATAGTTAGTGTCACTGAGGAAGTGAATTTTTAAGTTTATTTTAGAATTCATTGAATTACAAATAGCCCCATGTGACTAGTGTCCACTTCATTTGCCAGTGCAGATCTGGTCATTTTTTTAAGGCCACTCTGCCCTCTAAAACTCTACTGTTCATTAGCTAACCTAAATATTTTTGCCCCTTGACAAGCAGAAAATAATTTATGCTTGGCTTAAAATTATCTTTCAAGAACTTTGTCAGTTTGGGAACATTATATTCTTAATACTTTATTTGCTCTATGAAACTTTAATAATACTGGAGTTTCTTGCCCTTGGTACCACCTTTGTGATTATGGGAAATAATGTGGATGATCAAGGATCATTGAAGAGATCATGAAGAGACACCTCCTTCTGGATTTAATTTCATTAGGAGGATGTTCAGAATGCCAAATGCTAAATTGCTTAGAATAAAGCCCATACCTTTTTTGTGCTGTGTTGTTTCCTAATATGGCTAGAAAAACGTTGGTAGTTATGTCTTAAAAAATAATCTTTAAATCAGCACATCTATTTTTGAAGCTGATTTGGCTGTCCAAGCCTTATATAGCACTTTACCATCTCACTAATATTTCACTTAGTAAACAAATGCAGTTGCCGTGATTGCTCTAGGTTCATGTTCTTTGAAGTTAGGAATTATTTATATCACAGCCTCTATACATAGCACAATCTCCCTTGCTAATTCAGATTATATTTTAAAATATAAGATAACATTTAACATTTATTATGATGATCAGAAACATCTAACAAACCAACCAGAACACAAAAATAAGCTCTTTTTTTCTTTTTCTTTTCTTTTCTTTCTTTTTTTTTTTTGTAAGCCAAAGAAAACTTGAGAGAAATTTCTAGTGCAAAACCACATCTCTAATAATTACTGTTGTATTTAAAATGCATATATGTTAAATTCATTTTAAAATATCTTCTTAAAAAATAAAAATAAATAAAAATAAAATATCTTCTTATCACAGACTTTCAGGTTATATCCAAAGTTATATCAGAAGTTAAAAATAATCATATGGTCTGACCACCTGGATCACACATGGAAAGTAATTAGAAAGGGAAGAACTTCATCTCTGATATTATACTGGATCAACTGAATCACAATAGAAGCTACTACGTTATTGGAGACAGTCAGCAAGTTGCACTGTTTCTCTAGAACAATCATACCTGAAGAAATATGTATAAACCAGCATACATTCACCAATAGATAGGAATTCTTCAATTTGGCTGTGTTACTGAGCAATGAGGTATTGTACATTAGAAGAATTTTTAAAAAGTAACTACAAATTGAAGAAAGGATATCTTAAGTATCACCTTCAGTAAATTTTTCTAAAATTAAGAAATGTGTCCATTTTTGTTTTTGATAACCAAGATCATGATTTAAGCAATATTTGTATTGATAATGTCTTGGAAACAAGACAGATGTACCTATTAAAACTGAAGATGACATAATGCCAGCAGAGATAACTGATGGAAGAGCAAAGATAAATCTGAAAATGAAAACAAATCATGATTAAAAAAGCAATCATTAAGTGTAAAATTCTGAAATTTCTGTATTTAGTTTCAAACAGAAACCCCACAAATACAGATTCCAGCATCATTGACTCTCTCCCTTATTTCTTTTCCTCTCCTTTTCTTTTACCCCAGATTGTGTTTCAGAAAATGTTTTGAGCTGCTTACAAGACCAATTCTACTACCTACTTACTCATGCAAATTTCACAATATATCCATGAGACAGTATTGAGGTAAAATATAATTCATCACACTGAGATCGGTTGTTAAAATAGAATAAGAAACCAACTTATACAGAGAGTAGCTGTCAGATGCTAACGTTCTACTGATTTTCTCTCCACTTCTAAGAGGTAAATCTTATTTCCCAAGATCATTTTTTGTGGGTACTTTATTCCAGGCTGTTCCATTTCTGCCATCCTCAACCCCTAACATATATTTGGTACTTTGTATGATCCTAGTTATTCATTTATTAAATAATTAACCAGGGGCGCCTGGGTGGCTCAGTCACTTAAACATCTGCCTCCAGCTCAGGTCATGATCCTGGGGCCCTGGGATGAGCCCTGTGGGGCTCTCTGCTCAGTGGGGAGGCTGCTTTTCCCTCTGCCTCTGCCTCTCCCCCACTGCTCATGCATGCTCTCTCTCTCTTTCTCTCTCTCTCAGATACATAAATAAAAATCTTTTTAAAAATTAACAATTAACCATACTACTGTTAGAATTAAGTCCAGAGCAAAATAAAAATATCACACTTGCTTGGAGGGTTTAGCAGCTCTGCCACCACATAGAGGGCGTGGATATAAAGAGACTGCACTGGACTTGCCCTTGTCCCAATTCCCTCCCAAGAAGTATCTGAGATGAACCTGAATTCTGAATGAGTCAGAATGACCTGCTTTCTCAGGCTGGCTGGAATTCATTGCTCAGGCCCCTGGGCTCAGGGACACTTTCCAAAGATGGGGTGGCTGCCTCTGTCTGCTGCAGAAACCCAGGGCCTCAGTGGGCCCGCTGTCTGTCTCCAGTCTCACGCTAAAGGCCACATGTCAGCTCTCCGAGAACATTAATTATCCACGTTTTGGTTTCTGAACTGCTCCGACTGAGTCCTCACAGCCTCTTGCTCTCTTCGTTTGAAGCCTGACCTTCAACCTATATCCCTGATCAGACAGGTCCCCTTCCTACTTAGGCTTCAGGTGCTTGAGCCATAAAATAATACATTTGTCCTTGATTCTGAACTCTTTCTAAAGCTCTAAAATGCAGTGGCTTCTTAAAAGTACTGTGTTTTGCTTATTCCCAGTTTTGAGAGAATTAAAACCAGAGTTACTCTAAAAGGTAAGTAAGTTACATTAGATGAGTAAAGGGTGTTTTTTGAGGTAGATTCACAGGGAAGGAAGATGACTTCGCATGTTTCAAGACCCTCATAATCCATTCTCCTGGGATGGCAGGAACGGGAACAGAGTTAATAAAATCCTAAATGATTCTGACAAATTCAATTAGCCGAGCTGTAGCTGATTAGTCAATATTTGAATAAAGCCACACAGACAGCGACTCCCAAGTTTTCCTTTATTTTTTTAAGACGTGATCCCAGTGAACGGACTCCCATACTCAGTAACTCCCTGTTCAACGATTCAGTCCCTAAAAACAGTTACTGTTGCTGGCAGAAGAAATATTGCTTGTCACTCCTAATTGATGTTTAGCTATCAAGTACATTTGAAATAAATTTATTACTTTGCCTGATCTCAGTTTAATACATTCCAAAGGGGGAGACATGCACAAGAATTTATAGAGTCTCAGTTCTCCACACTAAAGCGTGCGATAAATTACAACATTATTTGGCCATGAAATTAACAAGCCATAGAAACCACACCATTAGCAAGGTATACAGTGGTAAACAGCAGGCGATGATCACGATATAAAACAAAATAGATGGTGTTTTAGGCGTAGCTGCCAAGAAAGACATAATTAAGTGTATTCTTCTGCAGCTTTAGCAGGTAAGCTCTTTGAGGGCAATTGCTATGAATTCTACATGCCTGTCAGGATACGATGGCCCAGTTTCTACGTCCTTCATGTGCAGACTCTGAGAAAGTGTTCCTATGGGTAAACTCAGACCTTTTCTCAAGGTAGAGGTCGATCAATGTATAGTACGTTTTGGACAGCAAAATTCCACACTGCTTCTGCCCTTCACACTGCTTCCAATCATCCTACAACTTAGTGCCATTTCAACAGATGCAGGGTAGAGTATGGCGTATAAGAAGAAGTTAGGGAGAGAGGGAGGGAAGGAAGGAGGGACAAAGCAAAAAGTTGTGTAAGGAGCACTTCAACGTTTATATAAAGAATGGATCCAAAACTAACTGGAGTACCCTCAATTATTAGCATATGCCACAGAAACTTAACTGAAAACAGTAAGCTAAGCTCAGAAAGAGTCTTTGGTTTTTCACATTACTGCACACACACATACACACACACACACATCCATATTAAATAATCTCTATATTTTTATCCAATGAGGGAGTACTGTTTTGTGAGTCCCATCTGTGTTCTATCAGAGGGAATGTAAAGGTCAGATGACTCAAGTTTAGTAGAAAAATTAGCTCTCAGGTGAATAACTGCTTCTTGCAGGTGGTGACCCTTTGAATTTTCCAGAAATGTTTCCAAAAAAACAAACTAGAGGACGAAGACCATTGCCTTTAGGAGTTTTATACTAACAAGGTTTCTGTAGGAAGAATATCCTTCTGGGTTATCAACACAATAATGACAAACAGGTTGATTTATGCAGAGAAAATTATACAACAACAACCACATCACCTGCATTCTACTGACCGTCTTCGTGGCTTCAATCTCATACTTCTTAGGAAAGGTAAATATGGAGCTAAGAATAGACATTGGCAGTGGGAGAGGCTCAGATGGACTTATATAGATGCCCTCAGAGAAGATCACCCACCCAAGGCTAAAGTTCTGCTTAAAAACATCCCCAAATGAGTAAATCTCAAAAACCATATACTGAGCAAATGAATCTAGCTACAAGAGGGCACCTACGATATTATTCAATTTCCACAAAATTCTAGACTGGACAAAATTAATCTAATGATAGAAAACAAATCAGTGGCTGCCTGGGGTGAGAGGTGGGGTGATGTTTGCAAAAGGCTAAGAGGAGACTTTCTAGGATATTAGAATTGTTATCTGTCTTTATAAGTGTAATGGTTACACACATGTATATTATATGTTAAAACTCACTGAACTTTGGACTAAAAATATATGTATTTTATTATGTGTAGATGACAGTTCATTATGGTTGATTCAAACTAAAACAAAGCCAAATGGAAATCTCTCAAGACCTCAAAGAAAATGTGTTGTTTCCTCCAGGGTACCAGACTGGAAATGAGGTACTGGTTTTTTCTCTTCTTAGATACCCCTAGAATTGATTATTTAGACTATTTTAAAATGCTAGAGTTCCCTATCGGGAAAACTCACCATCATTACCTTGAAGTTTTTCTTTGCCTCATCTCCCAACACAGTGAAGTTAAGTTTAGTAAAGAAAAACCGGCCTTTCCATCATCACATGTGCTTCACAAAGCTATTATTTATAGGATAAATTTTGGCTACAGTTTAAAAAAATCTAGCATCTTGGAATTTACAAACCTTAACAGTTAAACTATTGTCTCTACTAGAATTTAGGAGAAGTTATTTTGAAAATGAAAAGCTGAGATTTGACATTTTTGTTTTCTGTGGTTCTTTCTTCCCCTGCAGGAGAAATGATAGATATGAACGAGTAAGAATGAGAAACACAGATGGAAAATAAAAACATTACCTTGCTGCATTTGCATAGTTATAATTTATATGAGCCCCCTTTAAACAATGATCTCATATCAGAATCAACAGAATACAATCTCCATGAAGGCCAGGATATTTGTCTCTTTGTTTTGTGAATATTGTTTTTCACCAATGAATCTCCATGCCTTGAACAGTGGCTGGCAAGAGAAAATAACGCATAAATGTTTGTTGAATGATTAAATTAATAAGTTCTGGTGGTCAGTAAACATTTCAAAATGTCCTTGTGCTGTGCTTTCTGCAACAGAGCTTGGAAGGGACTCATCAAGGTACTTGTAGTCAATGATCATTGTAATCACTATGTCTTTTGTCTGAAATGGTCCTACTACTAATGCATTGTTTTCTCTACTTCATGGTTATTTCCGATAGAAAAGCCATCACTTTTAACAGATTGTAATACAAACACGTCATGGATATGCTTCTTGGCGATTCTTTTAATATTATAATGGCCGATTTCTCATGCCTTCTCACCTTAATTTAAACCAGGCTTCTCACTAATGGCCTCACATTCCCTCCTCACTCCGTTGTGGGCCTCTTCTCTAACTACCACCTCACTCTGAAACCAAAGGAAGAATCAACGCCTTCCTGCTCTTTATGATACCTCCAGGTCATTATTATATTGTGACTGCCCTGAAGAATAGCCAAACAATTGTTATATCAGAGCCATCTGCCAGTTGTAGCTCTAAAAATTAATTAAGGTACAGCATCTGTCAAAAATATATTGGTTTAAACCTATGGCAACATAGCAGTCTGAAGCCATTTATGACAATCTGTGTGGGAAGCACCCTCCTCTGGCAGATCCAATGCCACACAACACTCTTGTCATGTCAGGTAAGCAAGCAGGAAAGCACAGCAATGGATGCTTGCTTTTGAAAGCAATACTTGGCTTTAAGGAGCCTCAAAATTCATGCATTTTTCTTGAATTAAATTCCCCATTAATTACTTATCTACAAAAAGCAATTGTCATCAGAATTGATATAAGCAAGTGAGAAGATGCTACCCCATGTCCCTTCTGCATGCAGACTTTTCCCTTTTTCTTTTTTCCATGTGGCTATCTAAAACATTGGAAATACCGAAATTTTTAAATATTTTACAGAAATTGTGTGTGTGTGTATCCACATGATGAAAATATCATTGAAATAAAATATAATAGATTCTTAAGAAGCACAGTCTACTTGAAACTGTGAAAGCACTAATATTCATGGACAACTTTACACTCCGATATTTGCCACCCAAATTTTCTCAATTTCTATATATACAGGAATTTTTCAAATTTTCTACAATGATCATTTGTTAGTTTTATAATTTCATAATAAATATGTTAAGAGTAAATCATACAATTTTCTGCTATCCATTGCAGTTTAACTATTCCTCTACTTGTCCTCAGCAGATGTTGCGTCATATATTAGTACATAAGCAAAGACTTTCAACACAGCAGTGCTTTATGGTGACAAGAAGTATGCTGGGCTGTTTCTGTTAAGAATAGACCATAAAACCACAGTATATAACTCCAAGTATTCCAAAGTTAAAAAAAAAAAAAGCTTATCTATGAAAACTCAAAAAGAGCATATGAACTTGCATAGAAAACAAACCTATACAAGTTGATAAGTAAACCATAGTATAACCCCCTACACATTATATACTGACTGTAATGTCCTGAGCCTCTCCCATCCTTAGGTAGCTGGAAATTGTGACAAAATAATACTTTACACTTTTGAGAGCCATACCATCTTTCATATCAACCACCTCCTTACTTCCTTAGAGAGAACAGGAAATTAACCTGAATATCATGAAAAAAAAAATCATTACCAATGTAGACTCTTTGTTTAAAGACCAGGAGGGAACTTTACTGTTGCAGGCTTCAGATAGCCTCTGTATTTCTCAGATTTCATGCTAAATCATAAAGTACCATATTGTGCCTGAAGCTATTTTTGTCAATAGTCCACTTAAAATCAAAGCAATGAATATTGAGGAATATTGTGGTTCCAAAATTCTAAGCCATTCTGATTATGCCTGCATGATCCTGGGGACATTATCAGAACCACTGAGGACTGGCCAAGCTACCAATGTACTAGGCAGCTTATGAATTATAAGTTATATAGAATCTAGTATTATTTTTTGCTAAATAATTCCTATGAGGTCTTTGAGATGTCAATATAAAGTCCTATGATGTAGAATCTTTATCCATAAGATGGGGGCACAATGCCAACCCCTGCCACAGTCTGACACTGTAATCCACCATAGGGCATGAGACCAGCAAATCAAATTATGAATCCCATTTTGACAATCAACAGTTTTTTTGTTTTTTGTTTGTTTGTTTGTTTGTTTAACAAATACTCATTTTAAAATCTGCTGTTATATGCCAATAAATGCTAGGCACTTTGAGTACAATGCTGGAGCAGACACATTCCATTCAGGCCTACCTAGAATTTATAATTCAGGGAAATAAATGCCTTTACTGTAAAGTATTAGGACTTGTAAGTTCCAGCCAACACTGTCATCATCAGCAAGTAACCCAGTGATACAGGTTGCTTTCTTAACAGGCCTCATGTTCTTTGTACTTTGCTTTCAGGATTTTTACTTTTCTTCAAGGGACATAATCCAACGGTCAATTTCTTCAGTTAGTAAGGTTTGGATAAAATTTACTTAGTGAACAATTTCTCGTGGCCTCAGTCTTTTGCCATATTCTCCTCCATGCTCTTGAACTAAGGAGACCTTGATTAAAGTCACTTGCTCTAATCCTATTATTTTAAAATATGGCTTCCTCAGCTTTGAGGATTTCTGCTGGACCAATACGGTGGCAAAGCGGCACTGAAGCAGAAGCAGGTAAATTTCAAAATGACAGCTCTAAAAATATCCACTCTCCTTTTGTTCTCCTTCCATCCCTTTGCTCTGAACACCTCTGCCCTGACGCATTGCCTTTACCCTTCTGTGATTACTGCTTCGAAAGGTTTTCTAAGAGCAGTGAGTATTTATGGTTTTCATTTGCTCCTGAGTCCTTGTTGGAAAGGGATTGTTCCTGATTCTTACTAATTCCACACTCACATTATTAACATGAAAATCGTATTATTTCTTTTATATTCTTTTTGGCTTTATATGTCTTCTGTTTCCTTTTTCTGGGCCAGTAACAAAAGAAGATTTTTAAAGAAACAATATTCTTTTCCCATCGCCCTTCTGAGTTTCTCGTTCATACCTCCAATCTCATTTCCAACCCCTATTAAGAGATGCATCGCAAAAATATAAGAAAGTTCTTTGTGCTTTTCCTGTAGCAGCCAATTATTCTAATTCATTCTGTCTCTAAAGAACGGAATGCGAAATCAACACAAAGGCCGATTATGTGATCTGTTCCAAGGGAAAGATCTGAGTCGTTGTCTATTTACTAATGAAGCTCAGTATGTGCTATTAAGGTTTGACAGAAGCAATCACCAGGAATTTTCATCCCTTAAATTAGTGTTTTCCACCAGATGCACTTCTTTCATTTTAGAGAATATATTCTTTAAGTTCAGGATACAGCTGGACAAAGGAGACGAAAAAACAAGGTAACGAACACAACATTTTTTAAGTAATAACACAGTATATAGCTATTATCCCTCCTGGAGGAATTCAGCCTACTTTATGGACACAATTTAGTACAAACTCATAAGAAAGCTAACAAAACTCAAAATCACTTCACAATAGCCTAGAGACATAAAGGTCAAAAATGATTATTGCCAAGCCCAGGAGACAGCAGCACCCACCAAAAAGAGGCTGGGATAGGAAAATAGGGAAGCCTCTGCTCCAATTTCAGTTTTTCCTGTAAAGCATTAGTTTGATCTGAGCACGCTCAGCATGCCCCACTTTTTCCAAGAATAAAAACCTACATCATTCTCTCAGTAGAATGAAATAACAAATCTGAAAAGTAGATCTCTTTAGGAAGTCCAATAAAACAAATTATTGATTCAAAATCAAATCTATATGAAGTCTCCATTCCATCAGAAGTCTTTCCCACTCTTAATTCTTCAGTTCCTTTTCTGTCCACTTTTGGCCAATGCTCAAAGCCTAATTCCACATTTTAGAAGTGGTATAATGAAATAGTCATAACACAGGAAGTCTGTATATTCCACTGAAATGAAGGCTCTAAATAATTTTCCAAATAATTTAAGCAATAAAAATACTTTTGTCATACATGCAGAGATAAATGTTACTTGTTTAATAAATGTTCAAACAAAATTTCCTGGCCAACTACATTGGTTCAAATACAGACACTAATTTGAGTTTTACTCCCGTGCTAAAACCCAGTGACAGGCCTCATACTGCTTCTAAAGGGATATTTCAGGGCACCAAGACAAATTTATCCTATAAAATGTGATATTAGTAGTAGTATCAGAAGATAGGGTATGACTGGAGGGACACAGATGAAGACCTCAGGATAGACAATACCAAGGACAAATTATGTGAAATAAGATACTATTTTAGTTCATGGAACATGGTTTATTATCAAGTATGTGAAGCCAGAGCCAGTGAGGAATAAATGGTAAATGGTTACAATAGGTAGTCAGGAGGCATTGTGGGTTGGACACACCTGGCAAGAAATATTTCTGCCTCCTCAGCCAATCTCCCCATATAGGCCAAAAATGTCAGCATTTGGGAGATCTTTGGCTTAAAGAGAGCATAAGTTTACAACCTGACCCAATGTGGTTGAATTATTCTCCTCAGTGTAGTCAGAAATCAAATGGCATCTTACAGCGAGTGTTAGCAAATCTTTTCTGTAAAGGATCAGATAGTAAATATTTTAAGTTTCACAGGCCACACACCTCTGTCAGAACTACCCAATTCTGTTGTTGTGACAAAGATAGAGCTATATGCAATACATTAATGAATGAGTTGTGTCCAAGCAAAGCTTTACTTACACTACCAGGAATCGGGCAGGAGTTGGTCAGTGTGCCAGTTTGCCGACCTCAGTTATGGATTCTTGTTCATGAAAGACCATGGTCAAATGAGTCATGAGACTCAAGTTTCAGTTCTCATGATACCAGTTTCTATAGGGTGAACCTGGGCCCGTCATTATATCTACATGGGCCACTCTATTAGTCCAGGTTCTCCATAGAAACAGAAGCAACATTTGTATATATACATACATATAGTGAGATTTATTTTAAAGACTTGGCTCACACAATTGTGGAGGCTTGGTAAATCCAAAATCCACAAAGAAGGCAGTCTAAAGATGCTGGAAAGATAAGCATTTTGGGTCCAAAGGCAATTTTTTCTTGGTAGGACAGGGTAAGTCTTTGTGGATGAGGCCCACCCCTACTATGGAGAGTAATCTCAAATTCCACCAATTTCAATGTTGATCTCATCTAAAAGTACCTTCACAAAAATATCCAGAATAACATTTTACCAAATTTCTGGGCATGTTGGGCCAGGCAAATTGACACATAAAATTAACCATCTCAGCCATAGTTTCCTAATCATGTAGTGAGAAATTTGATTTATTTGAACTATTTTGATGCTTTCCAGAGATACTCTTCCACCTTTAATTTTGTACAAGGTGGACAATGTGGGGAAGAGCCCATTTTCTTACTTACCTGACAACTAAGAAATACATTTGTTTCTTCCTTTTTCCACTAGAAAGAATGCCAAAAATACAATCTCATTGTATCTGTTTTAGCAAACATATGGTAGGTCTGGAACTGACCTATACTACCAATGGGTCCCATGGGATGTGTAGGTTCATCAATAGTAGTCTTAACTTATTAGGAATAGAAACAGAAAAGTAAGGTGGATAAAGAATCTGTCCAAAGATTTAAGTTCATGCTATTGGGAATATGAGAAAGGAATGGACATCTAAAGGTATCTGCTTTGAGCTAACACTAATTCCACAGCATAGGATATAATACAGGGAGCCAAACTGCTGGGGTTTCCACCCCCCCCCCCAGATTCATACAAATCAAGCATATTAGCAAAGGAAGAGCATTAGTCATGATAAACAAATTCCCTTTTGGAGATTATCTCTCAAATGATTTAATTCAATGTAGACAATAGTTTGGCTTCATGTATCACAAAATAGAGCTTCTCATTTCCAGGTCCCTCCCCAAATATACATAATAAGTAGGAATTTGGCATCAGTAGTTTTTGAAATCTCCCCAAGTGGTTATAATGTGCCACCAGGGCTGAGAACCACCAACATACCCAATTCTGGACACATAATAGAATGGAGAGAATTTAAATTGAATTTTGGTTAAAGAGTAAAACAAGCTCTGACTCTACTGGTTGGAGTTAGACAAGGGCTGGATTTAATAGGATGAGAAAATAAAGAACACCATGGAGGAAATCAGATGTTTTATACCTGTATAAACTACCACTCAGATCCTTCAGAAAATTCAGATTAATTCAAATAATCTCAAAGCACCTGAACTCTGAGACTCCTCAGTTCTGTGTTTAAAATAGTAACTGTTCAAGTGAATGAACTCAGATATTTTCTGAACTAGCTGCTTTCATATGTATGGCTTTATTTTCATAATAGCAACTTGATATCTTGTGTTCCATTGCATAAATAGGAATATAAGGCTAAAGAAACTCAGTAATTTTCTCAAGGCCACTTATTAGGGGTGTGATAGGCAGAGTGATGGCCATAAAGATGTCCCCATCCTAATCTCAAGAACCTATGAATTTGTTACCTTACATAGAAAAAAAAAAAAAAGGACTTTGTATGACAGTAATAGAAAACAAGTACAAAGTTCCTACAAGAATCAGTAGTAGTATGCATTTAGACCTAAGAATTTCTAAAATAAAATCTAGCCTTGTGATTGATAGAAGCAGCAGCAGCTTCAATAGGATCTAACTTCATTTCTGGGGTAAAAGTAGCTTAATTGAAAGAAGTCATGTTGGTGGGTCATAGAGTGACCTGATCTACTGTAGCAACAGCATAGCCTGAAGAGAGACTCATCCTCCTGACCTTCACCCACCAACACTACTAGGCCTAATCTGCTGGCATCTGCTATAACACCAAGAAGCAGAGTTAGAGAGATATTATCTGCTATAACAGGCCCAGCATCCCATCCTCCAGCCACTAGCACTAAGCGATCTAGGATTAGTGTTTTCTGAAACTCATATCCAATGACATTGGAAGTCCAGATAGCACTTGCTGGGACCGAAGTTCTGAAAACAGAAAGGAAAGAATAACAGAAGACTGGGAAAGAAAAGCATAACAGTGGAATGGTAAAAATAGGGGTAAATATAATAGACTGTAATTCACCTCATGAGTTTTTAAGCAAAAATTATGATATCATCTGATATGGTTTTCAATGTATACAGAAGAAATATTAAATATTATAGTTTAAAAGTGGGGAAGTTCAAGAGACCTTAATGGAAGTAGAATTTTGAAACTTTACTTGAAGTCATAAAACACTGATTCCAGGGATCCCTGGGTGGCGCAGCGGTTTGGCGCCTGCCTTTGGTCCAGAGCGCGATCCTGGAGATCCGGGATCGAATCCCACGTCGGGCTCCCGGTGAATGGAGCCTGCTTCTCCCTCTGCCTGTGTCTCTGCCTCTCTCTCTCTGTGTGACTATCATAAATAAATTAAAAAAAAATTTAAAAAAAAATTAAAAAAAAAAAAATAAAATAAAACACTGATTCCAGTAGGCTGTGATAATCATACATGCATACTGTAATACCAAAAGAAACCACTAAGAAAACTATGCAAAACAATATACTCAAAGGATTATAAATAAATTAAAATGGAATGTCTAAGTAACCTACACAAAGGCAAAAAAGAGAAACAGAGGAATGAGAAACAAAGGTAATAAAAACAAAAACTGTCAGACCTAATCTTTAATACAGCAATATTATATTAAGTGTAAATGTTCTCAATGATTGGTAGAGTGAACTTAAAAAATAATTAATATGATCCAACTCTACTGTTTACAGGAACTTACTTCACACATGGTATAGGTAGTTCAGAAGTAAAAGGATAAAAAAGATATGTCATATGAACATTAGTCAAAGAAGACAGAAGTGACTATATTAATAACAGATAAAATAGACTTCAGAGTAAAGGAAATTACTAGGGACAAAGAGGGACATTATATAAGGATAATAGGACCAAGTGATGATATAGTGATGCTATATACATATGCACCAAATAGAAGAACTTTAAAATACATGAAGTGAACACTGAAAGAGCTAAAAGGGAAATAGGAAATACCTGTAATTATTATTTGAGACTTCAGCACAGCAACTGATAGAAACTACTCTACAGAAAGTCAGCAAGGATATAGAACAATTGAATATCACCATAAATCTACAGGATCTAAGTGACATTTATAAAACAAACTCTACTCAACAAGAACAGAATACACATTTCTTTCAAGTGTTCATGAAACAATCACCCATAGACCACATATTGGTCATAAAACATACAGTAGCAAACTTAGAAGAATTGAAATCATACACAATATATTCTCTGATTCAAATGGAATCAAACTAGAAATCAATAGCAGAAAGACAACAGGAAATACATGAGAACTAAATAGCATACTCCCAAGTAATTCATGGGCCAAAAAGGAAATTCCAAGGAAAATTTTTTAAATGCATTGGCTAAAATAAGATGGAAATATAACAAATCAAATTTATGGAATGCAGCTAAAGTAATGCTGAAAGGAAATTTATAATAACTAAATTAGAAAAAAGGAAATATTTCACAGCAATATTTTCATTTTCTATATCAAAATACTAGAAAAAGAGGAGAAAAATGAACTCAAAGCAAGCAAAAGGAAGGAAATAATAGAGATAAAATGAGAAATAATGAAATTGAAAACAAAAATAATAGGGAAAAATCAGTGAAACAAAAAGGTGTTTCTTCGAAAAAAAAGGTCTCATCAATAAAAATCTAGAAAGACTGGCAAAGATAAAAAGGAAACACATATTATAAATATCAGAAATGTAACAAGGCATATCATGACATATCCTGCAGGATAATAAGGGACAAGTTATAATAAGCAAGTCTACACTATAAATTCAAAACATAATAGAAATGAACCAATGTTTCTAAACCACAAACTTTCAAAACTCAGCCAAGATGAAATAGATAATCTGAATTTTTGTAGAACTATTGAAAACACCGAACTTTTAACTTAAAAAGTCCCCAAAGAAATACTCAGACTTATGTGGTTTCAATTTTCCTGAAGATTTCAAGAATTGACACCACTTTTATACAATTTTTATAGGAAATGTAAGTAGAGGGACTGCTTCCTAATTCATTTTATGAAGTCAATATAACCTTGATACCAAACCCAGTCAAAGATATTTTAGAAAGAAGAAAACTACAGGCCAACATTTCTCATGAGTTTAGCTGTAAAAATCCACAACCAAATATTAACAAATTAAATCCAGAAATATATAGAAGAATAACATACCATGTCCAAGTGGGATTTATCCAGTTATGCAAATTTGGTTAAATATTTGAAAATCAAACAATGTAATCCACTATATCAATAGGCTAAAGAAAGAAATTCATGTGATCATATCTATTTATGCAGAAAAGCATTTGACAAAATCCAATCCTATTCATTATTTTAAAAAGAAAGAAAGAAAAACTAAGCAAGTTAGAAATAGAAAACTTACTCAAAGCCATAAAGATGATCTACTAACAGACTAAATCTAGCATTATACTTCATCATGAAAGATTGGGTGCTTTCTCTGTATGATCAGGAATTTAAAAAAATGATGTCTGCTCTCATTGCACTTACTACTTCAAAATATTACTGAAGGTTCCAGCCAGAAGATTAAAGGAAAAATACACAAATACATAAATTTAAAAATTAAACAAATTTAGTTTTATTTAAAAGGCAAAAAGTATAGATATTGAATAAGAAGAAATGAAACTGTCTCTATCTGCAGATGATATGATTATATAAATGGAGAAATTTCCAAGGAATCTACAAAATGCTCCTAGAAATAATAAGTTAGTCAAGGTTGTAGGGTATAAGACACAAAAATCAATTGTATTTTGACCTACTAACAACAAATATGTGGAGAACTACATAAAAAATGAAATACCATTTACGATGGATCTAAATAAAATTAAATATTTAGATACTAGACTAATAAATCATTTATAGGATCTGCATGCTAAAAATAACAAAATACCGATAAAGGAAATCAATGAAGTCCCAAACAAATGGAAAGACATACCTTATACATGGACTAGAAGAAAAGACAGAGTAAAAACTTGTCCCCAAGTTAATAGGCTTAACGCAATTACTATTAAAACCCTCAAGGCTTTTGTAGACATAGGGAAGCTTATTCTGAAACTTATATGGAAAGCAAGAGGTCTGAGGATATCTAAAATAATTTGTGAGTGAAGAATAAAATGGGAGAAATTAATCTACATACTTTCAAAATTTAGCAGCATTGGTGGAGGGATAGACACATAGATCAATGGAACAGAATAGACACCCAGAAATAGACCTACACAAGTATACTCAACTTATTTTTTACAACAGTGCAAAAGCAATAGAGAAACAATAGACTTTTCAACAAATGGTACTGAGACCATTGGACATCTAGAGGCCATCTGATATCAGAAAAACAGCTCGGAACCATAATATATAAAGAACTCTCAACACTCAACTTGAAAAAAAATAAAATTAGAAAATGGGCAAAAGTCATGAATAGATATTTCTTGGGAGAGAATATACAGATGGTAAATAAGCACATGAAAAGATGTTCAATATCATTAGCCATTAAAGAAATGCAAATTGAAACCATAATGCGATGTCACTACGTGCCTATGAAAACTGCTAAAATAACAGTGACCATACGGTACTTGTTTTTCTGTCCGACTTATTTGACTTATCATAATACCTTCTAGGTCCATCCATGTTGTTGCAAATGGTCAGATTTCATTCTTTTTTTGTGGCTGAGTAATATTCTGGCGTGTGTGTGTGTGCACAACATTTTCCCTATCCACCTATCTATCATGGACATTTAAGTTGTTTGTATATCTTTGCTATTGTAAATAATGCTGCAGTGAACATAGGGGTGCATATATCTTTTTGAATTAGTGTTCCTTTTTCTTCAGATAGATATCTACAAGTGGAAATCCTAGATAATATGGTAGTTCTATTTTTAATCTTTTGGGCAACCTGAGTACTGTTTTCCATAGTGGCTGCACCATTCTGCAGTCTCACCAACAGTGCACAGGGGTTCCCGTTACAACACAACCTTGCCAACACTTGTTTCTTTTTTGTTGCTTTCTTTTGTTTTGATAATAGCCATTTTGACAGATGTGAGGTGCTATCTCACTGCAGATTTTCATTTGCCTGATCATGACATTGAGCATCTTTTCATGTGCCTGTTGTTCACCTGTATATCTTCCTTGGAAAAATATCTATTCAGACTCTCTGTCCATTTTTTAATTGGATTTTTGTGTGTCTTTTTTTTTTTTAATAGCTGACAGTTGTATGAGTTCTTTATATATTTTGGATGTTAACCCCTTATTGAATATATTATTTGTGATCATCATCTCCCATTCACTAGGTTGCCTTTTTGTTTTGTTCATGGTTTCTTCTGCTGTGTGGAATCTTTTTAGTTTATGTAGTTCCTGTTGTTTATTTTTGCTTTTGTTGTCCTTGCCTGAGGAGACAGATCCAAAAATATATTGCTAAGACCAATGTCAAAGAGCTTACTGCCTGTTTTCTCCTCATCCATGTAATTTTGAAATTTGACAGTACATTTTAAAAATTCTAACAGGCTGAACAATACCTTCGAGAGGATAGAAAAATAAAATAAATCCATAATGTTCATGGGCTGTTTGCCTCTGGGGTAGATTGCCATAATGGGGAGATATTTGAACCTTTCCCCAAGTCATTAAATAAAACCTCTAGCAAGCAGCCCCTGGTCCTCTTCAAAGAGGGATGAGGGGAAGGATCTTTAATCATAATAATCCTGGGGGAAAAAAATCTCAGAACTAAGACATCTGCTTCTGTGCCTTGTTGTTTTGCAGGATAACAGTGATTGCTTTAGCAGCTTCTATTGCCATATGTGTACAATAAGTAAATGAACATAAAATTGAATGAACACATAAAAGAAGGATAAACTCACCCAGCTTAACAAATCCACTCTCTCACCTGCTGTGCCCTGAAACATGGAAGAAAAAAAAAAAGAAATCATTGGATCATAAGGATTAGTAAAATAACAGTCTCTGTTAACAACATTGACAGGATGTGTAAGGGTAATTTGTCTGACATGAGGACTAATAGTCTAGTTGCTAGCCTAATTCTTAATATTGCCCTTTTCCACCCCTTTTCTACTAATCAGAGAGTAAAAATAACCTATACATTTGTCTGAGAAGAAATAAAAAGTCCAAACAAACGTGTGTTTTTTATTTTGTTTTGTCTTGGTATCTGTCCAGTTGGAAATGAAATACATCTCTGGGTTTCCTTCATCATTCACATAGTCCATGTGGAAAACATTATGGTTGTGAATTTCAACATAGTAAGATCAGAAAATTTAAAATTGGTCTTTCCAAACCACTGATAATTAACCAATATTGTAAATAATGCTAAAACCTTAGAGACTCTTTTTGATACTTAAAAGCTCTGAAAACATTAGCTATTTTTTTTCTCATCACATTTCTTATGCCTCATATCTGGGTATTATTAAAAGCCTTCAGTATTTGTCAACGATTAAATGTCTGTAAATTCTTACTGCTATAGCAGAATCATACTATTGATGAAAGAAGTTTTATTTTGGATTTTGCAAAACAAGTATGACAGTAGCAGATTTTTGCATGCTAACATGGTACTAATTAAATATGAAAAATAAATAAGTTTCATATATCGATGGTCATTCCAAAGTGTAATTAATATCTTCAGTATCCTTGGCAATTAGCTTCTCATGTGTTTCCATTCTAACAAGGTGGCTACAAGCAAAGACAATAAATCCAAACAAACCCAAGTTCAAGTTCATGGCTACCCCTACTACCTGTGTAGTGTTAGGCATGTTACTGAACCTATCAAGACCCTGGCTTCCTCTTTTATAAAATAATGCTCATAATAATAGCTATATATATATATATATATATAGCTATATATATATATATATATATCTCACAAGGGTTAAATGAAACCATGAATTTTAATAGGGCCAGTCATGCAGTGAGTAACCATAAAATGTTACCTGATTATTACATCTTTTTTAGCGGACTTTTGGTTTTGGCAATTTTTTGTTCCCTTTAATATCTTTCTTCCTCAGTCATCCAAGTCCCTCCATTCAGCTAGTTCTTATTTTCCTCTTAAAAAACTACCTTCTGTTCATTTCTAATAATACATCATTCCTTCTATAACCCTTCCCCTTTTACTCCTCTCAACTACTACATATGTGAGGCAGATTTACTTAGAAGCTAATGAAGTTTAAGTCTCGGGGCTCCATGCTTCTATGGGTAGGTTTTAGGTCCCAGGAGAAACCCTCAACAATAGCTCATGTAATCAAATGTTTTTGCAAAATTTTTAAAGGTGAGATATTTTAACTTCAATCAGGTAACACCACTCTCTTTCTTTCCCAATTTTTCCTCCATTTTATTCCCTTGTGAAGTTCCCATTATATCTATTATGTTAGAACATAACATTTTGGGGGGGAGCTAGATAAGGGGATATTTGAGTTGAGGCTATTATGTGATTTCAAATACTACCATGTATAATTGACTTTTTACTGTCCCATTATAGGAATGACTTCCAGAAATACTCCTACTGCCTACTCTACTAACTTAACTAGCAATAGAATGCAGAGGCACAAAGACAAAGACAATTTTATAATATGGCCATGACATATTATATATTATTATATATTATATTATATATAGTCCAGAGCTCCATAAGCATGTTAGTTTGGAAAAGAAAAAGGGGATTGAAAGGATAAAGCCAAAAAAAGAAAAAGTGTAAAGCCAGAAGCTGTTTTGTGAAAAAACTATTTCAATCATCAGACATGTAAAATATTAGTAAAAGTTTGAGTTTTCATCAATGTTTAGTCAAAACAGACATTTTCTTGTGTCAGAACTATATTCAGTTGATACTGGAGTGCAGTATGTTTATATATAATGGAAATTGTGTGAAAGAGTATTTATCATAATTTCTATAATGCACAAACCTGTAGCAGTACTGAAGTCAGTAATACATTTGTCAGAGTAGCATTTATGAGTAAATAACCTATAGAGGTTTTCTTAAATTTAACAATTAATAAAATTTATGTTATATCAATAATAAATCATGGAACTGAAATAAATTCTTCTAATCTATTAATAATTAAAAGCAAATTTTAATCAACCATGCTAAAAGAAATCTATGTATATGAAATATGTAGTTCATGTCTTAGTAGGTGTATAAAATACACACAGTGTTACATGAGGAATCAATTAAAGAGCATGTAGCTAAAAAAGTTTCATAGAGATATATGATCCTTTTTGATAGATTTTGTCATATCTGTCTTATTTGACTTTAATTTTTAATTTGAAGAACTTCCATTTCAAAGCAGGATGAAATATTCTGAAGCAAAACAAGGATCCCACCAAGAAAAACAAAGCCAAATAAAATGACCAGCATTCAATCAAAAAGTTCTAGACATACCAAGATATAGAAACATATGTCTAAATTCTAGGAAAAGAGACAATAGGAAAAGATTTATATGAGATATTTGTATTATCAAAGCTCTGGGTTTGTACCTTCCAGGTAAGCTTTGCCTCAGGCTCACAGAACTGGAATAAGAGATGAATGAAAAGTAACATCCACTGCCATTACTAAGCATTTACTGTGTCCCAGACATTGGTTAGCCTATGGGGCACAGGATGAAAATGACATGGTTATTTACTCTGAGAATTCATAATCTAATGAGATGGACACAGATATAAATCGATCACAAAACTGCCTAACCATTAGCACTGATTTACGAACAATAAAAATTTTCACTAATTATGACATGTAAGTGCACTAGTAATTTTGTACTTCATATCCCCTCCTGTGAGTCCCAATTATTTTTTCATACTCTGCTTTGGACAGCCAAAAATACATTACTGATAATTAGTATTAGAGAGGCTTCCCAGCTGTGAAGCTATTATGTCATCAATAATCTAAGCCAAGGCATTGACTGGAGATTGGTCCTCATGGGGCCTACTGCCTACTCCCTCATTCAAGCAGTTGCTCATTCAAAAGATGTTTATTGAGTTGAGATAGTTTGGTTAACAATAACGAATGTTTAGAGGAATGAATATGCTTATTGTCATAGTAAGTGTAATTACTGAGAAGAATCACAAAAGGTATGATTCCAGTCCCAAAGAAGCTTATAATAGTGTTAAGGATGTAAGATATGCTGATGAGGGGCACCTGGGTGGCTCAGTCATTTAAGCATCTGCCTTGGCTCAGGTCATGATCCAAGGGTCCTGGGATTGAGCCCCATATCACATGGGCTCCCTGCTCAGCAGGGGGTCTGTTTCTCCCTGTGCCCCACCCCTGCTTGCGCTCTCTCTCCCATTCACTTTCTCTCTCACAAACAAATAAATAAAATCTTTAAAAACAGATATGCTGATGAAACAGCTAATTTATTATATGATATGGTCTCTACATTCTACAGTGGGTTTTTATAGATAATGAGAGCTTAAGCAAGATAAGGAACAGCTTGTTGTAGGTTGAGTATATAAAAAATATAGTATATTTGAGATGTGACTTGAGATCGACCTTAAAGGCAGAAGAAGACTTAATCAGATATATGAATAGAGAAAGAAAGTTCATGGTAGTAGCACTTAAGTACATAACTGTGCTTAACTGGGTGCTTAACTAGGTGCTTATACTGGTGCTTAACTGGGTGACTTATATTTGAATTTCTTATTAGTGATGTTATTCAGAAATAACCCAAATGTAACTTTGCTTCCATGAGTCCATTCTCAGCATTCAAACAAAATGGTGAATCCTACTTCAGCAGAATGAATGAATAAAGTATTCTTTAATAAAGAGACTGTGAATGAAATGGGGAAGGAAAACCTTGCATTTTACATGACACAACAAAACTTAATTATGTGTTTAATTTTTTTCCCTCCAGAGAGTTCCTCTTCCTCTCTCTGCCCATCTCTTTTTATTCCCACCCCTGACCACCCTCCAACAGCCATCATTCCAGATCTTTCCAGATCTCTCCATGCTAGTTTAATTGTGTCACAATTTAAACATCTCATGAGGTCTCTAGCATGCAACCCCACAACTTATTCTGCAAAGAAACAAAGGAGAGGCTTTGAATAGTCATTATAAACAATTTGGGATGGACAGAAGTGACCTAAAATATCTTTTTTTTTTTTCTGTTAGATAATAGAAATGAGTACAGAAGTCTTTGGGACACTAGAAAATCCAGAAAGAATTCATTGGTAATTATTTGTTACTTCCAAAATAAAATGTAATAAAAAGCTTAAAAACTCTCCCAGACTGACTTTCCTAAAAGCTGCTTTCATACATCTTGGTACAGATAGCTTCACTATTCGGGTGTTTGATAATCACATCTTTTTTTTCTTTACTTTTTTCTTTCTTTGCAGACATATAGACTAGCACCAATCTTTCAAATAATAAAAACTTCCCCCAGGTCCTTTACCAGGGAAGGTTAAGCTCTAACAACCTAAATAGATTTTTGGATAAGATAGCTGGTTGGAAGCACAGGAAAAGAGCTGGGTTTCTCTTTTTCAACAGGCACGTAATGCGTAATAGGAGAAGTGGTTAAAAAGTCACTCTCCATGTGGGGCCAAGGTTAAGATTGAGACTGTAGAGGCCAGGAGAGCAAAGTAACTACAATAATCCACATGTTTTCAAGAGCAACCCTTTGTATTTGAAGGATTGATTTTCCCACGATTTTTTTTTTTTTTTTTTAGTAACCCAACTTGTGTCTTTATTAAATAACCCAGGAGAATACAGTGTGGCAGAGAAAGTTTAGATTTACTTAGCCCCAAGTCATGTATTCTCTATTTACTGTCCACTCAAGTTAAAAAGAGAATTTTACAAGAGCAAATGGAATACAGCTGAGTGTACTTTTATTTCAGCTCTTTACCTGGATGTTTTGTTTTCAATTCTCCATTGAAGTACCTTCATTAATAGATTTTGAAGAATATTTCATTAGGTTGAAAGATTCGTTCACTATATTAATTTACTATAATTTGGAAGAGCCAAATCATTTAGCCAGATTTGCATCTGTACTGCCAAAGCAGTATATGCTGATCTAAATGATACTTGGCATTTTTTGCTCTCATACTGACTCAACCAGGAGGCAGAACAAGAATACCTACCCATTCATTCAGGGAAGGAGAAGTTACTTAGCTTCTGTAGCTGCCTTGATTCCTTCTCTAAAAATAATGCAAGCTACTATTTGTTCTGAGACTGACAAATATCCAGACTCTAGAAATAGGCTTGAAACTTCCGAGGCATGGGAACACTCTGTTATGAGAGTTGGAAACCATATATTCCCTGCTATAAATCCACTCAATGTTTTCATTTCTTTCATTGTTGTTATTCCTCCATGTTACTCCATATCTATTTCTTTTCTCGTCCCTTGGCCTGCAATTTCATCTTTTCCTCTCCCTTACTTTTCTAATAACCTGCTCTTTTTCTCATTTCTTATTTCAATTTACTGATGCATATTGCCCTGCATAATTTTTCTTACCTTTTTCTATCTTTTTTTCTCAGAGATAATACAAAAGCAATGTATTAGGAAATATTACAATTTCCCACCAGATTGAGAGTCTGCATTTACTTTTTTTAACCTTTAGGTGCATTTTGGGAGAATCAGGATATAGAGATGCACATACAATTCTTTGGTTAAAAGTAATAAAAGTATAGTTGTGCTAGGTTAAGCAAAAAAGGAATGTATTGGAGAGATATTGGGAGGAATCTCCTGGTAACCAAGGATAGCATATGCTGTCTACAAAAACTCACTTGAGATAAAAAATAAAAAACAAACATACATATGTTGAAAGTGAAGGCATAAAATAAGATATCCCATGCAAATACCAAAAATATCTGGAGTAGTTATACTAATATCACACAAAATAAACTTTCAATCAAAAACTGTTGCAAGAGACATAGGAGGGTATTTTATATTGATGACAAGTTCAGTTCACCAAGAAGATATAACAACTACAAACATATGTTTATACAACCCTAAAATATATGAAATAAACAATCCTCAAATATATGAAACAAACATTGACAGGATTGAAGGTACAAACAGATAGTTCTATATTAATAGTTGGAAACTTCGATATCCTTGTTTCAATAATGGATAAAACATCTGGACAGAAGATCAACAGAGTATGTATAGGGGCTTGAAAACCACAATCAACCAACTATACCTAATAGACCTATATAGATCACTCTGCTCAACAACAGCAGAATACTCATTCTTCCCAAGCACACATGGAACATTCTCCAGGATATATCATATGTTAGGGGCCAATACAAGTATCAGTACATATTTGAGAAATTGAAATCACACAGAGCATCTTCTTTAACAACCATGGAATGAAGGAAGAAATCATTAACAGAACCATTCACCATCACATTTGCCACACATGGTAAAAAACGATGATTAGGGAAAAAATATAATTCACCATTGAGACAAGTGGGAAAGGGAACCTACGACACTTAAGTCATTGATAGAGTGTGTTCTCTTTCCCATGGGACAAGGCTAGGGAAGGAAATGATGGACCAGTTAATTCATAGTGGTCATCTATTCATTAGTGTGTGAGCTTTTTGGCTAATTTTGAGCAGTCTGTGATTCTGTCTGATGGAAAGATTTCCTTTCGGTGTTGAGTGGAGCCAACATGAAAGAGATGCTTGAAAGGATCACACTATGGTGGGTTTGGCAATTACCTTCCTCTGGTGCCGGTACTTAGGCTAGGGTATTTCCATGGGGGTATGTGCAAACATAGGCCTCAGGTCATCAGAATTTAGTCTGATTTGCTTTGTTCAGACATCTCCCTAGCACTTTATTGGACTTTTGTATCCTTCTGCCTTTTACTTCATTATCACTGAGACAACTTGGTTTTTCCCTTCAGAGGTTGAAACTGGATATCAATACCTCTTGAGTTTTACATATCACAAATCAGTTTTACATGTCAGGGTCAGGGACAGCAAACTACTTCCAATGACTTTGAGACATCATTTGAATACGTGATTAACAAATACACTCAATGTTGAGGTGTGTGTCGGTCTCATTGCACCTGCACCAGAAGGTTTCAAGATGTAAAGATGTAAAAATCTTTAACTTTGCATCATTTTTCTGTGCTGTCCCTTGGTGTCAGACTGTTAATATGCAGTCTGGCACCTGCAAATAATGCAGCTTTTGTAACCAATTACATTTACCATGTCATTATATACACAGAGAATCTTAAAGGCAAAATAGTGATCCTACTACACTTGTTGAAATGAGCAACTACACTTCCTCCTGTTCACATGTTCCTAGTCTTTTCTTCATGTGTTAGCTACATTTCTCCTGGTCCTGTTTGTATTAAACATTTTTGCAATGATATCAGATTGTGTATATTCCAGTAAACTACCACAATGCTTTATGAAACATGGCAGGATATTAGTGCATGTAAGCGAAGTACATATGTAGTTTGCTTACGTGCAGTCTTTTATGTTTTCTGCACTGAAGTCTTTCCTCCTTTTGCCTAGAGGGATTTGAACAAAAATATCAAAAGAGAAATATCTCCAATTCTGCAAATTTAGTATGGAGCAAAATTGAGTAACTTACCCAGAATTGCATATTTCCAAATCCAGAATTCAAACCATGTATTTTCCAGTTCCAAACTCATTCTACATATTACCACAAGAAACAATATCCACCTCTCAAGGGATCTACTCATTAACTATTCTATGTTATATATTCATTTTATTTTTTGATATATGGATCAGATATATATATTTATATATATATTTGTAAACTAATACTATAAAGTCTGAGAAGTGAAGAACAGCAGAGCAGCAAACATAAATGGCTGCCTAATGAAAATTTATATTCTAATTTGGAATTCTCATAAATATCTGTTTTTCTTTCTAATCTTATGATAATAAGGCCATTTGATTATCTTCTGTTTAATGCTTCAATTTCAGAACAATGAAGTTTTTGTTGTGAACAAAAAGGAGATAAAAATGTATTTTTCTTTTTCCGATGGAGGCTGGGATAGTAAAGAAAAATGAAAAAATTAAATACCTATTGAGGAACCTATAATTTTCTATATATTGCATAATTTTGTTTCAATAACTGATTTAAATTCCTAAAAAGATGCTGTCATATATTATTATGCCCATCTGACATACTGAAGTAAGGGAATTGTATAAAACTTGCCCAAGGTTATCCAGCTAATAAGTGGGAAATGAGAATTAAGCCCAAAACTTTTACTCTTCTCTTCCCATCATCCACTTTTAATAGCTAATGCTTTCCTGCTTTTGAATATGACTAAGATTTCCAAAGAGTCTGTCAACATTGCTTTTTAATCAGATAGAAAAATTACTGTTGATTCTCTAAAGACATATTCCTTTCCCAGTGATTGTAGTTGTTAAAATAAAATTTCCAGACATCAGTAGTCATATGGATGGAGAGCAAGAACAGAACTCAAGGGTGTGTCCGGCAATCAGTAAAGGTGAGTTGGGCTCATTGGTGATATTTATTGCCATTCCCTCTAGACTAAATTAATCATATTAATGACATCCTTATACTTTACAGTATTGCCCGTCCTTGATTGTTTCTTCTTCCTCCTTCTATCACTCTTCCTTATGTTTCTCCATATCACTATTACTATTGACAATTTTTGGTGAATTAAACTCAGTGATTAGTATTCAGTAGTACCAATGATAAAAGCAGAGACTCTAGATCACAGCAAGAAAATAAAATAGAGGGGAAAGATAGAAGTTTCAAGTATATGAATACATACACACACACATATACATAATATACGGTTTGAGGCATTTCTCCAAAATCTATTCAGTATCTGCACATTTATTGTATCTTAAAAGTAAGGCTAACAATGAGCATAAAATTCTGTTTACAAGTTATGGAAAATAAACTCAAATATGGAAATCAGTAACAATGAGAATAGTGAAGAAAAAGTACAAGGAATTTAGACGTTATTTTTGTCTTCTAGCTATGACATCAAATATTGAATTTTCAACTTAAGACAAAGAGGTTGTACAAATACGTATCAGTTTGAGAGGGCTGCCGTGACCAACTACCATGGGTGGGTTAAACAATAGATATTTATTTCTCATGGTTCTGCAGACTGGAATTCTGAACTAAGGGTTCAGCAGAGTTGATTTCTTCTGGGGTCTCTTTTCTTGGCTTATGGATGGCTATCTATGTCCTGTGTCTTTATATGGTCTTAACTCTGTGCATGCCTTTGTCCTAATATTTTCTCTTTATAAGGATAGTAGTCATACTGCATTAGGGTCTACCCATCTGACCTCATTTTACCTTAATTACTTCTTTAATGGCGTCATCTCCAAATACAGTCATATCATGAGATACTGGGCATTAGGACTTCCAAATCTGAATTTGGGGGACACCATTCAGCCAATAACAGAAAAGTAATTTATACAAGTAAGTGCCTCTTCCAATGAGTTGCTTAAGGATATGAATTTATTCAAGAACAACAATAACAGCAAGGATTTACATAACAATGTACATTATACAGATGATTTTAAATTAATCGTAACATCCTATGAGATAGACATTAAATGAGACTGAGCAAAATTGAGTAACTTACCCAGAATTGCATATTTCCAAATCCAGAATTCAAACCATGTATTTTCCAGTTCCAAACTCATTCTACATATTACCACAAGAAACAATATCCACCTCTCAAGGGATCTACTCATTAACTATTCTATGTTATATATTCATTTTATTTTTTGAAATGAATTTTGAGTTTTCATTTTACTTAGTTTCAGAAATTATATGGGGATAGAATGGAGCTGGATATTGTTAATGAAATTCATACATGGGGAAGAAAATTGAGTCTAGAAACTTCAGCAACGTTTCCCTATAGAAGGCAAATAACAGGACAAGAAACATTGTCATTCTTTTGGTTAAGTGATCTTTCCCAAGGCTCTATAGGAATCAATTTCTAGAAGCCCAGTGTTTTTTAAACTTTCACCAAGGAGCTCTTCAGGGTCCTCTAATAAAATCTCTTAGATTTCTGAGTTTCACATTCTAATGTGCTTACAATCAGAAATTCCAATTGTTCTTTGTAAGGAAATCAAGTGAAAATCATACCTGGTAATATGATTGGGATAGTTTCTTCAAAGCCCAGGCAAAACCCAGTGCATATAGTAATAATCATTGTTAATTGCATCTTTAAAAATGATTAATCAAGTATCAAAGAGGTGTATAAATTAGAAGTTATGATCAGAGAGAAACATAGATCACAAATATTTGATTAATGCTTAACTCTATATGAGTTAAATGTCGGTTGAGCTAATTTCCCTTCTCATAGACACCTTTCAATTCACCTCCACAAGGAAACCAGAAAAATCATCTTCTAACACAAGAATTTACTGTGTTCCTTTGATTGAAAATGCACAATCATTTCTACATTACTCCACCAAACTTTGTGATGAGAGAAAAGTAGCTATTATATTTGTTTTGGATTAGACACCCAACCATACTTTACTTAATTTATCCTATCAGAAGCATTTGGGAGCCAGTCCTGTAGAATCTTGTCTTGTTATTCTCTACAGAGTCAAGTCAAGGTACCCATACATAGTTATAGTTGGAGAAATATTTGTGCGGAGTTGATTTTTTTTATTTGAGAGGGAGAGAGAAAGAGAATGAGTGGGAGGGGCAGAGGGAGAGAGAATCCCAAGCAGACTCTGTGTGGAGCATGGAGCCCCACACAGAGCTCAATCTCATGAGCATGAGATCATGACCTTAGCCAAAATCAAGAGTTGGAGGCTTAACTGACTGAGCCACCCAGGTACCCCTGTGCTGTATTGATATATCTAACCATCATCAAATTTTAATCACCAACACTTATCTTTACAATCTCAAAGCAGAAGACCTGCTTGCCTTCCATTTTTATTTTGTAATCTCACTAGGAATATAAAGGGAAGAATTGAGAACTAGCCAATTTTCTGGTGGCTAACATAGCAAGCACAGATTAAATAATCTATATTTTTTATATTTTCTATATATTTTTTAAAGATATGAAACATAGTAGAAAGTCTTGGAGTTTGAGACAATTTTGCAAAATAAAATTCCATAAAAACCTAGAAACCCAGATGTATATCAGTAATAGAGTGGTTAAAGAAATGGTTCTATTCATGCAATGGAAAACTTACAGACATTAAAAAGTCTGAGATACTCTTGGTGCACCTGGGTGGCTCAGTGGTTGAGCATCTGCCTTTGGCTCCGGTCATGATCCTGAGGTCCTGGAATCAAGTCCCACATCAGACTCCCTGGAAGGAGCTCCTTTTTCCCTCTGCCTGTGTTTCTGCCTCTGTGTTTCTCATGAATAAATAAATAAATCTTTCATTTATTATTTATATATTATATTATATATTAAGTATTAATTTTAATTATATTTTATATATTAATTAAAATAATACATTAGGTAATATTAAGTATTATTTATAAATATATACTATATAAAATATAAATAAATATATATTGGTTAATATATTATTTAATAGGAGATACTCTTTTCTAATTGAACTCATCAGTGCTTCAAAAACAGTATTAAATAAGAGTTTAGAGGTGCCTGGTGACTCACTCAGTTAAGTGCCTGACTCTTGGTTTTGGCTCAGGTGATGATCTCAGGGTCATGAGATTGAGTCCTGTGTCAGGCTCTATGCTCAGTGCAGAGTCTGCTTGAGATTGTCTCTCCCCCTATGCCCCTCCCAGCTAATTTTATTTATTTTAAAAATAAATCTAAAAAAAATAGTTTAACAATGTGAAATAGTTTTTGTTTAACATATTGGTCACCTTTATCTTGTTCTGCATTTATTGTCAATGTTACTGCAGTTTTACCATTTACCTCTTTCTTGTTTAGATTATATAATTTCTTCATGTTGTGGAAGTATACATTGGAAATGAATATTGAATTTTACAAAATATCTTTTGGGGATGTTTCAAATGTTTGTATAGCTTTGTTCTCTTTTGACCTTGTTATATGACAAAATGTTTTATTACATTACATCATGTTAATAATTTCATATTATATTATAGTTACTATATTACACTTATTACAGTAAAATCAGAGTAACATTTTGACAAGCCAATCAGTGGAACAGGAAGCATCTTAAATTAAAATAAGATTTAAGAGCATAAGGGAATTGAGATTATAATAAAATTGACATTGTGGACCAGTAGCAAAAATTATTGAACAAAAGTGGGAAAATATGGCTAATCATTAATAAATTCTAATATATCAGCTATTTAAAAGCTGAGAAAAATTATGAAACTATAAAACTATCACTGGAAACTTGGGAGCCTTGAGAAAAAAATTATTCATGAGAAATACCTTGTGAAGTTACAAAGAAAAAAATGATACATTTAATTATATAGAAATTAAATTTTGGGAGGAGGGGCAAGATGGCGTAAGAGTAGGGTCCCCACATCACCTGTCCGCACCAAATTACCTAGATAACCTTCAAATCATCCTGAAAATCTACGAATTCGGCCTGAGATTTAAAGAGAGAACAGCTAAAACGCTACAGTGAGAAGAGTTCGCGCTTCTATCAAGGTAGGAAGACGGGGAAAAAGAAAGAAAGAAACAAAAGGCCTCCAAGGAGGAGGGGCCCCGCGAGGAGCCGGGCTGAGGCCGGGGCGAGTGTCCCCAGGACAGGAGAGCCCCGTCCCGGAGACACAGGAGCTGCACCGACCTTCCCGGGCGGAAAGGGGCTCCAGGGAGGTGGAGCAGGACCCCAGGAGGGCGGGGGTGCCCTCGGGTTCCCCGGGACAGTAACAGGCACCTGCGCCCAGGGAGAGTGCGCCGAGCTCCCTAAGGGCTGCAGCGCGCACGGCGGGACCCGGAGCAGCTCGGGGGGCTCGGGGGCGGCTCCGCGGAGGGGGCTGCGGGGCGGGAGCGCGAATCCAACAGCGCAGGCCCCGGAGCACAGGGCGCCGGGACACAGCCCCGGATCCGGCCTCCCCCGGGGACAGGCGGAGGCCGGGAGGGCCCAGGACAGCGAGGACGCTCCTGCCCCGAGCTGAGCAGATCAGCGGCCCCGCCCCGGAGCCTCCAGGCCCTGCAGACGGAGAGCTCCGGAGTTACTGCGGGGGCTGACTCCAGGGCTGCAGAGCTGGCCCCGCCACTGGGGCTGTTGCTCCTGCGGCCTCACGGGGTAAACAACTCCCACTGAGCCCTGCACCAGGCAGGGGCAGAGCAGCTCCCCCAAGTGCTCACACCTGAAAATCAGCACAACAGGCCCCTCCCACAGAAGACCAGCTAGACGGACAAGTTCCAGGGGAAGTCAAGGGACTTAAAGTATACAGAATCAGAAATTACTCCCTCGTGTTCTTTTTTTTTTTTTCTTTTTGATTTCTGATTGTTTCCCCCACCCTTGTTTTTCATCTTTCTTTCTTTTTCTTTCTCTTTTTCTTCTCTTTTTCCTTTTTTCTTCCTTTTTTCTTTTCTCTTTCCTTCTCTCTCTCTCTTTTTCTCCTTTTCGCAATACAACTCGCTTTTGGCCACTCTGCACTGAGCAAGATGACTAGAAGGAAAACCTCACCTCAAAAGAAAGAATCAGAAACAGTCGTCTCTCCCACAGAATTACAAAATCTGGATTACAATTCAATGTCAGAAAGCCAATTCAGAAGCACTATTATACAGCTACTGGTGGCTCTAGAAAAAAGTATAAAGGACTCAAGAGACTTCATGAACTGCAGAATTTAGATCCAAGCAGGCAGAAATTAAAAATCAATTGAATGAGATGCAATCCAAACTAGAAGTCCTAATGACGACGGTTAACGAGGTGGAAGAACGAGTGAGTGACATAGAAGACAAGTTGACGGCAAAGAGGGAAACTGAGGAAAAAAGAGACAGACAATTAAAAGATAATGAATACAGATTAAGGGAAATAAACGACAGCCTGAGGAAGAAAAACCTACGTTTAATTGGGGTTCCCGAGGGTGCTGAAAGGGACAGAGGGCCAGAATATGTATTTGAACAAATTCTAGCTGAAAACTTTCCTAATCTGGGAAGGGAAACAGGCATTCAGATCCAGGAAATAGAGAGATTCCCCCCCTAAAATCAATAAAAACCGTTCAACACCTCGACATTTAATAGTGAAGCTTGCAAATTCCAAAGATAAAGAGAAGATCCTTAAAGCAGCAAGAGAAAAGAAATCCCTGACTTTTATGGGGAGGAATATTAGGATAACAGCAGACCTCTCCACAGAGACCTGGCAGGCCAGAAAGGGCTGGCAGGATATATTCAGGGTCCTAAATGAGAAGAACATGCAACCAAGAATACTTTATCCAGCAAGGCTCTCATTCAAAATGGAAGGAGAGATAAAGAGCTTCCAAGACAGGCAGCAACTGAAAGAATATGTGACCTCCAAACCAGCTCTGCAAGAAATTTTAAAGGGGACTCTTAAAATTCCCCTTTAAGAAGAAGTTCAGTGGAACAATCCACAAAAACAAGGACTGAATAGATATCATGATGACACTAAACTCATATCTGTCAATAGTAACTCTGAACGTGAACGCTTAATGACCCCATCAAAAGGCGCAGGGTTTCAGACTGGATAAAAAAGCAGGACCCATATATTTGCTGTCTACAAGAGACTCATTTTAGACAGAAGGACACCTACAGCCTGAAAATAAAAAGTTGGAGAACCATTTACCATTCAAATGGTCCTCAAAAGAAAGCAGGGGTAGCCAGCCTTATATCAGATAAACTAAAATTTACCCCGAAGACTGTAGTGAGAGATGAAGAGGGACACTATCTCATACTTAAAGGATCTATCCAACAAGAGGACTTAACAATCCTCAATATATATGCCCCGAATGTGGGAGCTGTCAAATATTTAAACCAATTAATAACCAAAGTGAAGAAATACTTAGATAATAATACACTTATACTTGGTGACTTCAATCTAGCTCTTTCTACCCTCTTAGGTCTTCTAAGCACAACATCTCCAAAGAAACGAGAACTTTAAATGATACACTGGACCAGATGGATTTCACAGATATCTACAGAAATTTACATCCAAAACCAACTGAATACACATTCTTCTCAAGTACACATAGAACTTTCTCCAGAAGAGACCACATATTGGGTCACAAATCGGGTCTGAACCGATACCAAAAGATTGGGATCGTCCCCTGCATGGTCTCAGACCATAATGCCTTGAAATTAGAACTAAATCACAACAAGAAGTTTGGAAGGACTTCAAATACGTGGAGGTTAAGGACCATCCTGCTAAAAGATGAAAGGGTCAACCAGGAAATTAAGGAAGAATTAAAAAGATTCATGGAAACTAATGAGAATGAAGATATAACCATTCAAAATCTTTGGGATGCAGCAAAAGCAGTCCTAAGGGGGAAATACATCACAATATAAGCATCCATTCAAAAACTGGAAAGAACTCAAATACAAAAGCTAACCTTACACCTAAAGGAGCTAGAGAAAAAAACAGCAGATGGACCCTACGCCCAGCAGAAGAAGAGAGTTAATTAAAATTTGAGCAGAACTCAACGAAATTGAGACCAGAAGAACTGTGGAACAGATTAACAGAACAAGGAGTTGGTTCTTTGAAAGAATTAATAAGATAGATAAACCATTAGCCAACCTTATTAAAAAGAAGAGAGAGAAGACTCAAATTAATAAAATCAGGAATGAGAAAGGAGAGATCACTACCAACACCAAGGAAATACAAACGATTTTAAAAACATATTATGAACAGCTATACGCCAATAAATTAGGCAATCTAGAAGAAATGGACGCATTCCTGGAAAGCAAAAAACTACCAAAACTGGAACAGGAAGAAATAGAAAACCTGAACAGGCCAATAACCAGGGAGGAAATTGAAGCAGTCATCAAAAACCTCCCAAGACACAAGAGTCCAGGGCCAGATGGCTTCCCAGGGGAATTTTATCAAACGTTTAAAGAAGAAACCATACCTATTCTCCTAAAGCTGTTTGGAAAGATAGAAAGAGATGGAGTACTTCCAAATTCGTTCTATGAGGCCAACATCACCTTAATTCCAAAACCAGACAAAGACCCCACCAAAAAGGAGAATTACAGACCATTATCCCTGATGAACATGGATGCAAAAATTCTGAACAAGATACTAGCCAATAGGATCCAACAGCACATTAAGAAAATTATTCACCATGACCAAGTAGGATTTATCCCCGGGACACAAGGCTGGTTCAACACTCGTAAAACAATTAATGTGATTCATCATATCAGCAAGAGAAAAACCAAGAACCATATGATCCTCTCATTAGATGCAGAGAAAGCATTTGACAAAATACAGCATCCATTCCTGATCAAAACTCTTCAGAGTGTAGGATAGAGGGAACATTCCTCGACATCTTAAAAGCCATCTATGAAAAGCCCACAGCAAATATCATTCTCAATGGGGAAGCACTGGGAGCCTTTCCCCTAAGATCAGGAACAAGACAGGGATGTCCACTCTCACCACTGCTATTCAACACAGTACTGGAAGTCCTAGCCTCAGCAATCAGACAACAAAAAGACATTAAAGGCATTCAAATTGGCAAAGAAGAAGTCAAACTCTCCCTCTTCGCCGATGACATGATACTCTACATAGAAAACCCAAAAGCCTCCACCCCAAGATTCCTAGAACTCATACAGCAATTTCGTAGCATGGCAGGATACAAAGTCAATGCCCAGAAATCAATGGCATTTCTATACACTAACAATGAGACTGAAGAAAGAGAAATTAAGGAGTCAATCCCATTTACAATTGCACCCAAAAACATAAGATACCTAGGAATAAGCCTAAACAAAAAGGTAAAAGATCTATACCCTAAAAACTACAGAACACTTCTGAAACAAATTGAGGAAGACACAAAGAGATGGAAAAATATTCCATGCTCATGGATTGGCAGAATTAATATTGTGAAAATGTCAATGTTACCCAGGGCAATTTACACGTTCAATGCAATCCCTATCAAAATACCATGGACTTTCTTCAGAGAGTTAGAACAAATTATTTTAAGATTTGTGTGGAATCAGAAAGGACCCCGAATAGCCAGGGGAATTTTAAAAAAGAAAACCATAGCTGGGGGCATCACAATGCCAGATTTCAGGTTGTACTACAAAGCTGTGGTCATCAAGACAGTGTGGTACTGGCACAAAACAGACACATAGATCAATGGAACAGAATAGAGAACCCAGAAGTGGACCCTGAACTTTATGGTCAACTAATATTCGATAAAGGAGGAAAGACTATCCACTGGAAGAAAGACAGTCTCTTCAATAAATGGTGCTGGGAAAGTTGGACATCCACATGCAGAATGAAACTAGACCACTCTCTTGCACCAAACACAAAGATAAACTCAAAATGGATGAAAGATCTAAGTGTGAGACAAGATTCCATCAAAATCCTAGAGGAGAACACAGGCAACACCCTTTTTGAACTCGGCCACAGTAACTTCTTGCAAGATACATCCACGAAGGCAAAAGAAACAAAAGCAAAAATGAACTATTGGGACTTCATCAAGATAAGAAGCTTTTGCACAGCAAAGGATACAGTTAACAAAACTAAAAGACAACCTACAGAATGGGAGAAGATATTTGCAAATGACGTATCAGATAAAGGGCTAGTTTCCAAGACCTATAAAGAACTTATTAAACTCAACACCAAAGAAACAAACAATCGAATCATGAAATGGGCAAAAGACATGAAGAGAAATCTCACAGAGGAAGACATAGACATGGCCAACATGCACATGAGAAAATGCTCTGCATCACTTGCCATCAGGGAAATAGAAATCAAAACCACAATGAGATACCACCTCACACCAGTGATAATGGGGAAAATTAACAAGGCAGGAAACAACAAATGTTGGAGAGGATGCGGAGAAAAGGGAACCCTCTTACACTGTTGGTGGGAATGTGAACTGGTGCAGCCACTCTGGAAAACTGTGTGGAGGTTCCTCAAAGAGTTAAAAATAGACCTGCCCTACGACCCAGCAATTGCACTGTTGGGGATTTACCCCAAAGATTCAGATGCAATGAAATGCCGGGACACCTGCACCCCGATGTTTCTAGCAGCAATGGCCACAATAGTCAAAACTGTGGAAGGAGCCTCGGTGTCCATCGAAAGATGAGTGGATAAAGAAGATGTGGTCCATGTATACAATGGAATATTACTCAGCCATTAGAAACGACAAATACCCACCATTTGCTTCAACGTGGATGGAACTGGAGGGTATTATGCTGAGTGAAGTAAGTCAATTGGAGAAGGACAAACAGTGTATGTTCTCATTCATTTGGGGAATATAAATAATAGTGAAAGGGAATATAAGGGAAGGGAGAAGAAATGTGTGGGAAATATCAGAAAGGGAGACAGAACATAAAGACTCCTAACTCTGGGAAACGAACTAGGGGTGGTGGAAGGGGAGGAGGGCAGGGGGTGGGGGTGAGTGGGTGACGGGCACAGAGGGGGACACTTGATGGGATGAGCACTGGGTGTTATTCTGTATGTTGGTAAATTGAACACCAATAAAAAATTAATTTATTAAAAAAAAAGAAATTAGATTTTCTCCATAGCGAAACTCATTAAAAAAAAGATCAGCAAATAAGCACAGGAAATTAGGGGATATGCTTAGAAATGTATATGCTTTCTTTCTCTACATCTTTTGAGAGAAGAACGTGGTTCTTTTTCCTTTAACCTGTAAGTGTCAATATGGGGCACTGGTTTTGAGCACAGACCCTGTCACTCCTATCCTGATTCCACCACAGACTGTCAACATAATCTTGTGAATGTCACCTCACCTTTAGAAGTGGTGGAATCCTTACCTAAAAATGCTAACAAAATGAGATATTCTCCTAAATATAGTAGGAGGTTCAATGAATTAAATATTTAAACTGCTTAGAGCAGTGCCTACTGTAAGAGAGCTCAGTATAAGGGTTTTATCGATTTTTTTAAATGAAAGAAATACAATGTGGTGGATTAAATTTATATATCCCTGACTTTAAACCATCTTTGCATTTGTTGAATGATCTAACTTGGTCATGCTTTTTCTTCCCCTGGTGAATTTAGGTAGCTAATATAATAGTTTAAAATTTTTGCTTTTTTTTTAAAGATTTTATTTATTTTTTCTTGAGAGACAGAGAGACAGAGAGAGGCACAGGCACAGGCAGAGGGAGGAGCAGGCTTCATGCAGGAAGCCCAGTGCGGGACTCAATCCTGGGACTCCAGGATCACATCCCAGGCCAAAGGCAAGCGCCAAACCACAGAGCCACCCGGGCTGCCCTAATTTTTGCTTTTTTTTTTTTTTTTTTAAGATTTTATTATTTTTTTAAAAGATTTTATTATTTATTATTATTTTTTAAGATTTTCTTCATGAGAGACACAGAAAGAGAGAGAGAGAGGCAGAGGGAGAAGCAGGCTCCACCCAGGGAGCCCGACATGGGACTTGATCCCAGGACTCCAGGATCACACACCCTGGGCCAATGGCAGGCGCTAACCGCTGAGCCACCCAGGGATCCCAATTTTTGCTTTTATAATCAAAAGTAAATCTGACCTGTAAACTTTATTTCCTAGAGTCTTTAAATATTTTCAGTATTAAGATTATATAGGCTTTAGAAGATTGATAAAGGAACATTCTTTCTTTTTGTGATCTCTCTAAAAGTTCTTCTTTATTAAGATTGGCATTGTCTATTTATGGAAGTTTGGTATAATTCACCTCCTAAGCTTTGGATGTAATATATTCTTGGTAGAAGATTGTAAACTATTGCTTTAATCCCTTTACTGGTTAAAGGACGCTTCTGCCTAAATGTTTCCTCGTGTCATTTTTGGTAAATTTTAGGTTTGCCAAATTGGCCAATTCATGCAAATGTTCAAGTTTACAGGCATTTCATACATTCCATCTGTAATCTCTGCTATAACATTGTTCTCATTCTTTCTGTGTATTACTTATTTATGTTTTTATTTGTCTTAAAGTGCTTATCTGTATTTAATTTTTTTTTTTTTAGATTTATTTATTTGAGAAACAGAGAGAGTAGGGGGAGAGGGAGACAGAGACTCTCAAGTAGAGTCCATGCTGAGCTTGGAGCATGATGTGGGGCTGGATCCCACAACCCAGAGACCATAACATAAGCTGAAATCAAGAGTCAGATGCTTAACCAACTGAGCGCCCAAGTACCCCCTAAATCTTTTTAAAGAATATAATTTTGACCTACTAGATTACCTCAATTTTGTACTTTTTTTGTTTTATTTAATTCTGCTCACATCTTTATTATATACTTCATTCTATATTCTCTTGATGTCAAATCAAATACTTTGTCATTAATTTAAATAAATATTTTTAGTTATAAATATTTAAATCTTTTTGAAGGTTCCAAAGTAATGTAAACATTTAAAGGTCGGCTCCTCCACACTGTTGCTGGCCCAAGGTTTAATTCATCCAATAGTAATGAATATAGGTGACAATTTCCCCCTAGTCTATCCTGTCTTTTGCTACTTTTCATTTTTCTTTGGAGAGAAATCCCTTGAATTCTTTTTTCCTTACTATAGGGCCAATAATCATTAAAAATAATGTGTACTTTTTTTCAAGATTGATTATATAACTGGGCAAAAAATCGGATCTGCCATATTGTGAAAAGCATCATCATTTCACTCTTCCCTTCCATATTTAATCTGCTTTTTTATGCAATCATTGGGCTTTTAACTGACTTTATCAATGATATGTATTTTTTTTAATTTTTAAAAAGATTCTACCCAGCCTTTTAAAATATTATTGTTCCTTGCTCAAGTTCTAATAATGTATATTTTTTATCCTGTACCTGATGATTCCAATATGTGATGGCCTTGGAAATCTAATTCTGGTATTGATTGTTTTTGCTAATTCTCTCACATGGTAGCTGATTTCCTTATTATGCAAATATAAGACATTAGCTTGGGTTTAGCTAAAGTTATCTGTTGCGATTCAAGGATAAAGGTCTACTTCAACAAAAAGGATTTAGTTTTGTGTGGGGGATAATGCCTACCCAAGAGCACTTTGAATTAATTCCTTAGCATCTCTTTCCAAGATTACAAATAAATTTGCAACCCAAACACTGTGAATGCAGATCTGGAAATTTGAAATTCCCTACATTTATTTTTAACTTCTTCCCACCCTGAGCAAGGCCAAAAGAATTTGTGATTAGTCTCCCTTTGCCAGTAGATATTTTTCCTAGTCCATCATTTAATTAAAGCCTAGAGACAGGTTCTCAGTTCTAACTTCCCTTCTTCTAGGGATCAAGTCTTACTTCCTGTCATATGTGGTCATGGCCGTTATAACCAAGTTTCTAGTTCAACAGTATATAACTATGGCCCATGGTCCAAAATCCAGTCGGCAGCCTATGTTTTTATGGCCCCTGAGCTGTGAATAGTTTTCACTTTTTGAAGTGGTAACATTTTAATCGGTTATGTAAGTACCTAAATAACATTCTCAATTTTGCTTCTTGGCCCACAAAACCTAAAATGTTTACTATTTGGCTCCATAAAGAAAAGTTTGTCAGCTCCTGTTCTAGGCTGTCGGGATCATAATCCATTCTCCAGATAGCCACAACTGTCACATCCATGTGCCACTCTTCATTCACAAATCCCGAGGATTCCAAATCAACCATGCACTTAAAAACAAGATTTTTACATCTAACCTAGCCTATCTAAATGTTTTCTTTTGGAAGGGTTGTTCACACAATCTTGCCCACCATATTCTTCATAGTATCATTAACAATGGTACAGAATTAAAATGAGTTAACATTCAATAAAGGGGAATTATTCATGAAAATTATAGAAGCAATACAGTAGAAAACCATAAACACTTATTGAAATAATAAAGCATAACTATTTTTATTCTTATGGAACTATGTTCATTTGGTCCTTTTTCTTTAAATAAGTCCATTTCTGTGTATGTATTTCCATACACATACATTATTTGTATGACATATTTACATGAATATATGAAATACATATATTTATATACATATATAAAAACATGATTTATATATACATACTTGGAAATATAGTTATATATATCATATACACACTGAGACAGAAAGCTGGAAGTGTGTGTGTGTATATATATATTCACATGATGTATAAGTGTGTATATATGTGCATGTATAGAAGATAAGTTGAAAAATAATATAGCTATTATTCAGACAGGGTTCAAGATTTTAAAAGTAATCACCTCTAGCTGGGGGTGTAGCTCAGTGGTAGAGTGCATGTTTAGCAGGCATGAGACCTCAGGTTCAATCCCTGGTACCTCCATTTTCTGAGCTCTTTTGTACCTTGTTAAAAATGATACCATATATCTAGGTAATGGGATTAGAGCCAGTTTGATTTAAAATATTGCTTATTTTTGTATTTTATTTATGTTGAATAAATTTCTATGTAAATAAAATTTTAAATATTATGCATACTTATAGTGTGATGTATAATTAAAATCGATATATATTATGTTTATATTACATAATATAATTGTATTCTAATTAATCATATTATATATTATGTTATATTAACTATATTAAACATACTATAATGTCATATTATAAAATATATTTTATGTGTTACATTATGATACAACTATTATCATTTATATAACATGCTATATTACTATAAATATATTAATATACTTATCAATCAATTTAAAACTCATTATTAATAATAAATAGACAACTATGCTATGTATATATGCAATGTAACAAAGTAAATATATATTAAAATAATATAGTAATATATTTACATTTTATTTATATTACATATATTGTTATAAGATTATAATAGAATATATTACATTATATTATAAATATATTAATACGTTTATTAATAAATACATAAATTGCAATCCATTATAAATATAATAAATATGTAATGGTGTATCTATACAAATATGAATATGCATTATATAGAAATGTGCATTATATAGAAATATATAATTTAATGAAATAATGATGTGGTATAATATTAACATATTATATTAATCAGTGTATTAATAATTAATATACTATGTTGTGTTGTAGGCTGACATAATATATATTAATATATTTAATATATATATAACTAATGCCCTCTAAAGCCATCTGTTACAAGAAGTGGAATGGGACCAGGAACATAGCCAAAGCAAATTCTAAATACATCAGACCATTTATATTCATTTATATGTCATCTTCCTGGAGCCCCATCTGGCTATTAGAGAGCACAGCAAAATCCTCTAAAAGACTCCAGGAGAAACTGGAATCTTTTATTTATTGGAACCTCAAAGGAAATGTGGTGCTATTCAGTCCGCTGTCAAAGAGCCAAGAGCAAAGGTTGAAGCACCCAGTAAAAGCCAATTCAAACAAAGGGCTTTTATCTTTAACGTTGAAAAAGTTAAGTTCCCAAGGGACCCTGACATCAACCACCAAGGCTCATTTGGCAGTAAAAACAGTAAGGATCACCAAACAACAAGAAACCTAAAACAATAGTTGTTTTGCAAAACAAAACAAAACAAAACGAAAATAAAAACAATGCAGCTAATTAGTGCCTTTCCTGTTTGGAAGAAAATTGGGAAAATGTGAGAAGATCCAATAGGAAGACTAAAAAGAAAAGGAAGAGGAAAAATAAAATGTTCTAGTTTGACAGTCAAGTCGTCTTCTGCATTCTTTTCCTCCAAACTTCACCCAGCCAATGGGAGGCACTTTCCTCCTTCTCTTCCTTCCCCTGGGACAGAACCCAACCAGACTGGAGCTTCCATTAAAATCGGGGATGCTGGGATCCCTGGGTGGCTCAGCGGTTTTGCACCTGTTTGGCCCACGTTGCGATCCTGGAGTCCTGGGATCGAGTCCCACGCCGGCCTCCCGGCATGGAGCCTGCTTCTCCCTCTGCCTGTCTCTCTCTCTCTTTCTCTCCCTCTGTCTATCATAAAAAAAAATAAAAATAGGGGATCCCTGGGTGGCGCAGCGGTTTGGCGCCTGCCTTTGGCCTAGGGCGCGATCCTGGAGACCCGGGATCGAATCCCACGTCGGGCTCCCGGTGCATGGAGCCTGCTTCTCCCTCTGCCTGTGTCTCTGCCTCTCTCTCTCTCTCTCTCTGTGACTATCATAAATAAATAAAAATTTTAAAAAAAAATTTAAAAAAATAAAAATAAATCTTAAAAAAAAATATCAGGGATGCTGTTACCTACAGGTGTGAGTGAGCTGTGCGGAAAATATGGATGTAGAAGAAACCTAAATTGCAGGGTGCTCCTGGATGCCCTTACTGCCAAGTAGGAGTTTAACGACACAGCTGTCACAGATGTGCTAGGGAGGAATAGATGGATTTTATTTTATTTGTCTTTACTTTCCCCTTGATAGTGTTGAATGGATAACATCTACAGGCTCAGCCTACTCTTTGCTGAGGACCAATGCAAAAACGTACTGAAGACTGAAGAGTGGAGCTCGTTTTCTCTTGGTCTGTTCCCCTTATTGTCCAAACAGGAAGTCTCTCCCTATTTCTTTCTTTTTTTTTTTTTTTTGTAATAAAATATGTGTAACATAAAATTCATCATTTTGGTACTTTTATCAATTGAATGTAGAATTCAGTGGAAATTAGTACATTCACAATGCTGCACAATAATCAATAATAAAATAAATAAATAAATAAAAATAATTTATCCATCCTGTCTCCAAACCCTGGCAACCCCTCGTAGACTCTGCCTCTTCTGGACATTTCATGTAAGTGGAACCATAGGATCTATGGCCTCTGTGTCTGGCTTCTGTGACTTAGCATGGTATCTCAAGTTCCATCCATATTGTAGCATGCACTGGTAACACAGTTTTATGCCTGAATTCCCCATCCTGCTTTCATCATACTATTTGCATACAAAATTAAAAATATGTTAAGAGCAAAGCTCTGTTTTAACTGCACATCTATTAGGCCCATTCATTTAAAGAAGGTGATAATGGAGGAGTGCCTGGGTGGCCCAGTCCGTTGAGCTTCAGACTCTTGGTTTAGACTCAGGTGGTGGTCTCAGGGTCATGGGATCAAGGCCCATGAGGTGCTCCACACTTACTGTGGAGTCTGCTTGGGATTCTCTCTCCTTCTCCCTCTGCCCCTGTCAATTGTGCTCTCTCTCTCTCTCTCAGATAAATAAATAAATCTTTTTTTTTTTTAAGAGAGAGAGAGAGAGAGAGAAAAGAGCAAGCAAGAGAGAGAGAGAGCATGAGCAGGGGTGAGGGGCAGAGGGGAAGAGAGAAGCAGACTCTTTGCTGAGCAGAAAGCCAGCCGTGGGCCTCGATCCCACCCTGAGATCATGACCTGGGCTGAAGGCAGGTGCCTAACTGACTGAGCCACCCAGGTGCCCCAATAAATAAATCTTTAAAAAAATAAACAGTAGTAAAAAAAGAAGGAGATAATGGAGATAATGTTATGAAATGGTGATCATTGGTAAAGCTCACCCAATTCAATAATGCAAGTTTGGGAAATGTTGCAAAAAAACGTATTTGCTTTACTTTAAAAGCCTTCAAAATAAGGATTCAGGAATTCTTTTTTTCTTTTTTCTTGTCAGTTGCTTAAATGAGTCAAAAGAAAATAATTGCCCTTTAAGACAAATTTGAAAATGATTCTAATTATCCTTAATAGAAGAGTCTAGGTTACTAATATCCAATATGGACTTCCTGTCAAAATATTGTTTGTGCTTCTAGCCACCACCTATCAAATTATATTTCTTGAGTCAGACAGCTTAATTCCTGCCTATTTCTTATAAGAATTCTTTTATCAAATTCATCACTATAACATAAACAAGAGATGTAAGTGGAGTTCAAAATCAGGTCTAAGGAAACCCCATAAGGGGAGAAAAAAACTATATCTCTTGCCAAAACGTTGTCATCTCTGGGGTGGCTTGCTGGCTGAAAGACACTTTTATTGCTAAGTGGATAGAAGTTGTTTAAGGGAGATGAGAGCCAAAAATGTTTAAGTATTTATATATGTTAAGAACAGTGGTAGGCTCTCTCATATCCTGTATTAGTCAAGACTCACTATTTTACGTATGTGAAAAGTGACATTCATAATATTTAAGCGACTTGTCAAAAGGCACACACCAGTAAATGCAAGCAAGAATTCAATTCCTAATCTGTCACACTGAAGTTTGAGCTATTATTTGAGATGAATAGAAATAGCACTAAATTAAATTTCAGATTTGTTTTTTTATTTCATAATTTCACTAACTCTCTTTGGAGATAAATCATTTCATCTATATGGGCCTTAGTTTTCACAACTATAAAAGTTGGAAGCTTCACTAGATGATCTCTATATCGTCTTCCAATTCTAAAATGTTTTATTAAATTGGCCTCCTACAATAATTGCCCTTGAAATATATGTATGCTGCCACCAAGTGGCAGTAGAAAGTACTAGTTTTTTTTTTTTTTTTTTTCTGGTGGGGAGTGCATTTGACATCAGACTTCATCATCAAACATACAACCTATTAATAAAACTATAGAATACAATATAATTAAATATTATTTGCTTTAAAGTAGAGGCCTTAAATTGTGGCTGTTCATCACATCAGAATCACCTGTAGAGGTTTACAAATGTAGAGGAAATAGGAAATCCAGACCCATTGAATGAGAATCATTAGAGATGGGACTTGGGTATCTGGATTTTATTTATTTATTTTTTGGCTTCCACAGTTGATTCTGACATACAACCAAATTTAAGATAAAAAATAGAAAGAAAGTGTAAAAGCCCTTACACTGTTGACATTTTGTAACTAAACTTTAGTCTGCTATATATACATTAATATGTAGCTTTATCAATATTGCCCTTACTTAAGTTCATTATATATAACTCAATCTAAACAACTTTTAACGTTTTTTTCCTCTCCAATTTTTGCTTTCTTCTTTTCAGGCCATCCCCTGTTCCCTAAGGGTACAGACACTTTCATGAAATACCTGTGTCTAATTTACTACACAGCTTTTATTTTTCTCTTTTCTCCCTCAATAGAGAAGTGAAAAAATTCACATCCATCTTGAATTTTCCCACATAATCTTTTGGTTTAATAACTTGCTAGAGAGATGCCTGAGTGGCTCAGGGGTTTAGCACCCAGGGCATGGTCCCAGAGTCTCAGGATCGATTCCCACATTGGGCTTTCTGCATGGACCCTACTTCTCCCTCTGCCTATGTCTCTGCCTCTCTGTGTGTGTGTCTCTTATGAATAAATAAATAAAATCTTTAAAAAAAATAATAGCTTGCTAGAAGGAGCACTGCAAAAATACCCACTCTAACCTAAAGCAATAGTATACAATGAGTATTAAAACAAAATTTAAAAGACGAAATAATTTGTGTTTATTTTCAACTCAGGCATGTGCACGGGTTATACCCACCAGGATATTGTGAGGATCTATACCAACCCTGGTGTCTGACATATTGAACAGCAAAACAAAAACAAAAACAAAACAAAACAAACAAACAAAAAAAACCACCAAAAAAACTAGCTCCTTAAAATCTCGGGTCACACTGGTTAAATACTACCATTGGAAAACACTTAATAATATATATTAAATGAATATCATTCCACCTGCTACATAATTGGAACTCCCAGGCAAACACACATACACAATGCATCTGAAACAATGCACTGATACTCAACATAACACACTTACACTATTGACTCATTCCTTTTTATAGAATATAATATTTCAGCATAAAATAGATTTTCTTATTTCAATAGTAATTGCTCCTCTGCTTTTCTCATTTTTTTTTCTCTTCAGAGAATTTATTACAAAGTCATTTATTGAAGGAGGTCAATGTGAAAGGATCATATAATTAAAGAAAAAATTGACAGTAGTCAATGGGAAAAAAAAAATAATCCCAGTTTGTATTGATGAAAGCCCAATGTTAATGGGGGAAAATCCAAGTGTCACACTGTGGAGACAGAAAACCAGAAAAAGAAGCACGACAGCACCACCTGGCACCTACATTCATTGATCTTGGGGTCACATTTAATACTACAGCTATGTGCAGAGCAATACCAAAGGAAGGTATAAAGTCATATGACTACTTGCTCTTAAAACCAAAGAAAGATATATAATATAGAATCAGTGTTGTTCTGACTTCCTCTTCAACTCCTTATTCACATCTTTTTTTCTTTGGCTTTTCTGTCTCCTTTTTGATTTTCTGGAATTTTTCCCTTTTTTTTTTTAACATTATACATCTCTTCTCCCAGACTGTTTGGCAACTGCCTCTTAATTTCAATTTTGAAGTTCTTTGTTGAGTAGAAAATTTTGATTTTTATATAATAAAGTTGGGACATTGGTTACTTCATGATTAATTTTTTTATTCTATTGAAAGAATCTTTTTCTACTCATAGGGCACAAAAGCTTTTCCTGTTTTCTTGTTTTAACTTTATAGTTTTGCCATTTACATTGATTTCTCTATTTCATTTCTGATTGAGTTTACTTTTGTATGTAAGGTGAGGTAAACATCCAGGTTTATTCTTCTCCAAGAAACACATTATTTGTCCCAACAGTAGCTACTAAACAATTTGGACTTTTCAAATTTTTTTGTAGTTTTCATGAATATGTGGATCAGTTTTGTTCATATTAATCAATATGTTGATAGCAACTAGCCTCTTATAGCTTTGAAGAGTGGAGATGTGCTGTAGGGACATTACCAGTATTCAAAGACATAGTTGAAAAAATTGTAAAATATCTCACTCTTGTTTTATATGGACTGCATGCTAAAATGATAGCATTTGGTTACATTGTGTCTACTTATGAGTTTTAATTTCTCAAATTCCTCAGAATTTGAGCTGGCATTTTCATTGTGCATGGACTGAGTTTACAGGAGAGTTGAATATATATGATACTGTTAGTTTTTTTTTTTCAATGAATACGGTTTATTTTTATTTTTTTTACTGATTTTTTAAATAATAAATTTATTTTTTATTGGTGTTCAATTTGCCAACATACAGAATAACACCCAGTGCTCATCCTGTCAAGTGCCCACCTCAGTGTCCACCACCCAGTCACCCCCTCCTCCTGCCCTCCTCCCCTTCCATCACCCCTAGTTCGTTTCCCAGAGTTAGGAGTCTTCCATGTTCTGTCTCCCTTTCTGATATTTCCCACTTATTTTTTCTCCTTTCCCCTTTATTCCCTTTCACTATTATTTATATTCCCCAAATGAATGAGACCATATAATGTTTGTCCTTCTCCGATTGACTTATTTCACTCAGCATAATATGATACTGTTAGTTGTTAGGTTGTCCTATCCATGAGTAAGGTCTATCTCTTATTTAAAATGTTTTTCTCTTAAGTTTACAATTTTTCTCCATTTGGATATTGAACTCATTTTAGGTTATAGAAACATATATATTTTTATCTATAGTATTTTTCACTATTTTCATTTGGTATCCTGATTTTTTTTTTTTTTCCCTTTTGGGCTTCTTTTATAGTCTTGCCAGAGCTTTTTCTATGTTATGAATCTTTCAGAGATACAACAAGAGTTTTTGTTTGGTTTTGATTTTCTAGTGGGAGGACCCTCTTTTAGAGAATCTTGTTCTTAAAAAACACTTATACTTTTCAACCAGTTTCTAGGGCAGAAGATTTATGTTATTTATTTTAAATGTGTTATTTCTTAACAAGCATGTATTTAAACCTGAGTACTATTTTAACTGAGTCATACAAATTTTGACTTCCAGTGTTTTCATTGTCATTTAGTTTTAGGTATATAGGATTTTTTCTTAGGTATATAGGATTTTTTCTTGATTTCCTTTTTGAGTCATTACATAGGACTTTAAAATTTGTGTTTAATAATAAGATACTCAAAATTTTATCAGTTCTTTAACTATTGATTTTATGCATATGCCATTATTATAGCAGAATGTATTTTATATGATATATTATTGTTTCTTTAAAACAATGTGTTTATTCTTTCTTTCTGATACCTATTTATGAAACTTGGGAAAAATATGAGGTTTCTTGTTGAATGTAAATTCTTTCCAATAACTTTTTAATAGATTTATTTAAATTTTTATTTTTGCTTGTTATTTCATCTGCTTGGTCCATCTGGTTCTAAGAAATTTGCATCAATATACTAGTTTTTTAATATTTAAAGTTGTTTTAGCACATATTTCATACCCTATTTTAGATAGATATAGATTCATGATTGTTATATTTTCCTGATCTATTATTTTACCAGAATATATAATTTCTCTATGTCTTATGATACATTTTACCACTAATTCTATTTTATTTAGTTTTAATTCACTATGCTGGATTTATTATAGTTCATGTTGTGTTGATGGTATATCATTTTTATTTTTATTGTCAACTTTTTCATCTTTTGTTTTAAGGATGAGTTGTGTAGACAGTATGCTGTTAAATCTTTTATTTTTAATCAAGTTCTCTGGTAACTAAATTCAACTTATTTATATTTACTGTAATTAATATATTAGGATTTATTTTGACAATTTAACTTACATTTCCTATGTCTCACACTTTCATTTCATCTTGCTCTTTTTCCCTTCCTATGTGGCTTTCCATTGGTTCCATTGGATAAATTTTCTTCTTCAAGAGGGTGGTACTGGGGACAAGGAGACAGAATCCCAAGCAGGCTCCACACCCAGTGCAGAACCCCATGTGGGGCTCAGTCTCACAATCTTGAGATCATGACCCCAGCAGAAATCAACAGTTGGTCACCCAACTAACTGAGCCACCCAGGCACCCTGGATAGATAGTTTTTTAATTTGAAAATTTATACATTCTAGTTTTTTTCTTCTGGTGGTTAAGTGCAACTTATAAAGACTTGCATTCATTTCTTCTTATGAATATTCAAGCATCAATCTATAATGTTCTTCAATCAAGAAAAGTAATCTAATATGATTTTTCCTTTCTCTAGTCTTCTCTTCCCTATTCACACACTCAACCTCACCATCAAGAATTTTAGTTCTGAATTGATAGGAATATGGCCCATTGATCTGATCTTTGAATCTTTTAAGGAGGTAAATCATAATTACCATATTTCCTATATATTTCATAGGATATTACTGAATTATTTAGTTAGTTATGAAAGATATACTTTTTATAACAAGTGTTTTCAAAGGAGGTTTTGTATAATAACCCTCTGGATAGAACCCACCCTCTGGATGTTTTGTGTGCCTGAGACTATCTTTATTGTGATTTCATGTTCAAATGATAATTTAGCTGGATGTAAAATTCTAGTTTCACACTTACTTGCTTCAAAAGTTTGCAATTATTATTCCATTATCTTCTGACCTGCACTCATGATCAATAAAAGTATTCGGTTAGAGTTCATCAATTCATTTTTTCTCTCAGAGACTTCTCTTTCTTTTTGTGACAGTCTTAATCTTTTATAAATTTTCTAAATGTGCATTTTTTTTTCTGCTTCCTATTTGGTTTGGCATAATTCATGACCTCAATCTTGGAGTCTTTCATGATCACAATTTTTTTTTCTTTAAAAATGTTTGTTCCTGATTCAGATTATGGATATTCTCTTATATTTCTATGCACATATTTAGTATGTTGATTTTTAAAATCTGGTACTGTTTATTTTAAATTAAATTTGAATATATTATTTTAATATACTGTCTTTTTTATATGTGTTTCTTACTGTGCTCTTCTGATATCTTGATATATTTCCTAGAGCTCATATCCTCCTGTGGTCACAAGCAGGACTTCCATAGCTGACTATGCCAAGTGAGCATTGCATAAACAGACCTGGTTGATGGGATCAGGAAACTTGACAGGTACCTGTGTTCCACCACCAAGTTGATGCCTTGGCATAGGACTGCATCCTCTCAGAAGTCAAAATGAACTTTTCTTCACCCAAAGATGCCATCCCCTTATTAAGCCAGGCCACGAGTACTGTCTAAAATGCCTCTTTCTAATTTTTCTGCCCAGATATTGTTCCCTAAAAAAACTTTTTAAAAAAGTTTATCCACCTTGTAGGGAATACTTTTTTCAAATTTGTTCCCCCAGAAATGTGCTTTTTAAAAATTTACACAAATGAAATTTATGGGTAGGTTCACAAGTATCCTGCTTGACCCCAGACATATGCAATTTATATCCACTGAGCCAAAGTAGTTATTAATTCCCCCCTTTCACACTCAAAAGTGTCCTGATTTAGGTGATAAACTGTGTCATCCTGCTGGTAGGTTCTCACTAAGTAGCCTTTGATATGACCCACCTAGTCTGTTAATGTGTGTACTCAGGGAAGGAGGCCAAGCCCAGGCTCTATTTTGTGACCCTTTGAGTGACTTAAAGGAGAAAAATTTTTCTCAGAGTAAATGGGTCCCAAGCAATGACCTTGGCTTGAACTCACCTACATGCTCCTCAAACCCAACTGGGTTTGTAATTCTACCTGTCAGCAGAATTCCTTGGCGACTTTCCTGGGCATTGCTCTTCTTCAAGGGCTTTATACCTTTAATCATATAACACTTAGAAGGTAGGAGAAAAGTAGAAGGTAACTCTGAGGGCTCAGATAGCTTATTCACACTTCAGCCAGACATCAGTGCTACTCTGGAACTACCTGCTAATCAAGCCACACTGGGTTGATGCAACTGTTTTTCATTTTGAAAGCAGTACCACTCCAGAGTTGCCCCCTAACCAATCTCTGATGGTGGCTCCCAGTCCTACACCTGCTTAGACTCTTTTTCTAGGTCACAACCACCTCTATTTCTCCCAGGAGCTTCTCTGGGGACTTACATTCATTTTTCAGATCTATCTATATCCCTCTACTTTTCCTGACATTGGCACCATTGGATATAATGGAGACAAATAGCAGTCTATGTCAGTGCTTCCTCTTCTCCAAAAACCAAAACTCTTTCCTATATTTTATTTTCATAGTCCTATTGACTTCAAACAGTAAGCCTACACATGATTGCAGGGCCAGAAGCAAGAGAAAATATAGGCACCCACACATCATATATTCAAATATTTAGAATTAAATGTCTACCCAAATCTGTTAAGTGTGTTCTAACTTCTTTTTTTTTTTAAAGATTTTATTTGTTTATTCATGAGAGACACAGAGAGAAAGGCAAAGACATAGGCAGAGTGAGAAGCAGACTCCCTGCAGGGAGCCCAATGTGGAACTCGATCCCAGGACCCTAGGATCACGCCCTGAGCTGAAGACAGACATTCAACCACTGAGACACCCAGATGTCCCATGTTCTAACTTCTTACCTTGACAAATATGCCTTAATAAGAGGATGGAAGGGCTGGTTGAAATTTAGATACAGTGGGAGCTAGTTCCTATCAAGGGCCTCCCATCCGTGGCACACCCAAGGTAGGCTATAAACTTGTAGGGCAAGGTGCAAAAAACAAAGCCAAGGCCTATTATTCACAAAGTAAAAAAAATAAAAAGTATCATTAAAGATACTAAAATATGAAGTTTTCCCCTTTCTTCTGTATTCTCTCGTTATCTCTCTCTCAACTCGTCATGGCTGTCTTGTATCCACTATTTGAGTAAAGAAAAATTAAATTTTTACACTATTAGCATGAATTTTATATCCTTTTATTATATAATGCCAATTTTAAATACAAATATCTTTACATTATAAAATCTTTATATTACATCTTTTTTATATTGTACAATGCCAGTTTTATTTATTTATTTATTTATTTATTTATTTATTTTTTTACAATGCCAGTTTTAAATGCAAAGATGAGAGTATTTAACTTGAATGCAGAATCACCTGAATTACATGATGCATATTTTGCAGCTAATATATACGCAGTGTTACCACAACAGTAGAAAAATCCAACAAAATTAATTCAGCGTTTCTTAGTTCATTTTTTCATTTGTGCCCATCCATCCAAAATTTCTGCCTACGGCTTACTGAAGTAAGAAAGGGTTGGAAGGATAAAAAACTTCGTTGTTCACCCTATCCTTCTCTTTATTTTTCCATCATCACTTTCAGTGTAAGTGTTTGGTTAATAAAGAAACATAACATGAATAAGAAAGAATATGATGGGGTTCTTTGATCATTCATTTTTCTTAGAATACCAAGGCTTGCTTCTTGGGTTCAACTCAAGTTCTGGTTCAGATAGAAAGCCTGACCTCTCAGGACTGGCAGTGTTCCCATGTAGTCACAGACCTAGCATGCTTTGAGTCTCACTGAAACCCCATGCACTGTGGATCTCCTGGGTCTGTGCTTATGGAGTGTTATGAAAGTTGCATGTACATAGTGTGGCAAGGAACAGTGGTAAATATGCATACTGAACCTCTCTCCTTTGCTTACATGCATGCTCCATGGTCCTATTAATTAGACTTTCCTTTTGAAACACAAATTTGGAGATGAAATCATTAAGAACATCAAAACATTGATAGCAGAGCACTAAACCAGGTAAAGGGTCCTTTTCTGTGCAGAGGTCTGTAACTACCCAGATTACATGATCATAAAGCTGGCCCTGGGCCCACCTCATTTCTCTTCCTAGTTCTGATCCTTTACACCTTCACACATACTTCAGCCCATACATCCAAATGATGTCCCATCCCCTGCAAACAGTTGTATTGGCCATTTATCCTTGTGAGGACAGATCTAGGGAAAAAGCCTGTGTGGGCGCTGAATGCAGATTTGAGTCTTTGGGGCAAGGAAGTTCAGAGTTCTAAGTTATCTGAATCATAGTCTAGGAACAAGAAGTCTGGTCCACATGGGCATATCCCCTAAACCACATGGTCTCTTCATTCTAAGAGGCACACTGGAGTGGGACCCTCTAAAAGCACAGGGTCCATGGCAGGGACTACCACACTTGCCTGGGTCTTGGGTACTCCAATCAACCAACCAATACCATCTTGTTCTTATTCTCCTCCTCATAATTCATCTTATTTTAAACTTATCATTTCTCATAAGTTTCATCTCATTCTGAGTTTCAGCTTTATTAGTATCATTTCCCTTTTGTCACATGGCTCTCTTTTCATCTTTCATACATGTCCTTTCTTAAGTCAATCTTATTGGAGAGATACTTGAGCAGCCACAAAAGTCTCTGTAGACACCTCCTCAGTTTTCCCCACGCTTACACTATTAATGACATTATTGTCAGAATTTCATTTTCTGACATTACTGTGAATTGACACAACCAAATGAAAGACCTAGGATCAGAAAATTGTAGAATTTTATAGTCTTATGGGATCTGTAGCTCAGTAGTTATTAAGAGGCTTTTCCTAGATAGACCAGGTAACTGGTAGCATAACAAATGGTAGGTCCCAGACCTTCTGACTCCCAGTCTAATGCTCTATATTTTGCTTTTTCAAAACAGAATTAGCCTGTAATGCCTCGATCTTCTGACCTATGGTTTATGAGACCAATGCATACAACTGATGAAATGCAGCTCTGGATTTAAGGATCTAAGAGAAAAATCAGAGCCAGTATTAGTATTTTGACAGGTATATGAAAATATGTAGTATATATGCCGATTCTAGTCATTGCTAATCAAACAAAGTCCTCTTTCTCCTGGCATGTTATACTTCCTCCAAATTAATAGATAATGAAATTGCATGAAAGATGAAACTGGTAACTATCCCAGCTATGTAACTTAGGAATTGAAAATATTATACAGGCCAGAATACATATTTAATATTAAAACTGAAAATAGCAACAATATATTAAGCCTAAGTTCAACATTTTGTAAATAGTCATTTCAAAACAAACTTTGGTCCATCAAAGTCCCTTATCATATTGGTTAACAACTGCTACAATAATGCTATGTAACAAGCAACCCAAAAAATCGTGGTGGCTACTCACCAATCACTGATTCTCATGGATTGACAGGACAGGTGGTACTGCTGCAAGTCTACAGGTCTGGGTCTGTGTTATGCATCTTGGACTAGCAAGGAAACCAGAATTGTGTTTCTAATGATGATGATAAAGGTCGACAATGCGAATAGACATACAGGTCCCCTTAAGACCCCAGTTTTAAGACCTAAGCTTAAAACTGGCACACTGTCACTTCTGACCACATGTAATAAGACAAAGAGAGTCCTATAACCAAGCCCAAATTCAAGGATTGGCGAAAAACAATCTACCCACAATGAGAGCTTAGTAAGAGTGTAAATGCAGGGGATGGAGGAATTGGAGACATTCATTCAAACTACTACCAATCAGATGCCAACAAGAAGAAACAAGGGAAATAATTTTGAAATCATTCCTAAAGGTATTAATCCTAATAAAATATATTTGGCTCAGATTAGCTTTCTAAAAAAAAAAATCTCTGTTTTACTTGACGATTAATTACTCTGTGTAAATGAATATTTCTCTTCTTGGGGAATCTAATGATTTTGTCATTTTGTAAGAAATAGGAGTTCAACTACTGTTGATTCACTGTTGGCTCTCCTGCAAAAATGAGTACCACCCAGAGGATCCTGGAAAAATAATGTCTGGATCAGACATTATTTTACCATTTAATATTATGACCATGGTTTTTTAGTAAGACTTTGTTATCATTTGTTTTGGAAACCAGTATTAAAGGCATGGCTGCATTGGAGATATAAATTTTCAGGTCTTATACATATATATATATATATGTATATATATATATATACATATATATATATGTATAAAGCTTAAAAGTTAAAAACAGGCAAACAAAATATTAACAGCATTATAAATGGGAGGTGGGGACAAGAGATAACCTTGATTCCAAGGAAATAATTACTATGTGAATGTTTATTTTCTTTGAAAAAGGCCATTTCTTCCCTCTTTTATCATTCTTTAAATGTAATAATAATATTATGTAGCCCTTTTCTAGCTAAGTTTTAAAAAGTTTTCTACAAAAAAAACAACAACAACAACAACAACAACAAAAAAGTTTTCTACAACAGGAAGGTATATGGTACATTTATGAAGAAAGAGATTTGTGGGAGAAAGGGAGAAAAGGAAAGCAGGTACTCTGAAAATATTCTTAAACAAAATTAAAACTGCAACATAGACATGAACTCTCCTGTTTCTTTTTATTTTTTTTCCAGAGAGGGAGAGAGACAGATGGAGGAGGGACATAGGGAGAGGGAGAGAGAATCTTAAGCAGGACCCACCACAGAGCCAATGCAGGGCTCCATTTCATGACCTTGAGATCATGACCCGAGCCAAAATCAAGAATCAAATGCTTAACTAACTGAGCCACTGAAGCACCCCTCTTTGTTTCATTTTTTAAATAAGTTTGTATTGCTTATCAAGAAGCAAAAGGTAACAAGTGTTGATGAGAATGTGGAAAAATGGGAACCCTTATACACTGTTGGTGGGAATATAAATGGTGCAGAAGCTACGGAAAACAGTACAGAGATTCCTCAAAAATTAAAAGCAGCACCAGCATATGATCCAGTAATCCCACTTCTATGCATGCATCCAGCAGAATTGAAATGAGCATCTTGGAGAGATACTTGCAATCCCATTTTCATCATAGCATTATTCACAACAGCCAGGATATGGGATCAAATAAAATATCCATTGATGGATGAACAGATGAAGAAAATATAGTGTATACATACAATGGAATATTATTTGGCCTTAAAGAAAGAAGGAAATCCTACCATATGGGACGTGGATGAACCTGAAAGACATTATGTGAAGTGAAACAAGCCAGTCAAAGAAGGATATGTACTGCATAATTTCACTTATATGAGGTTTCTAAAATAGTCAAACTCATAGAAACGGAGAGTAGAATGATGGTGGCCAAGAGTTGAGAGGAGGGGGCAATGGGGAGTTGTTTGACAGGCATAAAGTTTCAGTCTTTAAGAGGAGTAAGTTCTAGAGATCTACTGTACAACATAATGCCTTTAGCTAACAATGAGGTATTATACACTTCAAATTTTGTTGAAAAGTATAGATCTCATGTTAAGTGTTCTTACCCCAAAACAAATACAAACAAGTAAAACCCAAGTAACAGGAGGAAACTCTTGGAGGCAATGGATATATTTTGTACCTTTATGATGGTGATGGTTTTGCAGGTATCTGCAAATTTCCAAAATAATCTAATTGTTCAGTTAATATACCCATTTTAAAATATCAATTGTATGTTGATAAAACTGTCTAAAAATACTATGTGTATTGCTTTAATCAGATATATGTAAGATGCTAGGTAAGTTTGAAGTATTGTTTATTTTTTTGCTACCCACTTTCAAATACTGCTTATATTAAATTGAATGAAATCAATAAAAGGAAAAGTCCCAAACCTTTTATGCAATAAAGGTTTCTAATATAGACCCCAGCCAATTAATCTTCTGACATCTGCAATCAGCATTTTAAATGATCAGAAAAAATAGCTGTTAGTGATGGTTTTTCAAAGCCAGCTTGGCTGCAGACCATGTCATGATCTCTCTAGAAAAGTGTATCAGGAGGAATTAGATTAATTTTTAAAGGCTCTTTACCCTTGGGTTTACAGTAAGAATTCATCACTTTAACACATCATGTTTATTAAGTGACTCCATGTTTTATATATGATGTTCATATAATTTGGTTGTGTGAGGGATTTATATTTGACTCATTCCATGGCTGTATGAGACAATCAGAGTGGAAGAATGTTAACGAATTAATAAACAGAGCCCTGATATTAATAGAAAGGGAAAGTTAATTCTACATTATATATATTTTTGTCCAAATGTTAAAAAAATTGATGAAAGCAAAGTGTTTAATTCTACAAGCTATAATCACAAAGAATTTTTACATAAACATGCAATAAATCTTCAGAGTGGACATTACAGCTCAATATCACATCTTACAAAAAAGCCTTTCTTGATTCTTTTCTTTTCTTAAAGATTTTATTTATTTATTCATGAGGGCAGAGAGAGAGAGAGAGAGAGAGAGGCAGAGAGAGAAGCAGGCTCCATGCAGGGAGCCCAATGTGAGACTTGATCCTGGGACTCCAGGATCATGCCCTGGGCCGAAGGCAGGCTCTAAACCGCTGAGCCACCCAAGCTTCCTGCCTTTCTTGATTTTTCAAATTTAATCTAAAAGCTCTACTCTTTGGGAAAACATGACTATTAATATTTCTATTACTGTTGTTCTCAGTATCTTCTGTCTTGTATCATAGTGATGTACATTTCTATCCCACATAACGACCCTATAGGAGTTATAAAACAGGCATTACTGTACCCATTTTACAGAAAAAAAGAAACTGAGGCTCAGAATATCACTAGTTTGCTGGGGAACATACAATGAGTGAATGATAGAGGTGGGATTTGACATGAAGCATTGTGTCTGAAAGCCAGGGCTTTGTCAGCTACACTGCTGGTCCAATCCTCATGGAGTATGCTGTGCTCCAAAGCTCCAGGTGTAGTCACCTGCACCGAGGATGCACCGAGGATGTAACAGTCACCTGTTACTGGTTGGAGTGGGAGCACAGACGGCCAGCACAGCAGAATTGTGACCACTTTTTTCCAATGTTGGGAGTATACCAATGAGCAAAGCAAGAACAATCCATCAAGACACAAGCACATCCTCTGAAATACACAACCTTGTTGTACTTGACATTTACTTTCTAAATGACTATAGTCCTCGGCCTCAGCAATTAGCCACTACCCCTGTCACTGAGCAAAGGACCAGAAATGATTCACTGAGAGATGTCTTCTTTCTCTCCTCCCATTCCATTGAGACCTCCTCACTCTGGGGGTGAACAATAATGCAGAGAACATCGAAATGATCAGAGAGACGTGTAAAAACTGAAAGGTATTTTCTGTCTTGAAATGAACTTTGGGAGAATAATGGACTTTGAAAGATCCCACAAATCAAAGTGATTACAAATTACACATGAACAATTCGGCATCAAAATTGTTTCTCGCTTTATTCTTAATTATAAAGACTGAGCGCCATGTTATCCCTAATAACTTACCTACAAGATCCCCTTTATTCAGCAGATGACACACTATATCAGATATTTCAGGGATCCTTGGGTGGCGCAGCGGTTTGGCGCCTGTCCTTCGCCCAGGGCGCGATCCTGGAGACCCGGGATCGAATCCCACGTCGGGCTCCCGGTGCATGAAGCCTGCTTCTCCCTCTGCCTATGTCTCTGCCTCTCTCTCTCTCTCTCTGTGACTATCATAAATAAATAAAAATTAAAAAAAAAAAAGATCTTCCAATTTTCCCATGATCAATATCTAATGGGCATATTTTCTCTCCATTGGGAAGTATGTTTCCCATTAACTGTTACATAAAGTTACATAATTATGAATTCCTCATAGTTAAAATTTTGATGTTTAGTTATTTGACATACTAGTGATAAGATTAAAAATTTAACAAAAAATTAAAAATTTAACAAAAAAGAAAACCTTGTATAATGAAGAGCAGGTCTTGCATTGGCCCAAAGATTTCATAAGCAAGGGTTTTCCATTTCATTGATAGAAAAGTAGGGACACCTCAGGAACTTCCAGACTTGAAACACTCTGTGGTGCATGAGATAAGATAAATTGCCTCCTTTGTTGCTACCTAATTTCAGTTTGCCAGATGATATATAATTTGTTACTTTTCAAGAAATTATTTCTCAAGAAAGAGATTGCCTTATTTATTTTGTTTTACGTAATTTAGGGGGAAAAAAGCAAGAAAGAAAACTTGTGACCTACAGGAGAGTGAAATGCAATTAGTAAGAACAATACAAAGTTGGAGATGGATTATATTCTTGCAGAGGCATCCTAAAAAAATACCTGTACATTCTTTATATGCTAATACAGAGTGTGAGTATATAATGAGTGTTATATTTTTTAAACATGTATACAGGGCCACCTAGGTGGCTCAGTGGTTGAGTGTCTGCCTTCAGCTCAGCGTGCGATCCTGGGGTCCTGGGATAGAATCCCACACTGGGCTCCCCGCAGGGAGCCTGCTTCTCCCTCTCCTATGTCTCTGCCTCTCATGAATAAATACATACAATCTTTAAAAAAATAAAATAAAAACCATGTATACATACACAGTGGGAAATGTGGTGATTTCTTTGTGGTTCAGAGACTGAGAGATCAAAGGAGGGCATCATTCATTCATTCATTCATTCATATTTGAATGAGCACATACTCTCTGCTGTGTGAACACTGATAGGACGTGAGAAACTACAAGCCCAAAAATATGAACACAAACCCACTTCCTCTTCCAGCTAGGTCATTTTAAACAAGACAAACAGCTGAGAGATTGAAAAGTTACACTGTTTATTTTCTTAATAGGAAAGAAGTGTGAGATACTGCCTTCACCTAAGGCTCCTGAAGGCTCAGGAGTTGAAATTTGTTGTGTATGGTGTAAACCAGAAGCAACAGTATTTGCATTCTGTTTCCACCAGGGAATTAGAGCAGGGTGGCCTTTAGCTATAGCTCAGGCAACAGCGTGCCTTTGCCTTTCAACCATTTAGAATATTGAGTATTACTACTTTGGAATTAGGGGCTACAAAGCAGGAAGACAGAGTTGGTACATTAGAGCGAATTTCTAATACTGCATAACTAGCATGCATTTACTTCATTAACTAGCAGTTACATTTCCCACGCCTTCAATTAACACTGGTTTCATTTTAAATGCTATCAGTTAAGACAAGATGTGATAAGAAAACATCATTGCCAGGCAAGCATTCCTCAAACACAGCTGATTTATCTCTTTGGCAATTCATTAAAATGCAAAATATATTGAAATTGATTTCCAGCACTTTCAGGCAGGAATGTTTCTAATAATGTTAATTTGCAAATTTCCTCTTCTTCTTTTTTTTAAGTCTCTGTGCAGTAGTCGCCATGTTCAGCTGGAGGCTATTTGTATTGTGCAGACAGAAAATGAACAGCGAACATTTATTTCTCATATCTTTCTGAGAAACCTGAGGCGCATGAAGATATTTGTGCTGTAATAGGCAGAGTCAATCCCCCTCAGTCCCTTTAGTTGCTATATATCACCAGCAAACTCCCAGCTAGTCCTGCTGTAGCAATTAACCTGCCAGAGCTCTCTCCTGTCAGGCTCCCTAATAATAAACCCCAGCCTCCCCCCCCCCACCACCCCCAAGAGAGACAGAGCTATAGATTCTGGCTCGGAGACTTCCATAGAGGCTGAATTATTCAGAATCAGCATGATTAAGAAGATGACACGGTATTAGTTAAAAAGACATACTCTCCTCCCCCCAACCCCCCCACTGAGGTTTAAACCTATTAGGTGGAAACAACTGATCTTTCCCTCTTTGGTGCACAGTTCCTAAAATAGGATTCCTGAAAGACTATTTACAAGACCTTGTCAATTTCCAAGTTTATGAATAAAAATATAAATAGCAGGAGGGAAGTGTCAGAATCAAAACCTACAGCTCATGTAAACTTAGGAACCGGCTAAAAATAATATTTTCACCCCAAAGAGACAAAGGGAGCAGGTTCATTTTGAGTAATGGGTCATGTTTCAATTGTTATTCTTAAAAGTAAAAGAAAAAGAAAAAGAAAAAAAACCATCCCCATGTTTGCATTTTTTGGGTCAGTTTCAAATGGACCAAATTGTGATGAATTATAAATTAAAAATCTGGATATACAATCTGCCAGATAACAAGTTGTTAGACTCTGGAAATAGCATATCCCTAACAATAAACCTTGTCTTTATGAGGATGGCAGTATTATAAATGTCATAATGGATTGCAAATGAACCAGCTGTTTATATTCTACTCCAGTACATGAATGAGAGAAGAGCAAGCCAGGAAATAAACGGAGATTGAGGAAAATTTACTAGAATCAAGTCACAGGAAAAAAAAAAAAAAAAAAAGCCCAAGGAACTCAATTTTTACGCATTCCCATCCAATTTACCCTTGCTGGTGACTTTTGGGGGGAAGTGTGGCTTTTGAAACCAATTGTATTATTCCACTTTCAGATGCTTCTAGTATATTCAATAGACCCATCACAGTCATATGTTCCTTTTTCAGTTTCAAGCTGACCTCGCCATACGAGATTGGTTACTGTCAGAGGACTTTCAGAGAAGGATTTGAATGCAATTTCAAAGGCCAGACAGCAGATTTCAAAACACTGCAAGCTTAGGAAAGCCCAGGAGGGGCGAGATTCTGGCTCTCTGTTTCTCCATTTCACTCATTTCACTTCAAGCTAAAGCACCTTTTGATCCCAACCAGGTGAAATTGAGACAGCATGGCAATACTAAGTGGATGGCCCACCTACCCAAAGCTCTACAAAATGGCAATTATCTGTAACTGCATTATTGCCAGCATGCACATTAGCCGGTGGACACCAGTGATCTCCTTTGAGAACAGAACCACTTTGCTCTTCTCTGTGTGATTAAATCTAGGTCCACCCGTTCGGTGTCAACAAATGGCCAGGCCATTCACAGCCGGTCGTTTGCAGATTGCCATTTGCCGCACATCAGGTATGAATCATGTGTGTTTCTTATGCAAAGATCTTATTTCAAGTTTCACGTCCTCTTTTCTCAGCCAGAACTAAAATCCAGCAAAGGGATGCTGAGGAGGGGTACAACTCGACTTTAAAAAATTGAGTGTATTGCTTTATGGGGCATTACAGCTACTCTATTTAAAAATCCAATCCAGAAGATAAAATTACCACTTGTTATGTTTGCATTTGCAGATAAGGCACCTCACCCTTGGCTGCCGTTCCCTTATCTCTGTAATATTCATGGAGTGCTAGCTTTTAATTAAACCATCCACAACTCTATGTAACTCAAAATGTATATTTTACTGCTGCAGGAACCAGTAGTAGAGAAAATTCTATATTTTAAATTTATCTTTAAAGCTTGAGTAGTTTTATTGCCAATGATGTCATGAACAGTGCCATCCTACAAAGATGACTAAATTTTGTGTTTCAAGAGACACGTCGATCATATCAGGAGTCCCCAAAGTTCACAAGACTTGGGACTTTTGCAGATATAATAATCCGAAATTTGGCTTTCTCAGAAACCCTTGAAGGTCCATGATACATAATCATTTGTCATTATCTTAAATCAAAATTTTATTTACATGCATGGTGGATCTGGAATGCAGAGGTGGGTCACACAGTTACTGATTCCACCAAACTCATCATCTGTCTTCTTCAAATATAATACACCTTTGCTTCCCTTATATTTTTTCAGTCCTTTTTCCTAGTTCCCATCTACAAATGCTGAGGTCCAAGATTGTTAGCTTCTCATTCTTCACATTCTCCCTAGGTCATCTCATTGAATCCCAAGATTGCAAGTTCTTTGTGCATGTTGATAACCCAAACCAAAATCACCCACCCAGACCTCCATCCTGAAATTCAAAAACATACAAGCAATTGCTCTCTAGGACACTGGATATCCCACTGGCCCTTGAATTCAACATATCCCAAAAGCAATCTATAATAATGCGCTGGTAGGATTTAATATGGATTTAATGTTTACATTCATAATCTTTACAGAAACCCCTATCGTATTCTCAAAATTACAGGGGAGGAAACTAGGGCTTGGATCTGTTAGTGATCAAGGTCATCTGGTTATAAGGAACTAGGATTTGGACCCCAGTCCATCTAAGCAGTCCGTGTTTTTAATCACTATCCCCATGCTGCCCTCTTTCTCATTCACATACATAATTCGTCCCAGTGACCCTTTCCTGTTTCAGCTATACTTCTTCAGGAATGGCTTTACTGATCCTATAGAGGAACAGGTTTCCACAACTAGGGCTCTGTGAATATAAAGTCCTTCTTTTTAAAGAAAGCCTGTCATTATGTATTTATTTGATTTGTAATCTTCTCAACAGCCTGGGAAATACAAAAGGCCTATACAATTGGGAAAACAGAGGGCGATAAATGAATGAGAGAGGGAAGAGCATGGAAAGAGAGCAGCAAGTGTGAAGGGCCTGTTGGGGCAAATAGTCCAAGGGGCATTCTCAAGTAATGGACTGGATTTCTCTGAGATGCATGCACAAAGCATGGAAGTGAGGAGAAGCAAGAGGGAAGACTTGACGGGTAGACACGGGTCGGATTATGGAGAGTTATATTGGTCCTATAAAAATTTGGGAATGTATTCCAAGGACAAAATAGGAACGTTTTAAGCAGTGGGAAGCTCATTACTTACTTACGTTTCAATCACTAATGGGCAAAGCCAACCTTGGAGAAAGGTCCACAGCTTTGCCCAATGCATGGAGGGCACTGATGAGGAGGGGCAGAAGAATGATCAGCTGTGCTCTTTTACTTATGCGTTAAAGGGCCAAATGCCCTAGGGCACCCTATATGAGTCAGGCAGTTAGAGACTAAGACTTGTTTTATGTATGTATAAAACCCATGCTTATGTGCATACATACACCTACGTATATATAATTAATAGACTTTATTTTGAGGGCACCTGGGTGACTCGGTTGGTTAAACAGTCAAGTCTTGATTTCGGCTCTGGTCATGATCTCAGGGCCCTGGGACGGAGCCCTGCATCTGGCTCCATGCTCAGTGGGGAGTCTGCTTGAGGATTCTTTCTCCCTCTCTGTCTGTCCTTACGCTGTTCGCATGAGCACATGCTCACACACACTCTCTCTCTCTCAATAAATAAATAAATCTTTAAAAAATAGACTGTATTTTTTAGAGTAGTTTAAGGTTCACAGCAGGATTATACAGTGAGTACAGTCAGTTCCAATATCCCCTGCTCCCCTCACAGCATCCGCTACTATCAACATCAGACTTCAATTATTGTAGTTGATGAATCCACATTGACACATCATTATCATCACCTAAAGCCTGCAGTTTACATTATAGTATCACTCAGAGTAATTTCACTGTCCTACAGATCAGATCCTCTGTACTTTGCTTATTCATTCTTTGCCATCCCCACTCCCATCAACCTCAGTTGCCTCCTCAGTTTTACCCTTCACAGAATGTCATATGGTTGGAACCATACAGTATGAAACTTTATCAGACTGGCTTCTTTCACTTAGTAATACTCATTGAGGTCTCCCCCCATATCTTTTTGTGGCTTGAAAGTTTCTTTCTTTTCAGTGCTAAATAATATTCCATTGTCCAGATGTACTGCAGTTTACTTATCCATTCACCTGGTAAAGGACATCTTGGTTGCTTCCGAGTCTTGATGATGATGAATAAAGCTATTACAAACATTCATGTGTGTGTACATGAGTTCTCAACTTATTGGATAAACATCTGGAAGCATAATTCCTAGATTGTATGGTAAGAGTGTGTCTAGTTTTGTAAGAAAAACTATCCAAACTATCTCCCAAAGTGACCATCATTTTGCATTCTCACCAGCAATGAAGGAGAGTTCCTATTGCTCCACATCCTTTTCAGCATTTGTGGTTGTCAGTGTTGTGGATTTCGGTCATTCTTGTAAGTGCATAGTGGTATCTCAGTGTTATTTAATTTAAAATTCCCTAATGATGTATGATGTTGAGCATCGTTTCATCTGTTCATTAGCCATCTGTATGACTCCTTTGATGAAGTGTCTGAGTCTTCAGTTTATTTTTTAAATAAGGTTATTCACCTCCTTATTGTTGAGTTTTAAGAGTCCTTTCTATATTTTTAGATGACAGTACTTTCTCAAATATGTCATTTGTAAATATTTCCTCCTGGTATGTCTTATCTTCTTATTCTCTTTATGTTGTATTTTTATAGTTATTAAGTAAGCTCCTGCATCTCTACTATGTTCTTAGCTCCCATGGACTGTTCCAATGTGTAGAGCATTCAGAATCCAGCGGATAACTGAAACAATTGTCCTGGAGACCTGGGTGCATGGCTCTGTATTGTTGTGGATGCTGTAGGAATGCATGTGTGCTATCTCATTTCTGTCCTCAAGAAATGTATAATCATAAATGATGCAGAAGAAAGGCCCACAAGCACCATTCCAGGGTTTTCATCAACATAGAGCAACAATGATTTTTTAAAAAGATTTTATTTATTTATTCATGAGAGTCACAAAGAGAAAGGCAGAGACACAGGCAGAGGGAGAAGCAGGCTCTCTGTGGGGAGCCCGATGCAGGACTCGATCCCAGGACCCGGGATCATGACCTGAGCTGAAGGCAGATGCTCAAACACTGAGACACCCAAGTGCCTCAGCAACAATGATTTTTTAAAAGCCACCCACACTGTCCTTATTTCTGTCTCCCTGGGCCCAAAGTCCATGCTCATTACTCTTCCCTTTAAGTTTTCATCACCTGAAGATGCCCTTCCTAATTTCAGAGACCTTGGCATTCCTATGGAATTTTCAGCTAAGCAGTCTCCTGTCTCTGGGATATTTCATCCCCTCTCCCCTGAGCCCATCCCTTTATTTGTTCCAGAGAGAATTTCTGACACCAGTCCTTAGAAGCATGAATTCCAACTCCATAACCATGCAGAAGGGTTAATGAAAAAATTACTGCTGCAGGCTGCAGTTATCTGGTAAGATTTCATAGAAAAGAAATTTGAGGGATCCCTGGGTGGCGCAGTGGTTTGGCTCCTGCCTTTGGTCCAGGGCGCGATCCTGGAGACCCGGGATCAAATCCCATGTCGGGCTCCCGGTGCACGGAGCCTGCTTCTCCCTCTGCCTATGTCTCTGCCTCTCTGTCTCTCTCTCTCTGTGTGACTATCATAAATAAATAAAAAAATTTAAAAAAAAGAAAAGAAATTTGAACAAAAATTTAGGAGATAAATAGAACTTGGCAAGTAGAGAGAAAAAAAATAGTCTCAGAAAAATGAGAAATCACCAGGAAGGAGAAAAAGACTCAGGGACCGTATAGTGAACCACCAAACTGCACTGAATAAGAGATGCAAATAGGGGAAGGGTGTGGGCAGGTCTGCAAAAATTAACCTAGATCTGTAATAACGCTTTTCCTTTGGATGTTCTAGAAGGCCTTACGCTTCTGATGTACAACACCCGCTCTCTTCTCTTAACAATAATGATGACTGTTAGGAGAACGTGGAATTCCACTCTTTTTCTCTCTTCTGACATATTAAAGCAATTATCGAAAGAGGCAAATTTGAAAGGGTCATATAGTTTAAAAAATACATTGATAGCAGCATATTGTTGTGAATGTAACAAATTACCAACTCAAAGGGCTCAATGGGCTCTTTCTTTCTGGAAGCTCCAGGGGAAAATTCATTTCTTTTTCCAGTTGCTAGAAGTTGTCCTCATTCCTTGGCTTTGGGCCACTTTCTCCACCTTTAAAGCCAGCAAGGGAAGGTGGAGTCCTCACGTGGCGAACTTGGAGCTTTTATTACATGTTTCTTGATTCTCTTCTCTTGTACCTTCCTCTTCTACTTTTAAGGATCCTCCTGATTTCACTGGGCCCACCCAGATAATCAGGATAATCGCCCTATCACATGATCAACTATTAGCAACTGTAATTTGCCTTTGTCATGTAACCTAACATATTCACAGGTTCTGGGGATTAGGACGTGTTCATCTTTGGGGGACCGTTATTCTGCTTACCACAGTGCTCCATAAATATTATTTATTAGTACTTTATGTGGAGTAAGAACTTAAACATGAAGCCATTAATTATGAAATCATAAATACTGAGTTAATAAAATCTTCCTAATAGTTTACAACTATCATGCTACCACTTAATTTCACAGCAACAGTGGGTTGTGTGTGTGTGTGTGTGTGTGTGTATTTTTTAGCAAGTCAAATGTAGAGAATGTATTCAAAGTGTTTAACTTAGCTTTCATAGAAACAAAATCTCCTGTCTTTTCACACTCATATGGGGACTGGAATTTACATGATACTTAATTAAATTACATAATGACAGAGACAATTATACCTGGGATAAATGCATGAAGAGAAACACAATTGGCTATTAGTAAACATATAACTCAGCTGGAGAAGCAGAAGTTATTGGGCTCAACAAAGCAACATCTACTGGTGACAGGCACGCGGCATGAGACAAACACCCATCTGTGTGTTTCGTGGAAGCAATGGAGATTGTCCATTAATCTGGCAAATCGGCTGAGTGGCAGGTTTTAAAGAAAGCTTCCCCTCTCCGACAAACAATAAAATGAAGCTTCTGCAGGCCGACTCAAGTTCTGATCCCTTCTCATGTATCCCTTACAAGTTGGTAAATTAATTAACGCCTGAGAAGTTAGCGAGGGCTAAGATACTACGTACCTTTTGAAAGCAAAGTAGTAAGTACTGAACCAGGCCTTGCAGATAAAGTTCTCCATTGGATAACTATTCTGTCAATCACAAATATTTGCATACTGTTTCCATTACTTCTCTGAATAAATTCCTAGACATGAATTGTTGAATGGATATATTTCTAAATTTCTCAGTTCCTATATAGAACTATTATCAAAATAGCTTCCAGAAATATATATACCAATTTCACTCCTAACCACAATGTATATTATGATACCCATTTCCTTAAAAATCTTGCCAACACTCATCATTTTAATATTGCCAATTGAGTTACCTAAATAAATAAAGAGAATCTGAAATTGTTCTTTTCATTTGAATTTTTGTATTAATTGCTTTTGGAGACGTTTTCCTGGGAAATCATATTGACCATCTGATTTCCTATTTTTGTGAATTGCTTGCTAATGTCTTTACCCCATTTTAATTGGGATGTTTATAGTTTTCTCACTGATTTGTAAGAATTCCAAATATTAAGACTTTTGCTTTATGTGTCCTTAATTTTTCTGATTCATCTTTTTTTTTTTTTCTGTTTTATTTACGTGTCCTAAAGAGACCCTTGAAAGACAGTTCCCAAATTTCCTCTGTCTTCTAGGGGAAAAATCAGTTTTAAGGCACCATCTTCCTGCGATTTCCTGTGGCTATAAGTTATTAGTTTAACTATTAGTAAGTTTCCTAATAAAATCAGCACATATATTTCAGTATTCATCAAAAAACTTCATTTGAATCTCTAATAATTACTCAACTTTTTAAGAAACCACAACTATTTTCAGGAAATATGTTTCTTCTTTACATTCTTCTCATAGCTTAGGTACCAAACCAAGTTGCATTCGCGATCCCTGACTTGTTTTCACCAATCAATTTCTATTCTTTTTTAATTGCATATTTCACTAGACTTGCCTTTATTTAGCAACTGTTACCTTAAAGCTTATTATTATAGCACCTCCATCTGTTAAATAACGTCAACATCCTTCCCATCACCTCAGCACTTCTAATCCCCCTCCTTGCAGCCCCCTCACTGAATGAAAAGCAACACGTTTTTTGTTGGAAGCTTTGAATGAATAATTCATTTGGAAAAATCTTCCGTGTTGTGCATGTTCAGAAGACAGAGCACTTCTCTTGTCAGTCACAATGGCTTGGGTAGGACTAAGTGCTGTTCAGCGTGTGCTCAGAGTGTACCGCTGATGGCGGGTTGCTGAGATTGCCAACTGCGTTAATCCTGACCATCCTTCTTTGTCTTTTATGACAGGAAGATTAAGATCCAGAGTCTTATTCAGTTGTTGCAGTTAGACTCTATTTCACTTGGTTGTTTCAAGCCTCCTTTTAAGTTACTGACAGATTCTCATCATTATCCCCTCAAGCCCAGTGAAATCCTGACCCAGAGTTATGTTCTCCAGGGGCAGCATGGTATAAGGAGGAGAGAGCTTGGCCTTTTGCCAAACCTTGGGTTTGAGTTCTACATCTGCCATTTGTGAGCATGGCAGCTTGGGCAAGGTACATAAACTTAAAAAACCTCAATTCCTTTATCTGGAAATTGGAGAGGATCATTGCTACAACACGGATTGTTTGTGTGTGTAGATATGTGGATTCTACAAAGAAATACTCTATGGAAGCACCCCAGCACTATGCCTGGAGGATGGCAGGTTTCTAGCTCATGTTGATGTCTTTTTAATTAATTCCTTTTTTACCATTACCTCCATCATCTCCTTTCCTTTCTTCGTGATACTTATGCAAAACACTGGATGAGCACACCATGCTCTTAACAACATTCAGCATGTCCTTACTTTCATGAACTAAAATCCACTCTCCCAGCATGATTCCTTTTTTTTTTTTTAAGATTTTACTTATTTATTAATGAGAGACAGAGAGACAGAGACAGAGACACAGGGAGAGGGAGAACCAGGCTCCCTGTGGGGAGCAAGCTGAAGGCAGATGCTCAACCACTGAGCAACCCAGGTGCCACTCCCAGCATGATCCCAATCAGCTGCCCCAATCTATCCAAATGATGTGCCCAGTGGACTGGCTACTTGGAATTATCCTTCACTTTCCCCAAGTAATTTCATGTTACCTCTGTCTTCAGGCCCAGTGGTTCCTGCTCCCTGCCTGGCTTGTCCATCCTCTTCTGCGCAGCTGCAAGAATCACAGTTCTTTAAAATGCAGTTATGTATAATACACCTTCTTGGAATTCTTCCCAGATCTCCATGGCCTTTGGTCCTGCCTCCATGCTCCACACACCCTGCACCCATGTTCATTCTCATACTTACCTTTCTCATCACCAGATCATTATGTGGCCATGTCTCCATCTACTGAATAGATCATGAGCTCTAAAGGGCATAAATATACCTCCATGTCTCTTGGTTTGGCTTATAGAAAATGCCTTATGAAATTTTGGGTAAATACACGAATGAATGCTGCAATGCATGAATGAAGTATTGAGTATTTTAAGGAATAATATCATAGACATTACAAAATACTAAAACCATTATATCTCAGTGACATGGTTATAGGAATACCAGAAAATGCCTGTTTTGTACCTTTAAGCAACCATCTGTAGAACTAGCTTTTGAGACATGTTGATCAAAGATAAGAGCATTGTTTTTACTGTTTACGTGCATGTCTTCCCTTTCCAGCCCTGCCTCCCTGATTGCACTCACCAACTCTTCCTGTCTTCCTTCTGCCTTTTGAAGAAAGTAGGGGATTATTTGGAGATCCCTCCAGAGGCTGGTAACCCCAGCTGTGACATCTGGAATCCAGCCTGTTTTACTTGCTAGGTCCATAAAACATCCTCACAAATGCTAACTGGTAACTAACCTCTCATTCTGTTAACCCTCTCCTTCCTGGCTTGGCAGTGGCTCTGTTCTGCATCTGGTCTTTGAATTTACATTCTTTTCCTCCCCTAGGGGGCACGTCTTGTCTTAACTGGTGCTGTCTAAGACTGTCAGGTAGCATGCTACCTATCATAAAGGCCTTAAGGGATTTTTCTCCAGCAGTTGCTACGTGATGTCCATTGATTTTTCAGAAAGTGCCCCAGCACTTTTCCGGTCTCCTTTCGGAGAAAATCTAGAGTACTCACACAGAATGTATGGTCTGATCAGCCCTTCCATGCCAACACTAAATATATTTATTGATTAGGTCCTTACGCAAGAGAGCCTAGGCCCTCACCAGAAGAATTTAAAACTAATAATGCCAATATTTTCTTGAAGAGAAAATAGTCAAGGAACCCACGAACAGACCAAGACTGTTTTCTTTTAACTTATTCCTTAAAGCAAAAAATTTGGTTAAGACTAAAGTGGAATGCTATTGTGATGTGCTATTGGTCAACCTCCTACTCACAGATGCTATACACATCAACTGCTTGCTTGCATCTGATATCTATCATTATAGAGCTGATGGCAGAGAGGTTCAATATTCTAAAGAAGGGGGTGAATATGGATGGCTTGATTTTTATTTGGAGTTTTGCCAACAATGATAACAACAACAATAGTATCTACTGTGAACAGAGTACACACTGTGTCACACTTTGCATGCAGTGGCTTATTTAATTAGCAAAACAACTTGTAAAATCAGGTCTATTTTATGTCTATTTTATGGAAGACAACTGCATGCTAAAGATGACTGCTAACGCGTTTGAGAAGCTTGCCAAGTTCTCAGAGTTAGGAAGAAGGAAATAAGATATTCAGATGGATTGCAAACTCCATCCTTAGCGACCACACAATACTACCCCTGACCAATTCAACGATATTCTACTTTTACAGCTTATTTTCCCCAATTATTTAAAATATAATCCTGTTATCATGCAGCTAATTGATGAGAACAATGACTCCCAGATTTGATAGCTTGGGAAAACACCCTTTATGTCAAAATGGATTTTATTAGAAAGGCAGAACCCTAGAACCCACTGGAGACATGCTGAATCAGGCTGTCTTTAGGCAGGATTCAGGAATCTCTGTGAAAATGCCTCCCCAGTTAATTCTGAAGTAACCTACCTGACATGGCTTTTGTTGGCCCATAGCTGGGAACAATGTCTTAGACTCTAAACTTTTGGCCATGGACTGTGTCTGTCCCAAAAGGCCTGGCATATAGTAGCCACTCAACAAATAGTTGTTGAACTGAATTGTTGAGCCATAAATCTTTATAGTAATACCTCCCACACTAGATTTTTTGCCTCTAGTTTTTGGAAGGAGAAATCCACTCAACGCCATGAAGTGGCTCAACCTTTCAGGCTTGGTGGAGGCAGTCAGGTGGCAGCAATGGAATCTCCTTTGGCAGAGTTTTGTATTAAGGAGAAAGGCTACACTCAAGGTAGACCTTTCCTTCCTAGGGCAATATGGGCATCTATCATTAAAGTTTATAGGTATTTGTATGTGTCATTACTGTTACTGGTTTTTCCTGGGTTCTGGGGAGAATCAAGCTGAATGCCTGTAAAAATACAAGCTCCTAAAAGAAAGATGCTCTCTAAAGATATAGTATTACTATAAATTTCAACCACTTCCCTTTGCTTGAAAATGCTGTCCTGGTGAGAATGATCACTTATCAGATGTTGGCTCATTTCTCAAGCTAGTGGGAAACCGACCTAGCTCTTGGGTGTCCTGAAAATGGAGGAATGGGGTCTCTGGCTGGGGTAAAGAACAGAGAAAATAGCTCACAAAAAGTGACAATAATCTATTTTTCAAATATCTATCAGTTATAAGTACAGCCTTACCAATGGTTGGTGTTGTAATAACAAAAACATGGGCTTACAAAACTCCATTATCTGTTCTTTAAAGGAACACCATTTTCTTAAAGGAATTTGTTTACTTTGCTGGTTTTTTTACTGCTGCAAGCACCTAACCCATTTTGGCATGTGACAATCTCAGGAAGCCTGATTCTCCTCCTCCTCCTCCTCAAGAAGTATGAGTCATCTTGATCTCCATCAGATTTTCACAGTAGCTACCTGCTTGAACGAGGATAGTTCCCTTGGAGTTAATCTTTTAAACTAAAGGCCAAAACCCCTTTACTCATCTCCTCTATATGAGAATAAATGTCTCTGAACTACTCATAATCTTGGAGAAGTGCCATCCTTTGGCCTGCAGATAAGTACAGCACTTCACTAGTTCCTAGTGGTTTTATACCCAGTTGGGATGTGATGCCTAAGTAAAAACAACAGTCTAGGAAGAAATGGATACAGTTGTAGATATATGAAGGGAATGTAAATTGTACAGCCATTTTGAAAGTAATGGAATGTGATCCAAAGATTTGGAAATATTAATAACATATATTTTACGTGTTGCCATTATGCTAAAATACGTATTTAAATAAATGCTATAATTAATACAAATATTTAAAATGGACAAACATAATGCAAAGATGCATTATGTATGTGTAAATGCCAGATATATTTATATTATTCTACTGAAGACCTTGTCCTATTCTGCGACTTTGATGTTGACAACTCTCAGACCTCTCTTCTAACTCATTTCAAGATAACTGCCTTCTTAACATCTCTTGAATGATTAGCAGATTTCTCAAAACTGAACTCTTGATGTTCTCTGCCAAACCTGTTCTTTCCACAATCTTCCCCATCTCAAGTGGAAGCTCCATTCAACCATTTGTTCAAGCCAAAAATCTGAGCATCAAGTGTTGACACTTTGCTTTTTTTCACAGCAGCCAAGACATTCCATTGTCTCTGCCTTCAAAATAAATCAAGAATCCAGATCTACATGGTCACTTTCATCACCCCCACTCCTCAAAACCACCATCACATTGGAAGTCAGAAGAGAGGTCTGACTATATTTTACATATTAGGGAGACACCAGCAAGTTGATGTATCTAAAAACAGTAGGAATGGATATGACCACCTAGAAAAGGCAAGAAAAGAGAAAAGAACAAAACCCAAGAAAAAGCTGCAAGAAACCTTAGCAGAGCTCACATATAGAAGGCAGAGGTTTGAGAAGAATTGGAAAAACCACCCAGGCCCTTGGTTTGTTAGAGGTGAGACTATGTTAGATAAACATTGGAGGCAAAGCCAGGTGTACTCTGGTAGGGACTGGGGGGAGCAGCCACATAGCCCTCCTATAGGTTGTTCCAGAAATGTCCTGTCATAGAAATAGTGCTTGGGCCTGGGATCACTGTGACAGAGGACTTGAGCCACCTCCACAGAAAGCAGTCCAGCCGCATCTATTACCCCAGATTCAACAGAGCCAGGTCATGTGTTTTGTGGAACAGAAGGAAAAGGATGAGTCAGGTCCTCACCAGGTAGGATGTAGTGTTGGAAGGCTGTGGGGGGAATCCCTGTCTGTGGTTGCACAGTCTTCTCCATCTTATCTCAGGGCAGCAGCCTCTCCTTGGCCATCACAAGACCCAAGTTCCTGTCGGATGGGCCAGGCTGCCACCCAAGGGGCTGCACTGTTAGAAAAGACAAGGGAGTCCTTGAGAGAAAACCGTTATAAGCCATGTCACAGGGTGAGGTAGGGCCAAACTCAGAGCTACCATCTCCCCATGTCTCTGTCCTGCAGCACCCTGGATTCTCTATGTTTGTACACTAGGAAGGAGAATCTGTCAATGTTAACTTAAAATACCCTGGAGGAAGCCCCCCCACCCACCCACACACACACACAAGGAATTGATTAAGGGAGAACGAACGCAGAGGAAACTAGGGCTGAAAAGGACTGAGGGCTGTCCATCCTAGGAGCAGAAGGGAAGTAAAACAGTGCAACTCCAGCCCCCACCGCAGGTGGAGTAGAGAGCTGTGAGTAGAACTCTCTTACTGCCCTCCATTTGCACTAAAAATGCCCAGAGGGAATTAATTAGGAAAGGAGTCCTAAGAAAAACCGGATTTCCTCTCATCAAAAGGGTAAAAGACTGGAGCCCATTTAGACTTGCAGTGTTCTCAGAAATGTAAATTCTGAAATATATCTACCATATTTATTTTCTAAATTGTCTTCAATAAGCACAAACCACTTTTGTTATTTTGAAATCAACAAAAAGAAAAATTCAGAGGAAATGACCATGGTTTTTGCACTTAACTACTTTCCTCTGTATTTCTAAAAGATTTACTTACATTCATATCAGAAATCTCATGTCGGGTAGTTGGCCAACATCCCATTTCATTGACTGAAAAATGGAGTGCTGGAGAGATTAATGAACCTTCTAAAGGTCAAAATTCTAAACACTAAGTCCTGTGGGTAATTCTTCCCTAAGCACGAATTCCCTATTTCAACATGTTCAAGCAATTGCCAAATGATACTCTCTGCTTTTGTCCCAGATTTCAAATTGGTCAGGGCTGCACTGGATGATTTCAGAATGATTATTCAGGTATTTAATATGGCATCTGGCATGATTTTCCTTAAAATATAGTTGACTATGATTGTTTTCCTTTCTCCTGCCTAAGGCTTCGCAGAACTCCTGTTTAGTTGTTTTATTCTTGAGGACATACATCAGATGGAATTTCTCTTTTCCTAAATGCCTTGAGTGGGAACATTCCTTTTTGTCAGCAAATACTCTGAGGGTATTAAGGTATTCAAATATTTTAAATGTATATGTGAAAGATCATCGATATGTTATTGGACGCCTCACTCAAGACTAAAGATTATACTACTCTGACAGGAAGTTTGCAAATTTCTATTTCACATTGAGCTATGAAAATTTCAAAGGTGACTTTAATTTTAAAATCTGGTAATATTTTACTCACATAAAAGTTCTCTCTCTTCTCTTTAGGTGAATATTTTCTTTCAGAGAGATTGTATTTTTTGAACCACTGTTTAGAGTCTATCAACATCTATTATATTTTTTAAAAAGATATAGCCTCTGAAATACCACAGCAATTGCTTCCTTTCTTACAAAGTATAATAAATGCTTAGTTGTGATATGTTTAAAAAATATATTTTATAACGTAGATGATATATTTTAAAACAAATAAAACTTTATAACAAAACCACAGATGCTGGTGCCATTGGGGGCTCATTTATCTTAATAATATGTATCCATTTTGCTTAAATTCCATGTTTGATATGAAATTTATATTAGTAAATATTGCTAAAATACTAATGTTTTTGTTGTTCATTGACTTAATCTATTTTCCTTCCAAGTGTGATACAGGGAATAGGGTCAGGCAGGGAGAAAAACAAAAAACAAAAAACAAAAACAAAAAACAAATCACAAACTAATACTAAATACTAAACTGTCACTGCATAGTTTATAATGATAATACCAGAGAGCAAAATATAATTTTACAAATGATTCTTTCTTTTATTAATATAATTTTACAAGTGTTTCTTTTTTTAAAGGTAAGCTCACCAAGTGTCAGTAATTACTCTCCTAGGAAGAATCAGAGAAACAAAATTGTGCTATTACGAGCCAATAAGCAAGAACTGTGTTTTAGGAAACATTCAAATGAATATGATTTCCCACTGAGTTATGGTTTTGCCAGGTAAATGACTCCTTTGACCAATTCTCAAGCGTAAGCCTGAAACAAGTAAACATTATTGCTCAAGCTTCTGGCTTAGGAAAAACATGTGTATAATCTCATGTCTGCTATCATTCCACATTGCGTACATGTACAAATAGTCTTCACTTAATTAGTCTGGGGGAGAGGCCAAAGAAGGAAAGGCCCAGAGCTGGCATGGATGAGCAAGTAGATAATAACTTGATAGGAGAGGCAAAGAATCAATTCAGAAAGGTCTGCTTTGTTATTTCATAGTGAGAGAGGCCAACGAAGCTAAGATAACAGATCTGCCAAAACACAGAAGAATCAAAGTCTAATAAGCTTTTAAAGTTGAAAGAAGACTTGGCGGCTGTTTAATTCAATAATCTCCCATTTCAGCTGAGAGGAATTTCAAGTCTGGAGAAGTGATGTGGCTTGCCGAAGATGAGACAACTGGCAAGTGAGCAAGCCAGGCTTTGTACCAAGAGATTCTGCTCTCCGAGAAGACTTCCTTCTACCATTCCTGACTACACGCCCCCAACTGCCTCTTTCCGTTGTGGGCCAGATGATTTCTGAATCTACCCGAGGCTTAGACTGTTTTGCTGCAGGATGGGAATCAATGCAGACATTTGGGGAGGATGGGGAAGACGCTGATGACGCCACAGCAACCAACACTTTGACTTAGCAGAAATAAATTTGAAGATATGCAGTACCTTATAACCAGATGAAGCCCATGTGGGTGGGGAGGGTGGGGAAGCAGGAGTTGGACACTCATATAGAAACAAAGCAGAGGGCTGAATATCAGGAAGTGATGGTTCTTTGTCAGGACAGTCTAAAAGAAGGTCTAGGGACAATAGCTTTGCATGTCAGGTGCATCTACGTGAGGGCTGAAGGTCGTGGGGTGGGGAGAGGGTGGGTTTCATTAACAAGGTTCACTAATCTCTTGTCATGTGGCCATGCGGGGACTTCCCAAGCACATTGGCCTGGGAAGTTTCCCACTTCTGCTGGGTTGTAAAAGTACTCGGTGTTCTGAGCAGGGCTTTCCACTGTGGTCCCATACTTCTACTTCACTATCAGAAAGCAACAGCCAATGTGTTCAAGCCAGCAAGAAAAAGTGAGTGGGTTTAATTTACAGGACGGTCTGGACACGTAAGGATTTTTTTCTCCTATCTTCGAGCAGCCCATTTCAATGTATAACTTTTATTATGTTCCAAGTTCATTAAGCCAGCATCTCTTTTTAAAATTTCAGGCCAATTAATAATGAATTTCTGTCAGGTAGCTGATTCCAGTTAATCAATGAGGTCACCAGCAACATTGAACCCAACACTATTCATTAAAATCGTCACCATTCTAAACCACTGATGGTTTCTAAAAACGTCAGAGGGGCAGCTACTAGGATAACGATCGCTAATGGCCCCATAACCCCCAGTGTCTTGGCCACACTTCAACCCTCAAGGTCAAAGTTCAATTATATCAATTAAAGCTCGCAAATTCAATGAGAAGCACAGGGCTTACCTTTTTCACAGAAATGGTATCCAGTTCAAATCAGCTGATGTGGCTGTCTGGCCCCATGTGTTTCCCAGCTTCTAGCACAGAGAAGTCTACTTGAGTGCAATGCTTAAATTTCTGGTGCCAAAGCCTCTGATTCATTGTGTTCTTCCTGAACTGTAACTCATTACCAATTGTGTTATTCCAAGTTGTGGGAAAAGAAGACTTGGTAATTAATTTTGTTGGTGACATTGAAAAGGGCTTTTACATAATCTTGCACGCTGTGTTGTGCCAGTTTAATACAATTCCATTATTTCTTGTCCACAGTTATAAAATACAGAAATGCTAAAAATCAAGTTTACAAAAACTAGCAGCAGATTTATTTAGTGGCAAAACCTGACTTGCACTGATATGACCTTATTTGGAGCCTGTTTCGCTCCCTTACTGTGAATATCTATGCTTTTCATTGTAAGAATCAATGTGTTTGATTACGGGGAGCTGCACCATACCCCACTGAAGGTCGTTACATAATATAATACATCTGCATAGGCACTGCACTACCAATGTAAAATCTGAAAAAACAAAAAAAACCCTGAAAACACAAATTAGTTTAAGAGAAGGAATTTTGACACTGAAAAAGTAAAATGGTTGGATTTTTCTAAGCCCATAGAAATGATTTTGAAAACAGATTCTGTTTAAATAAGCAAATGTTACTGTGTAGCCCATACTCTCAGACTCTTTTTTTCTCCTAGTTGATCTTGGTTGCGTTTGTATTTCATGCTATTTTTATTTTTGTTTTCTTACTTCGCTTTTTATGTTATGTTATTTTTCAATTTGTGTATTCATGAAAAACTGCTGATGGAGAACACGAGGGACTCTCACACAGCAAGTTCCTGGTGGACATTGGTCCAGCAGCCTTCCCGATGTCGTTAGGGCAGTGCCTCATGGCTGTTTTCCTGGCCACTTCTTGTGATGAGAGACACATTTATCTGAAAAATATTCAGTATTTGGCCTCTTAGCCTAGACCTCCAACAAAGGATCTAATTGTAAAAAGAAATGCTGTTTATTTGACCCATGCTCATTGCATGCCCCAACACCTTGTTCCTCATTTGTTTCTAGTGCAATCACAAAACTATGCACAAGTCTCATTCACTCTTGAAAATAAGCTCTGAATAAAAGATGGTGCAGGGGATGGGTATCTTTCAAGATGTGTTCTAACAACAAAGCCTTTTTGCCTTCGATGTGTTGCTTAACTTTTCACAGTTTGGGTTGGAACCAGCACTCTGTTTAAAGTCAGCATATTAGTTTTTAGTTGCCTCTCACAAGGACAGTGGTTTTATTTTTGTGAAACTGGGTACCAAATTATATATGTAAGATTTCTGGACAAAGAATGTTAAGTAGCTATGATCCCTTATTGATTCTGATACTGAATTCCAAAAAGGAAAGAGAATAAGAACACAGCCATAACATCAAAAGGCCCTGTTTTGGCAAGAAAAAGTTTTTAAAATATTCATTGTGTACATGGTTTTCTGTTCATGAAGCTCATCTTGGGTGTGTAACTTCCAGCTAGAAAGAAGGAGAGGAAGAGATGGGAGTTTTGTGGTCTGGTAATATTCAACTCAACTTTTATTCAATAAGAGAAGAGGGCCTTGGAGTATAAAATCCAACTGCACTGGCTTTTATTGTCCTCACTGTAAACAGAAAAGAAAGATTTCAGACTCAGTATATCTTCAGGTCATCGACTAGAATCAACTAAAGTTGACACCAACAGGAAAACAATTGGCAGGTACTCAACCGGCATGTATTTCAGCTGGGTACATTTTAAGTACCTCTCATTTAAAAGAGAAGTCCACTAGCAGTGATTATTTCCAGTATACAGTCATGAGCTTTCAATCAACGGCTGGTTCTTCGGAACTCAGTGGAAACCTCAGTGAGGCAAAAGCAGAAACCACGAAGCCACAGGGATGTCACAACTCCCATGAATTAGTGTGACTTCAGAAAAACAACCACCAATCTTTAAACAGCTTAAGCAAAATGTTAAGTAAATCAAGTCTCCGTCATATATGCTAAGCCTGGGTTGTGGAAATGTTAACAGCTAACTATAGGTTATTACAACGAAGAAAACATGTTGCAATTGACAGCAGCTGGGAAAGCTGTGAAACTAAACACCTATATAAACCAGACCTAAAAACCAATTTGGCAATACAGGAGAGAATTTCATAATCTTCCTTTTATACTCACAACATTTTTAGGAGTATTTCTATTAATCCTTTAGCAATAATTGTGTTCTTTTAACCCAATGTGAGGAGTTGGCATGAATTACATGAAAAGGGAACTAGCGAGACTGGTAAATATATTGGCTGCCTGAAGATATTTGTGAAATGCTCTGCATGCCTGAATTTAAGAGTGACACACATCCTGGATGCTCATCTATGTATTCATTTTTCATGTAATTTCCTTTTGATGTATTCAAGCTAAGTGTTTTTCCCCCCCTTTTCTTAAAGGGATATTAACTTAAAAGGCCTATAGAACTCCGCCTATCCAGGCTGGCATAGTATACTTTATTCATTCTTAACCTGATTTTAGTATTATAACTAAAGTTGGAAATGTACATGTAAAATACCTGAACAGGTAAATGGTGAAAATAATTATCCCTCCCATTGCACATTGTCCCACAGAGAACTACTATTTAAAGCTTCTTAAGCATTTTTTCCTGGGCTTTTCTACACAGCTTATTGTGCACAGCTTCCTTTTTTTCCTCTTCGTATCTTAGGAAGAGTTCTATGTCAATATATCAGTATGTAGAAAGGTGACTCATTTAAAAAAAGTGGCTGCTGCAAGGTAATCCATTATATGAATATCCCATGACTTATCCAATAATTTTCCTTTTAATGAGCATTTTAGAATATTTCTAGACTCTAATTTATTGTTAATAACAATGGACACATGTCTTTCATACACATGCTAAGCATGTCCGTAAGATAGATTCCTAGAAATAGAATTGTCAGGTTAAATAGTATCCAAATTTAAAATTCTGAAAGATATTTCTAAATTGTGCTTCAAAGATATTGTACCAATGTACATTTTTATTAACATTATTTAGAATCGTTCATTTCCCCACGCTTTCTCCAATGATATATATTACCATTTTTTTGGCCAATATAAAAGTGAAAATTGTATTTCACAGCTGTTTGAAATTTTAATATTAAATTAAGAGTGAAATGGAGCATCTATTCATATATTCCTAAGCTTTTTGTGTTTTCCTTTTGTGTATTGTCTTTGTGTTCTTTCCCCTTCTTTCTGTTTTTAAATTGATTTATATGCTAAAAAGTTTAAACCTAAACACAGTCATATGTGTTGCAAATATTTTTTTCTTTTCTCTTGGAAATCAGAACATATTGGCCCTAAGATATCTTTAAGTAGTGAAGTTGATCAATTTTCCCCCGGATCAGTGTTTAATTGCTTTTCGTCAAAATACAGAGTAATTTTTACAATACAAAACAATTTTTTTTTAAGATTTTATTTATTCATGAGAGACACGGAGAGATAGAGAGAGACAGAGACACAGGCAGGGGGAGAAGTAGGCTCCATGCAGGAAGCCTGACATGGGACTCGACCCTGGGTCTCCAGGATCAGGCCCCAGGCTGAAGGCGGGCTAAACCCCTGAGCCACCCAGGCTGCTCAAAATACAGAGTAATTTTTGCAGAGAAATAAACGGCTGTGTTATTTTAAGTAATTAAAAGCAAAGACAAAGTTTTAGTTGCTGTTCTTTTAAGAATAAGTACATTTTAGAGGGTTTTTTTATTGAGAAATATTAGATTCTAAGTGTTATCATCTATAATATGTGAGCAAACCTTAGCACTCATTTTTTGAGAGTATTAATATAAGTTTCTGCCAGGGGAAATTTGTTTCTACTGGTTTCCTTCTGGACTGGAAAGTAGCAGTCACCACAAGAATCCTCTGCTACAGGGGCGGGTGGGGGTAGGGAGGTGATTAAGCAACTCAGGTTTTTTTTGTCTAAGAGCCCCATAGCTTCCAGTTTGCCCAGTTACAGGGACCTGGTGAAATCAGTAGGGCTGCAGTATATGAAGTTACAAGGCAACCTCTCATTCCTCATTTTAAGGCTTAACCTGCTCCTTGCATCATAACAGATTGCCTTGTGGCTTCCAGCGTGCCTCTGACAACTTGACTGAATCGGATACCCCTGGGGGTTCATGGCTTTGCCTCTGATATAACCTGCTGGGGCAAAACCCCAGCCTGAACTGGAATTGAACTTTTTAAAAAGTAACCAAATAGAAAATATAAAATTGTAAAACAATGATATGAGGAGATTCCAACACCAAAAGGAAACTTACCTGGAACTAATGTCAGTTACAAAGTAGGTTACAGCGGACAAAATCAGTAGGAAGAACCACAGCAACTTCTAAATGCCATTTGGGGAAAGTGCCTATGGGTTTAGGACTATAATTGTAGCTACCCCACTACCACTTACCAAATTACCAAATTCGATGAACATTCCTGTTCTCTGAGTTGCCTTTTCTCCATAAATGTATGCTGTTTGAAATTAAAACCTCTGCGAACATTAAAAAGTAAACTGCTAGTGTCTGCTTTTTTTCTCTAAACTCATACTGGCGTTATATTCAGCACCATTCTGATTTGTGCCCGACGGTTCTCTGCTGAGATTATAGATGCTACCTCATCTCCAACAATGACTTTATCTCCCCATCGTGCCTAGTGAACTCCTGGACAAACAAATCTCCATATCATTGATTTGTTGTACTTGAACTAAATACACTTTCACATGCCTGGGATCTAGGGAGCCATCACCTCAACAAAAGCCTTAAAAGGTTAATCAGAGTGACAGGACAAAAATATAAGTTCAGAAAATTAAACACCCTCATCTTCTGGTCTAAAGAAACCTGTTGCCAGGGTTTGCTAGTCCTGGAAAGGTAAACTACAAGGAAGCATTAGTGGCATTTCTAAGCGCCATGTGGGATAACCTCTGTATAAATGACCATCAACAGGCACAACCGGGAGATTCATTTACCTCTATTTGACTAGTTCGAGTGAGTTTCTCTGCACAAAGCAATATATATGGTTCTCCCGCAGAAATGAAGATATCTGCATGCCACCATCTTCATAACTGTTGTGTACTGCTTTTTGTATGTGTGTGTGTATGTATGTGTGGGTGTGTGCATGTGTGTGTATATGCTTGTATGTACACACACACTCATCCACATGAGTGCACCACAATCCAGACAAAAACCTCCATTTACCTTCTCCAAGCTCTGGGCTAAGCTAGTTATTCTTGTAGATTTTTGCTGAACACATAGAACAATCTCTCCAGTTGATGCTAAATTTGCCTCCCTTTTGAGGGCCTTTTTGATGCCACTGCCTTAATCTACAGTCTAGATGGATTTTCTGGATATCTGGGCTTCTGTGCACATGAAGATTTAACTCTCTAGGGACCAGACTCCTTATTTGTATTACTGAGCTCTTATTTTTTCCTGTTCCATTCTGGTGCTCAGATCGTGAGGAGATCTGGTCTGGGTGCTTGTGCCTGGAGTATGGCCATCAGCTCTCACAGCGAGGAGATTAAGAGCAAGGGCCCCACAGTCACTGGCTGGTCTCAGACCTCTGACCAGCAGGGAACCCAGGACCAGGTGCTTCATTTCTGAGCCTCAGATTCCTAATCTGCAAAATGGGGCAGTAACCTGAGTGAGGATGATCCATTTGATATCTTTCTAGTATTGCTTGGCACATAGTGAGTCCCCCATAGCCATAGACATTCTTATTGATTTCACTCTTTCTGTGGGCAGACTTGCATCAGGGTAAAAGTGGTGTGCCATGGTTCTGGTGAATTCCATCAGGGAACAGGTCCATCAACAAGGCAGGAGGTAGGAGGCATGTGGGACCAATTTCTAGTTGATAAAACCTAAGACTGTATTACCACAATAACCACAGTAGGATTATAAGGTATTTTTTTAACCAAGAATTGAAGAAGTTATTAGGGTAAAAGGCTTCCTTAAGAAACTCTCATTAAGGGGGCACCTGGGTAGCTGAGTCTGTTAAGCATCTGCCTTTGGCTCAGGTCCTGGATCAAGCCCCATATTGGACTCCCTGCTCAGCCTCAGAAGAGTCGGCTTTTCCTTCTGCCTCTGCCCCTCCCTCTGCACATGTTCTCTCTCTCTCTCTCTCTCTCTCTCTCTCTCTCTCTGTGTGTGTGTGTGTGTCTCATGAATAAATAAATAAAATCTTTTAAAAAAATAAAATAAAGCTGACTGGAAAAGAGTAGCTATACTGGCAGCTGGCTGGGAATCAAAGGTAAATGCATTTTCAGAAAGTAAAATAGGAGTGAAAATCTGAAGAGATTTGCTGCAATGTCATCAGAAAACTGTTAAAGGAACCCAGGAAGGGTAAGTTTCATGGGGCAAGTAGTGCTTTAAGCCTTCTAGAACAGGGAAGGGTCTGCAAGCTTGTTCTGAGAAGAGCCAGATAGGAAGTATTTTCAGCTTTGTGGGCCATAGAGTCTATATTCCAATTACTTAATTGCCGTTGTCACATGAAAGCAGCCATGGACGATATGAAAGCAAATAGGCATGACTCTCTGTTCCATAAAAATTTATTTACAAAAATAGGCAGCCACCACATTTGACTGGTTGGCAATAATTTGCTGGCTCCTCTTCTGGAACACCAGTGATAGTAATCATCATCATGATAGTCGTTTTTAATAATTAAATCTTTACCTCATGTCAACCACCGGGCTAAACTCTTTTTTTAACTTATCTGATTTTCTTATAACAGTATGAGGAATATACCATTATTACCTCTATTTGTCAGAGGGGAAACAGGCTCAGAGAGTTACTTATCTTGTTTTCTCATAACACTTTACAGTCACACAGATAATCAATGTTGGCCAGAATTTATGTCCAGGCAATTTGGCTCCAGAGATCGAATACTCTTAATCACTGCACCATTTTGCCTCATAAGTGGGAGTGGGGTGGGATGTGGGCAGAGGCTATTCTAATTACCTATTCATCTCCAACTTCTCCTAAATGGCCACCAGTTTAACAGTGGCAAGGTCATGCCAGCTCCTGACTTAACCTTTTATGGTAAGTGTCCATTTACCCCTTTTGCTCCTATTTGCTTTGGCTACTTTGTGTGGCTCAAATACACTTAACCCTTTACATGGCCCCCGATTCCCTGAAGGATCTGGACCTGGCGTAGCAAGCCAGTTTCGTACCAAGTTCTCCCTTTGTCTCTGCATTTCAACTCCCCCATCTTCCTTTTCCTGGAAGATTTCTGTTCTGCTTTTTGCTTTACACATTTGTATATGATATTTCCTCTGCCAGGATTATTCTTCCCCCTCTCTTCTTTTGCTTGACTTATCTCTGATCAAATCTGAGTTTAATCATCCTATCTTCACTGAAGACTTCTCTGATCCTGTGTGCTTATAGTAGCATGTGACTTTCTTCCATAGGATGCTGCAGCTTATAATTTAATATTCATCTATCTGATCATTTGATAAATGTTTTTTTTTTCTACATTAAAACAGAGTTTCTCAACCTCAGCACTATGGGCATTTCAGGCTGGATGGCTTCGTGTGAGTGTGCACGCATGTGTGCATGTGCACACATGAGAGACACAGTCTGCATCATATGATGTTTAGCAGCCTTCCTGACCTCTACCCACAAAATGCCAGTAATGGGCCTCCCTTCACTCATGACAACTAAAAAAAATGTCACCAAACATTGCCAAATGCCCTTTGAGGAAGGAGAATCTCCTCTAGTTGAGCACCACTGTCCTAAAAGGAAAGTTCAATGAAGAGAGGGACCATACAAGAAAGAAGCAAGAAGGAGGTCTTATGTTGTTTATTCTAGGTCATCAAGGTTTGGCTAATGCCAGCGTTCCTGTCAAATAGCCCTCTCTGCCTGGGTGGCTCAGCGGTTGAGTGTCTGCCTTTGGCTCAGGTGTGATCCTGGAGTCCCAGGGTGGAATTCCACATCGGGCTTCCTGCATGGTGCCTGCTTCTCCTCCCTCTTCCTATGTCTCTGCCTCTCTCTGTGTGTCTCTCATGAATAAACAAATAAAATCTTAAAAAAAAAAATAGCCCTCTCTGAGCAGCCCCTCCCCCCCCCCCCCCCCCCACTGCTCCACTTGAGGTAGTAATGGTTTGTCACTGTTATAGCCTTGGAGTCCAGCATTGTCCCTTGCTGGCTCCCTTAAGCCTTGCTAGTAAGCGTTCCTCAAATTTGCTGAGACTCTGACTGCTACAAAGGCTACGTGTATATTTCTCACCATTGAATACGCAGTGCTGGTCACAACGAGCTCCCAGTAAAAATGTGTCATATGAAGAAATGAAATGGCATCTGTTTTTCTTCCTTTCTCTGATCTGCTGCCTTTATCTGCCTCAATGCTTTGCTGGACCCAAACTCAAGAGTCTTCACCTGGTTTGATATATGGATTCCAACTCAAATGAGGGCTTCTAGGACACACCCAGAAGTATTACACTTGACCTCATCCCTATCTCTAATTCCTGCTGTGTCTACTTCTGTAGCACATCACCTCTACACCTCTTGGGTTTGGGATCCTTCCTGCCAGTAGACAAAATTCTTTGTTGAGCTTTACTACTTCATCTAGCCTAATACCAACAGTGTTAAACAAAATGCTTCATTTAACCTTTGTCTTGAACTGATGATATTTAATACCACATATATAAATTAATAATAAAAACATCTGCTTTCAGAAATGGCTTTTTCTCAGTAATTATGAAGATGAAGTCATCCATTACTCCTGTTTCATTTCAGAAGACTACTAGCTCAACAGATACTGTGACAATATTATCTGATCTGCAATATTTCCAAACCAAGCAAGAACTTCACACATACTCCACAAACCCAGCTGTCCATCCCTGGAATAAATAACATTTGTTCTTGAAAAAAAGAAAGTGCAGACAAGAAGCTAAGTAATTAAGAATTTATTATAAGGGTTCAGATCTCACTGAGACAAATTCTCAATTCTCAAGCCCTTTTTGATCCCTCTAGACTCACAAATTCTGATCAAGACCTTCGACTCTCTTTCTTTTGAAGCATTAATAAAAGATAAACCCTAACAACATTTTACTAAAGGCGCTATATAGTTTTTCCATGTTAGAATAAGAGGCTATTTAATTTTTCTCTTCAGTTTGAATAGCTGAAAAATAACTGTTATTTAAGTATATCAATGCATTTAAACAAGCCTTACTTTGCTACATATTCACAGGGCTTACAATTACAAACTCTTCAATTTCTGTAGCCTTTTTAGGAAATATAGAAAAATGAAAGTAAGAAAGACAATCACTCTGAGATATCCCACAGGGAAGGAAGAGGAAGCTGCCAGTTCTTGGAAAGTCAAGTCTGCACAACTACATTGTTTGATTTTAGAAAGAAATTTGCTCATGCCCATCTTTATTTCCTTGTTTTCTAGCCTCTCTTATACCATAAAACAAGAGGTCATCCCAGGGCAATATATGTAAGTAAATGTTATTGATATGAGGTACAGTGTACAAATTACAAAGTATGTAAAAATTATTATCAATGGTCACAGAAAAAAATGCAATGTGGAAAAATGAAAACAACTGTGACACTAGCATGAAAGTTTTGTGGAACTTATCTTTCATTTAATGATTTAATATTTTAACAAATTAAAGGGAAGAGGATTCTCTTTTGAAGATTTAAAATTTATCATGGTTAAGGCAGGATCCTGGCTTAAGGGAGGATCTCAAAAATCATTTTGTGGGAGCACCTGGGTGGCCTCAGTGGTTGAGCATCTGTCTTTGGCTCAGGCCATGATCCCGATGCTGGGATCGAGTCCCACATCCTGCTCCCCATGGGGAGCCTACTTCTCCCTCTGCCTATATCTCTGCCTCTCTCTGTGCCTCTCATGAATAAATAAAATCTTTAAAACACACAAAAAAAAAATTTTGTGAATGATTAAATATCTTAAGAGAGAATAGAATCATTTGAACCACCAGAAACAAGATGCCCTCAGATGAAATGAATGGAGAAAACAACTTTTCTTTTGGATTATGAGATCTTTTGGTTTGTTTTACATGATACCCCAAACATCAACAAACAAGTTTGAAACAAAAACATTAATTTCCTTAAAAGCAAAGTTTTTTTTTTTTTTTTTTTTTTTTTTAATTTCTGATGAATGGGGATCCCTGGGTGGCTCAGCAGTTTAGCGCCTGCTTTTGGCCCAGGGTGTGATCCTGGAGTCCCGGGATCGAATCCCACGTCGAACTCCCTGCATGGAGCTTGCTTCTCCCTCTGCCTGTGTCTCTGCCTCTCTCTCTCTCTATGTCTCTAATGAATAAATAAATAAAACGTTAAAAAAAAACATTTCTGAGGAATGTTTTATGGAGAACTTGTTGCAATATGTATAAAAGGGAAATCTAAAAAAAAAAAGAGGTAATTTTTCTGACAGGCTTCGGTAAGTGAAAGGGATGAATTTTTTTTTAATTTACTTATTCGTGAGAGACACGGGGAGAGAGAGGCAGAGACACAGGCAGAGGGAGAATCAGGCTCCATGCAGGGAGCCCAACGTGGGACTGATCCTGGGTCTCCAGGATCACACCCTGGGCTGAAGGCAGGCGCTAAACCGCTGAGCCACCCAGAGATCCTCCAAAAGGGATGAATTAACTGAGATACTTCTCAAAGCCCCCTGGATACTATCGTGATTAAACAAAAGAGCCTCCCCAAAGAGATTAATTAATTTAAATAAAATGTTGACTAAAGGTTCCTATCCTCTCCTCATGCAATAACAGACAAATGTCTGAGGAAGAAGAGTCCTTTCTAGAACATGTCTTGAAGTGGATCCAAGGTTTCTCCCTTCTTAATGAGGCAGTAAAAGAAGTAGTTCCATGTTTGAAGAAACAGTAGAATGCATGATTTCCTTTATTTAAAATTATTTTAGTTTTTTAATATTTTTTAATATTTTTTTATTCATCTAAGAGAAAGAGAGAGCCCCTCCCCCTTTGAGAGCACTAACAGGGGCAGAGGAAGAGGGAGAGGGAGAAGCAGACTCTGCTGAGCCAGGAGCCCTACCCCATCCCGGAGCTGGATCCCAGGACCCCAGGATCACTACCTGAGCTGAAGGCAGATGCTTAAACAACTGAGCTACCCAGACACCCTTCAAATTATTTTATTATATAAATTTTCAGATGTACGGAAAAGTTAAAACATTTTATAGTGATTACCCACGTACCTACCACCTAGACTCTGTCATTAACTTTTTACTATACTTTACTACATATCTATCCCTCCATGCCTCCATCAATCCATCAATCTATTTTATGGTTTAATGTAATTCAAAATTCAGCATGTATATCTTTAACGAGAGTTTAATTAATTTTGTGATAGTTTTCCTCCTTTTGAGATAAGATTTGCACATAGTGAAATGCAATGATCTTAAGTGAAATGAACATCCAAGGAGTTTTGACAAATGCATACATTATAATATTTAAAACCCTATCTGGATATAAAACACCACATCACTCCAGAAAGCTTTCATACACTCTCCCTAATCAATACTCACTCTCTCTAAACTTGAGACAAATATTGTTCTGAATTTCTCTTATTATAGATTTTTGCCTTTTCTAGAAATTCATATTCTTTTGCTTTGCTAAAAATGTATGTTAATTTAAAAATAGAATAGGTACTCTGCTCTGTATGATTTCTTACACTCAGCATAATGGTTTTAGAAATTGACCATGTAGTTGCATGTAACAATATTTTTCCTCTTTTTATTATTGAATAATATATTCCATTATGTGAATACACTTTAGTTTATTTATCCATTTTCCTATTGACAAATAACTCAGCCATTCCCAGTTTGGGGCTATAATGAGTAATACTGCTATGAACATTCATGCAGAACTCATTTTGTGGATGTATATTTTCATTTTTTGGGTAAAAAAAATGGAATTTTTTCAATGTTTAATTTTATGTCAAAATTTTTAAGAAACTGCTAGATATATTTCCAAATTGATTCTTCCATTCTGTATTCCTACTAATAAATTATGCAAGTTTCCATTTGTTCCATATCCTCGTTGACATTTGGTGTTGCCAATCTTTTTAACTTACAATTAGACATCTGCCTATAAAAAGATTAATTTTAGGCCTTACTTCACACCAGATAACAATTAACTCAAAACAGATCACAGGCTTCAGTCTTACAGCTACAACTATAAAACTTACAGAAAAAATAGAAGAAAAACTTTGTGATCTTGTGTTAGGCAAAGACTTCTGAGATATCACACCAAAGGTATGATCCATAAAAGGAAAAAATAGCAAATTGGACTTCATTAAATTCAAAAACTTTTATGTTTCAACAAATATCACTAAGTAAATGAATTAATAAGTTTCATATTTGGAGGAAATATTTGCAAATAATATATCTGATAAAGAACTTGTGTCCAGAATATATAAAGAACACTAATGACTCTTATTATTATTAGAAGGCAAATGATCCTATTTAAAAATTGGTAATGATGGACACCTCGGTGGCTCAGCAGTTGAGCATCTGCCTTCAGCACAGGACGTGGTCCCAGGATCCCAGATCAAGTCCCATCAGGCTTTCCTTGAGAAGCCTCTCTCTGTGTCTCTCATGGATGAATAAATAAAATCTTTAAAAAAATTGTTATGAGACTTGAATAAATATTGCTCCAAAGAAGATATACAAATGGCAAACAAGCACATGAAAAGATGCTCAAGCCATCAGTCATGAGGGAAAGGCATATCAGAACCACCAGATACCACTTCATACCCTCTAGATGGCTAGAGTCAAAAAGACAGAAAATAAGAAGTACTGTTAAGGGTGTGGAAAAACTGGAACAGTGCTTATAGAAAGGTAAAATGGTGCAACCACTTTGGAAAATAGTTTGGCATATTCTTAAAATGTTAAAAATAATTAGACCATACAACCCAGTAATTCCATTCCTAGGAATGAAAGCATGTTTACACAGACTTCGGCATAAATGTTCATATTAGAAATAACCAAAATGTGTAAACACCCAATGTCCATAGACTAGTGAATAGATAAACAATGTAAGGTATATTCATATTATAGAATAGTATTCAGCAAACTGCTCATCATGTAGGTACAACATAGAAGAACCTCAAAAACAGTATGTTGAATGAAAGAAGCTAAGGACAAAAGGCCATAGAGTGTATAATTCCATCTATACCAAATGGCCAGAAAAAAGCACATCTATAGAAACAGAAAGTAGATTAGTGGTTGCTAGAACTGAGGGTGGGGGGGAGAAAAATGACTGAAAATTGGCATGAGGAATATTTTTGAGGTGGTGAAAATATTCTAAAATTGGATGTTGATGATGGCAGCAAAATTCTGTGAGTTTACTAAAAATTATTGAGGTTTACACTTAAAATGAGTGAATTTTATGGTATGTAAATTATACTTCAATAAAGCTGTTTTAAAAAAATGTTTCCACAAAGAAAACTGCAGGCCCAGATGGCTTCCCTGTGAATTCTACCAAAAAATTGAGAAAGAAATATCACCAAATATTACAAAAACTCTTACAAGGAACAGAAACACAGGAAATATTTCTTAAATAATGTTTTTGTAGGCCAGCAGAACTTTTATACAAACCCAGAAAATGACACAACAGAAAGGGAAAATCATGGGCCAATTTTTTTGTGTGTGCATGAACATGGATACAAAATTCCTAAACCAAAAATCAGCAAGTTGACCCCAACATTAGGTATTTATAATACTATATCATGATCTAGATGGGTCTAGGTTGAGTAATAAACAAAAGTCATTCCATACTTCTGATGCAAAAGAAAATAATAATAAAATTCAATATTCTTTAATTATAAAAGAAGAAAGACCTTTTTGCAAGGTAGTAATCAAAGAAAGTTAACTTAATCCATTAAAGAGTATCTATAAATACATTACAGCAAACATGGTATTTAATGCCAAAACATTGAAAGCTAAGCACCTGAGATTAAGAATGAGATGAGGATATCTGTTATTACTATTTCTATAAATGTTGCTGTAGAGATCGTTGCTGATGACATTAAGCAAGAATAGAAATAAGAGATATAACTAAAGGTACAAATGAAGGAAGATTATAAAGCTGTCATTATTTAAAATGGTTGTGTATATAGAAAAACCAAGAATGTGGAGTTAAAGGCTTAAGAGTAATCCAAGAATTTAATAAGAACACTGAATAAAAACCAGTTTTATAGCAAGCCTCAATTTTATGTCTATGTGCCAATAGCTAACAATTGGAAGATGAATTGAAAAGAAGTTGCTGTTTATCATAGCAAAGAGTTTAAGGCACCTTGTGTAACAGCAAGGATAAATAGCAGAGCAGAATCAGATTCAACAGGACTTCAGACAGCAAAATGATCCAATGAAGACTATAAAATAACTGTACTTGTAAATTTAAAAAAATAAAGACTTAAAATATAAAGAAAAATGATTGCAAAATGACTAAGGATATACAACAAAAACAAATATGTATCCTAGCAATTTTAAAATGGATATAAGAATTTGAAAGGATGAAGAGCAAATCAAATGGGTGAAGAGAAATTTCATATACGAGAAGATGGATAGATTTGTTTTTTAACATGTAACATAAAGAAATAAGGCCATGGGGACCCTGAGAGGCTCAGTCAGTTAAGTGGGTGACTCTGGATTTCCACTCAGGTCATGATCTCTGGATCCTGAGATCAAGTCCTACCTCAGGCTCTGTGCTCAGTGTGGAGTCTGCTTGAGATTCTCTCTCTTCCTCTCCCTCTGTGCCTCCCTGCTCTCTAAAATAAATAAATAAATAAATAAATAAATAAATAAATAAATAAATCTTAGAAAAAGAAATAAGATGATTAAAAATATTGCAAATAAATGAAAAGACATGAGAACAGGATGGGGAATTGTAAGATGGGGAGTATAACATTTTTAAAAAGAGATTTTATTTATTTATTTTAGAGAGAGAGAGACAGCAAGCATGAGTGGGGGTAGGAGCAGAGACAGAGGGAGAGAGAGAGAGAGAATCTCAAACAGACTCCTACTGAGCATGGAACCTGATATGGGGCTCCACCCCAGGACCCCAAGATCATGACCTGAGTCAAAATCAAGAGACAGACACTCAACTGACTGAGCCACCCAGGTGCCTCAGAGTGTAACTTTTGAAGAGATAATATCTGAATTTTTTTTTGGAATACTTAAAAAACATCAAAACTCAGGTATGGACATAGATGAAATATTTTTGAGTGAAATAAAAAAAAATCAAGTCACAAGTAAATACATATGGATTGATTTCATATAAATCAACTTAAAAGCACACAAAACTAAATGATCTAATGTTTAGGTACTCCAGAGATTATATAAATATTGAGAAAAGCAAGAAAATGGGAAACAAAAAAATCACGATGGTCATTACCTTTAGGTAATGAGAAGGAAATGGAAACGATCCACAAAGTTTTAAAGAGATGGGTAATGTTTTACATGTAAAACTAGATTACAGATATGTAGGGTATTTTCTTTGTTATTTATCTTTATACTCTTCTCAAATGGAAGAGCAGACAGTTCACAGAAAAATAGAAACTGCTTCCAAGTATGAATGCATAGCCAGTATTACAACATGTACAAAATATAAGTTGGAACAATAAGCAAACATTTTTCACCTATTGGATTTAGACAAAAATTTTAAAATGTGGTAACATAGAGTTGACCAGAGTTTAGAGAAACAGACACTTACACATTGTTGGCCAAAGTGCAGGTTGATTCAAACACTTCACAGAGCGTGTGGTAGTATTGCTCATAATTCCATAAACCTTGCACCTCATAAATGTCCATCAGTGGGTACTGACTGAGTAAACTAGGGTGTATCCGTAAAGTCTAACACTGTACATAATTAAAGATAATGAAGGAGGTCTACATGTGCTGATAGAGAATAACTTCCAAGAAAAACTGGTCAGCGAAAATAACAAGATGCAGAACAGTGTGGATTTTGGGTTTGCTGCTATTCATACAAAAAGAGAAGTATATGTGTCGTATACTTTGCTGTGGAAAGGCAGGAAGTATTACCGGAAGGATAGCTACACAAAGAAAAGAAAAGCCTGGTAAAAATGGTTAAGTCTGGGGAGAAGTGAAACAATGGTTCTAGGCTATACTTTCTTTCCACTATTATCCTTTGTTTTAACCTCCTGTATTTTTTATCACATGTATTTTTTATCATCATATTTTTATTTGGAAAAAAAAAAGTCATCTGCATACAAAGATTCACCATGATGACAATAGGGGAAGCAGTCATGTCTACATCACTGCATTGATTCTCTCTATATTAGGAATTTATTTATAACTAAAGCCATGATTTAAAGCCTCTTAACAAAATGAATTTTTGTTTTATTTAACACTCCTCAAGTTATCATTGGAAGAAAAACCTATTGCATGAAATTTCTAGTACTGTCTGGGTTTATCTTGCTCGGAAATAATGAAAAAAAATGCTGTTTCAAACATTTAAAAAAAAAGGTTTGCTGAATATCTCCTTTGAAATGTATAAATATAAAAGCAAACAATAGAAATAATTTTAAGATACCTATTTTGAGATCCACTCTCCAAAATTGGGTGTGTTATTTAATTTCACTTTTTATCAGTTGTTCATTTGGGGTCAAACTTTCTGCAGTTCCATAATGGAACTTGCCACTCTATTTTCAGAGGCGCAGATGGTGGAAAAACGTTTCACAAGTAAACCATTTTATTTGAGTGGAACTGAATTAGCTTTTCCAACCCACAATTTCCAAATACGATGTCAGAAATGAAATACACCCTGCTACACCCTAGTGGTGTGGCGTTGGGAAAATCATGGCATCTCTCAGAAATACAGTCTCCTTCTCTGCAAAATGAGAATCCCTGGTGCCTTTGTTTTATAGTGTTGTGAGATTAAATCCCCTGGCACATCCCTTTGAAAGGATCCTCAGCCCTGGCTGCCCTCAGCATCACTGGACAGCATTTTAAAACACTAATACCTGGCCCCATGGAGGCCAATTAAATCAACATCTCTGGCCCTGGGCCCTCACATCTGCATGTTTCAGAGCTCCCTTGATGATTCTCATGTGCTGCTAGAATGGAGAACCCTGGGCTGACTCTGGACCAGGGAGACCATCATATCTTCCAGCTGCTAAAAACACTGATATTTGTATTGGAGAGACGCTAGTGAAGTCATGAGACTCCATAAGCAAACAGATCAAGCACTAATTCATTTGTGGTGGCATATGTGGTCCTCATTCATTTTGATTCAAGACATGAGAAGTGCCCATGTTAACCTGCATGGACGCCGCCAACCACTTTATCAGCCTCTAGCTGCATGACAGGTAGCAGTGACATTATAAGAGAAGGGTGGGAGGAGGAGTAAGGAGGAGAAAAGGAACTTGTATTTTAAAAGCAGAAAATCTATTGTTTTATGTAGTGAAAAAGATGCATAACAGATGAGTATGCCACAGGGTAACTCTTGTTCCAGGTCCCAATCACGTATTTCTTTCTGTGTCAATCATGGCTACTCTTTAAAATTACTACCTGTCCTCTCTCTGAGCCTCACCTGGACTTCCCAAAGTCCCTTCCCTCATGCTTTATTTTGTGCACAGTAATTTACCACCCGTATTTTATTTGACTGTCTATTTGCATTAGAACATGAGCTCCATGAGAGGAGTGCTAACATCCCAGTTAGTTCTTACACCATTGAGATTTCTTCCTACGCTTCTCCAAAACAAGAGACCGATCCCTAAGGCAAGAACTTTTTATTGTCAAAGGAAAAGAGATTATGTCATGTATCAAAGCACAGCACAATAGAAAAAACACAAACCAGAGGAAAGTGAAGTGCTTAGAATCAATAATTTAAAAAAGAAAAAAAGTGCTCTCTTCAATAATAGCATTTTCCACACGTGAGCCATTCTTTCCCCCATGTTGGCTTAGTTTGATTAAAAGGCTCGTTTCCAATTCCGCTGGATTGTCCACAACGTTTTCTCCAGCCATTCCTTGGAGGTCAGTGTTACACTAACTGGTCTCTAATTCTCTGGTATGGCTCTGGTTCCTTTCTTTAATAATTGGATTCTGCTTGCTGCTTGCTAGCCTTCAGCATTTCCTCCCAAACCAAGTAAACTTGTAACAATGTCAGATAAAGCCTTTTCTCCTTTTATCCTCACTTTCTTTAGAGTCTTACCAAAAATCTTGTTTACTCCTGGGGGCTACAACAAATTATTCTTTCCCCGTTGTTTACAGGACAAATCACATATGTGTGTTGTGATATTAAGCAGTCCAACATACCATTGCACTAGCAAAGGGAGAGCCTGACCTTGCTTTTGGATCCCTGTACTGGATTCAGTGTGTCTGTGAATGTTTCAGCTCTCCAACTGTGTGTGACTTTGGCCAAACAACTTCACCTGTGTAGACCTGAGTTCTAAATCTCACCTACAAAATGGCAACCAGGGTCATGCCAACCCCCACCCCCACTCTAGTTCATGATTGTTTTGTAAAAATAAGTGTGCTCAATAGAAACCATTTGATAAGCTGGCTGAACTTGGTAAGATATAAACAGCTTTAGTTTTAATTTGCTCCCACTAGAACTTGGCAACACTCTCTAGGATAGAATGTTCTCTCATCCAGACACCATCTCCAACAGGTCCAGTTGATTTAGAAGGATTCAATCTCTACATCAAAACATCTGCTTTGGTATAAACATAAATGTTCTTATCATATCCAGTGTAGAGCTTCTTGCCTCTTCCTCAAGCTCAAGTCTGACTTAAGGTTTAGAGAGTTGAAATGAGGAAGGAGAAACAAAACCAACTTTTTGCAGGCTAATATTCTCTGCCTGTGTGCACCAGCCCTGACTGGCTTCCTTTCTGATTGGTCAGCATGCCTGCCCTCCTGCCTCCATGTGTGAAATATTTAAAATATCTATCATCCCTTTTCACTGCCCTTTTCACTGTCCTTTGTCTCCCACCACTCCTGCTACCTCTGGCCAGAGTTCTGAGCACTTTCTTGGGTAGCTAATGTCTTTTGTCGGTAAATATCCAAATGATGGTGCAATTGTACAGCGCAAGAATTGGCTTTTAGAGATGTCCATGCACACACTTGTCTTAGTCAAGATCCTTTCAAGATGTCCAAAGCCTGGCTGCCTCTCACAGTGTCCTGTGGAAAAATACATATCCTACCTCCTCCAAATTGATGAAGGACAGCCTCCCCTACCATGGATCTCTTCTCTCTCTTTTTTTGCAATCATCTCCAGCCAGCCTTGGGCTTTTAGACTTTTTCAAGTGAGAGGCCAATCTCTGTGTCCCTCCCCAAACTTTGAAATGTGAGGGACACATTTCAAACTTTCTCAAGAATAACTGTGGCTAAAAGTCCCATCCCAGCACTCCTTAAGCCAGAGAGAGGCCCGTCGCTTTTTGCAGACACTGTAACATTTAGTGGAGGGCCCCACTCTCTTGGCCTAGAAGAGGGAAGTACCCTCTCCCCTCCCTAAGGGAGTGAGGGAGAGCTGTCAGTTTCCTTCCAAAGAAGCATCCAAATCTACTTTTTAAAAAATATCTGACCTCCTCTTACCTAGACTCTTGGAGTGATGGTGGCTGAACTGTGTTTCTACTTCCAGCCAATCCTATGGGGTTATAGTTTGCTCTTTTCTTTAGTATGTTGGAAAACCTTTTCACCCTTTGTACCCTTTATAGCTTTAGACTTCTGCTGAACTTCTAAGACAACAGAAAAAATTCCATTCTGTTATGATTTACCTTATTTTCTCTTGCATGTATTTTTTTAAATGTCTGCAGAATACTTAGGACTTTAGTATTGCAAACTTCATCATTGAACAATCTAGAAATATGATAATCTAAGTTTCAGTACACTAGATGTAACATGAACTGGTAAGAAATTACATGACATGATAATTATGAGATCAAATGAGATAATCTGTGGGAATTTTAGGTAAACTTTTTAGTGCTATTCAAAGATTAGTTAGTATGTTAAATAAAACCTGAGTAAAGCAGAAATTAGAGGCAGCTATTAAAGTAATTCAGGCTTACCAAATGTCTACCAGTAGGTAATGTAGATAAAGCTGTACACCTGACTGGTCTGAGGCATGTAAATAGTACCACACAACCCAATCTTCTACCTGAACTCTTAGATGAATCCTAAAATGTTTTAAAATTGATGCACAGCACATTCTCAAAAAGAAGGGAGGGGTAAGGAGGGAGAGGAGGGAAGAAGAATAACTGAAGAAAAGAGAAAAATACGAATACCATAAAATGCTCACTATGGCTGCACAAAGTCTCCTTTTTCTTGTCACATGACATCAGCACCAATCTTCATTTCTCAAACATCTACTCAAATCTTGCCACTTGGCTTCCCTCCTGCTGTAACATAGCTAAAATGTTTCTTTCCAAAATGCAAACACTGCCCTATATGTAATTTATAGTTTTCCAGCTATTTCAGGCAGTTTTTTGTCTCTCCAATTACAATGAAAAATTTGAGACAAAGGTTAGTCTTCCTCTTCTGTGGCTTTTGCAATATGTAACAGACAGTTCAATCCACAGGCGACAATAAATGTATACTCCTTTGCCTTCATTCAAACAAAGTATGACACAAACCTGTGTTGAGAAACCTTAAGGTAAATTGATTTCTGTAGCAGATTTGATTAATTCTAATGTTGCTAAAATGCTCAACAAAATATACATATTGGATAAATACCTCATGGAAATGAATACAGATGCTGGGCTGACACGAGAGCCTCTGAGATTCTTGGTGCTTCTAGTAAGAGTGGAAATGCCATGTGATATTTTTGTATTTCTGTTTTTGTATCAGCACTGCGGAGGAAACAAAACATATTGTTCACACACACACACACACACACACACACACATCTGCCAAATGCAGGTAGCTATGCCATTATCTATGATTAAGAACCTTTTTTCATGACCAAAAAAAATCTTACTTTACTTTCAGATTTAGTCTTAATTTGTATCAATTGCTTCATTCTTGCCTACTTTGAAGCACAGATGATGTGATTTTTGTTTGGTAAAGTGCGAATTCCTAAATGTGCAGAGTGATCAATGAGTAAAGAAAGAGGTTAAAGCAAAAGAAGTGCTTAAGAAATAACTGTGAATCAAGGATTCTGCTATTAGTTCATGTTTTTTTCCCTTTTAAAATTGTAAGAACCCTGCAAAGCACCAGAAAAGACCTTGAGGAAAGAGGTCCAGAGCAGGTGAATAATTTGCCTGAGATCACACAGATCTATGTGATGGCCGAGTCTGTTTTTTGAATCACTACTCCAATTCATACCCCCAAACTCACTTTAGCAGGGCAAATGAGTGTTGGTTGTTAATATTCTGCTTCTATGTTGAGGAAAGCAAAGAATGGGATTGTGTGTAAAACTGTGATATGATAAATTCCCACCTGGGCCTCATATGTATTGTTTTTGTCTCTTGCTTTTGTTTTTCATAGAACACCCATGGAGCCCATCAAATTGCCTGCTCAAAAATCTGCACATGTCCCAGTAGAGCATCACGTCTTAGCAGAGTATAGGCCATCTTGGTATGAGGGGAGGGATGAAACCTTGGAGTTTTAAAGAATCAAGAAGAGGGTGCCTGGTTGGCTCAGTGGGTTGGGCATCTGCCTTCAGCTCAGGTCATGATCCCAGGGTCCTGGGATTGAGCCCCTAGTTGAGCTCTCTGCTTAGCAGGGAGTCTGCGTCTCCCTCTCCCCTTTCCCTAACTCATTTTTGTGTGGTCTCTCTCTGAAACAAATAAAATCTTTTTTTTAAAAAAAAGGTAAAGAATCAAGAATAAAGAACTAAAAAGTGGCTAATTGACTAATTCAGACTTTCTAGTCAGAGGTAAGACTTGCACACCCATGGTCAACAAGCTTTGTCAGTTTTCCTCCCTTGGATGATGATCACCCATGGGTCCTCTGCTTCCTAGTTACCCTCCTCTGCCACCTCTCAGCCCTGTCTCTCTGAAAGTCCATGTGACTTTGCCTCTCCTTCCCCCTCACCTTGTATATCCATCCTTTCCTTCATCTATCTGCAGCCTCCTTGGTCTTAAATTTCCTTCTTTCTCTACACCTGGTCATCTTCTACTGGCCACAAAATGGAATTGAATATCAGTAACAGCCATGGCTCCAACCATTAACAGGTAGCAGAAATCCACTGTGCTCTAAACACTCTCATACATTATCTTTAATTCTCACAATTCTGAATAGAGACTAACTTTGTATTTTGCAACCAAAGACATTGGAAGTTGGGAAAGTTGCTCATGTAAAGGGTGCCACTCTATAGCTTTTAGTATATTCACAGAGCCATGCAACCATTACACAGTCAATTTTAGAGCATTTCACCAGCCCAAAAAGAAACCCACACCCCTTAGCTGCTACCTCCCAGGTCCGCTAACTCTCCAGCTCCAGGCAATCTGCCCTCTGGATCCATTTATTTGCCTATTCTGGACATTTCATAGAGTGGAGTCATACAATATGTAGTCTTTCCACCTTTTCCCAATGGAATGTTTTCAAGTTTCATTCAGGCTGTAACATGTACCAGGACTTCATTTCTTTGTGTGGCTGAATAATATTTCATTGTACAGATATGCCCCATTTTGTTAGCCCATTTAGTTTGTTTCTACCATTGGTTACTCTGGATAGTGCTGCTATGAATATTCATGTATAAAGTTTTTGTGTGGATGTATGTTTTCACTTTTTTGGGTCTATATTGAGGAGTGAAATTACTAGGCCCTTTGGTAACTATGCTAGTTTAACTCTGTTAAGCTGCTAGACTGTTTTTTCAGAGTGGTTGTACCGTTTTACATTCCCACCAGCAGTGTAGAAAGGTTCCCAGGTGCGTAAGTTCCACACCTATGCTTGTGCCTGTCTGACTTTTTTGTTTTTAAAGATTTTATTTATTTATGAGAGAGAGTGTGTGTGTGAAAGAAAGAGAAGGAGAGGGGGGAGGGGCAGGGGAAAGGAAGAAGCAGACTCCCTCCTAAGCAGGGAACCTGATGTGGGGCTCTATCCAAGGACTCTGGGACCATGAACTGGGCCAAAGACAGTCCATTAATTGCTCTAAGTTTATTTTCCTTATCCACGAGTAGGGGAAAGTAAAATAGCATATATACCTAGCTTCACATAGTGCCTTCTAGATAGTCTGTTTATAAATATTAGCTCAATATTCCTGTTTTCTTTGATTCTTTTACATTTAGAAGATATCTCAGGTACTGTGCAATTAAAAAAATTGAGACATACATTTTATATTTGTACACATTTGTTTCTAAACATTTCCAACCAATATTATGGATTAGCCTTGAATAGATTCCTTGTCAGGGATCAGTGTCCTTCTGTTCCTAACTTCTCACTCTACGCTTCAGAATACAACTGGAAATTCCTCATACAAAAAGAAAATAATATGGGATATTTTTTTCTTTATTACAAAATAGCATCCTCAGGTTTTGTAGCAAGTTGAATGCCATTTTGACACAGCCCCAAGAGAGGTCCCAAGGCAACCAAAAGAGGAAGAGGAGGCCACTCAAGGGCCTGTGACAGTGTGCATCCTTGAAGGGCAGTGAAACTCTCCTTCCTTTCCCCTCCAAAGCCTCCTGATTTAGTCCTTATATTCCCCACTCGTCAAACCTGGGGAGCTGTAGAAATAAGCAGCACAAATTGGCAGATAATGCACCTTATTTCCATGTAGAAGCAGGTGCATTTTCCTCAGGATAAGTGGTGCGATGACACTGATCCGCTCTGACAGGCCAGCTGATCTAAAATTACTCAGCACACATCGCCACTGGCTAGGGAAGCTTCTCCCAAGAGCTTATTCTGAAACTCTTCAATCCCCCGGGTGCTAATTAAAATTTACTGGATAATATTTGCAAAGCTCAATGGCCCTAGTTACAGCAATTATCAGTTACTAAATGTTAGTGCCAGAGATGTCACCTGATGATTGGCTTTTTTATTCAAGAGGATTGTCCCTCTTCCCCCTCCCCTGATTCTTTCCTTTCACTTCTTTAAGAAACCAAATGAGCTAAATGTCTCAATTGGCTTCAGAGGAGGGGGGAAGATCACCATTCTACACTTTAATACTTCTTTTCTCATTGGACCACTAGTCACCTAGGGATCTGGGTTTTAAACACAAGCTCCTGATTCCACTTTTGAAGCGAGGCGCTAAGTTGATGGACCACCTCTGAGCTACCACCAAAGAGAAAGGGGACTTCTTGCATCTGCAGGAAGATGAAGAGTCATGGATGGCCAAGACCTGCTCATTTTAATTGTGTTATGACAAATGATTGCTCTCGAAATGGGAGGTGGTATTTCCAAACAAAGGAGATCCAAACAATTTATGGAATTTGCCACCAAATAAGCCATAGGCAAAGGACTCGACCACCTGGTTATCATGTTCTGATTCTGGTTTCTATAGACCTCAGGAGGAGGCAATTATTGCAATGACATACAGATGCATTTGCTGTGTTTAATTGAGTTCATAAAGCACTTGATGGCCTTCATTAAGCAGATAATATGTGGCAAGTTATAAGATGGTTCAGATTCTCTTTAAATAAATGACCTTAAAATAGTCAAACTTCTTTAAGTTCTAATTCATAAAAGACATCAGATTTAACAGCAGTATTAATGAACCCCATTATCTGGGGCAGCAGCAGCTTTTGCTCTTTACTCATATACCAATGGCAATTTTTTTTAGCAAGACACTATTTTCTCAAGTGTTTGTTTCCTGAAGGACATTTTTCCAGAATTCTCTTCCAAATGAACTAATATTTGTAGAATACTGATTATTTGTCAGATATTAATGTTTGGCACTTTACACAAAGAGATATATTTTTTTTCCCTTGGCCAACTTTGCCAGCTCTTCCTTTTCCTTTTTAAATAACTCTACTTTCAGAAGCAGAGGAAAAGATGACTGCCCAAATTTTTTGATAATCAGGGGCATGTGCATGAAACAGTAGGCAAAAGACCAAACTTTATGACAGAAAACCCACGGTTACTTTAACACCCTTCCCTGTTCAATCTCTGTGGTCTTCCCTAAGATATTTAACATTCTGAGCATCTATGCACCTCACTGGGGCAAGAGTAAGGGCAATGCATGTACAGGAACTTGGAAAGAGGTGAGGTGCTATTCAAGTATAAAGTAAGTAGGGACGCCTGGGTGGCTCAGTGGTTGAGCATCTGCCTTTGGCTCAGAGTGTGATCCTGGGGTCCTGGGATCGAGTCCCACACTGGGCCCACTGCATGGAGCCTGCTTCTCCCTCTGCCTATGTCTCTGCCTTTCTCTCTGTGTGCCTCATGAATAAGTAAATAAAATCTTTTTTAAAAAAGTAAAAAGTGGGAGGACTTTTATTCCAGTCAGAAGATCAGTAGAGTGAAATATTTAGGACCCTCATGAACACTGGGAATGCTCACTGAGATCAAAATTGAAGTGTCACTAAGTAAAAAAGATACAGTTGTGTACATCCTGTAGCAAATAGCGATCACCAATATCTTTAAATTCTTTTCTGCTCCTGATTCCATCAGGTTTTCTTTAGAACCAAGGAGATTGAAACCAACTCAGTGACAATTAATATTCTAGGTCACTCTATTTCTTTCATGGTGCTTCTCACATTACTTATGCATACTGTACAATAGATAGCAAGGAATTTTGCACCCTTTCAAAATTATATAGGAAATATGTTGGGGGCTTAAGGAGAATTCAAGTTTGTTGCACAATATACATAAGCATTCTCCTCCTTAAGCCCCCAGTATATTTTCTATAAAATTTTGAAAGGATGCAGTGTATCTAGTAAAGGCTAAAAAAAAAAGCTCAGGGTCAAACCTGCTTGATTATCCACTAGGTTAAAATAATTTTTGTGAGTATGTCTAATCTACTAAACAAAATAATGAAAATAATGTACAAGGCAGCAGTTTCATCTCTTCTTTTCAATAGCTATTTCCCTGGGCTAAATTGTTGATGAAGCAATTTGCATGGGTGTTACTATCCTTAGCTACAAAACATTTAGTAAGTATCAAATACTCATTGGGAGCTGCTCAGTACTGATCTATAAATCATTGCAAACATGAAGACCTGAGGATGGGAGGGAGAGACTTACAGGTAAAGAGGATGAGGAAGAACAGTTCAGGTAAAGGAAGAAGCACATGCCCTTGAGTGGCAGAAACCATGGCTGGAACGCAGGGTGATAGGTGGGCACGGTAGGCAGAGGTTAGACTATGCAGGACTTTATAAACTCATCCTACTGGTCAAGGTCCTAGGAGGAAACAAAACTCACTCGGATGGTTTCAAAAAGAGATTTTAATAAAAGGGATACTTACAGGTGTGCAGGCAGGGTTTCAGGAATGGACAAAGGGTCAGCCTCCCAGAGAACAGCAATTACAGGAAGATGCCACGATGTGAGGAGTAAGTGGGGTGGACAGAGCTATTGGAGACTGATCAGAGCAAGAGCTGTGGAAGTGAGGATACTCACAACTGCCAGCAGAGAGTTAGGCAGAAAGAGTGAGGCAGCAGGAAAGAAATAGCTCCAAGTTCCAGCCCTGCACCGCACCCCCCCCCCCCCCCGGCCCATGCCCTGCCAATGCCTCCCATCCTATGTGTTTCTTGGGACAAAGAGCAGAGCACAGAGGGACAGAGAAACTGAGGGAGGAAGAGACGGTCAAGCATATTTGGATTTTTTAAATTTCATCCTAAGGAAAATGGGAACCCTTTGAAAGATTTTAATCTGGGAGTGAGATGGTAAAATTGGGCAGTTTAGGTCTCTTCTGTTATGGATTTTGTGAAAAGACCACAGCATTTAAATGTACATTTTCTTATTGCTAGTCACTGGGTAAAATTTTTTAAAAAGAAGAGGGGGGAAGAAAACAGTGAGATATTTCAGTGTTGTTGCCAGTTTAAAAATGAATAGAAAAAGAGTATCAAGACTAAAGGCAAATTTGGATACTCCAGTAATAACCACAAATGACACTGAAAGTTTGTGGGTAATTCGTGGGGCCTAGTAAAAAAAAGAATGGCAATGAACTTGATCAATGATCATGTTAAAGATGAGAGATCTAGCTTATGTTCTCTTTTTGAGGAGTTAGTTTTGCAAGTTTTCATCAAAGGATTTGCTAGAGCTCAGGTGTTTCCTGTTTTTATAAACTTGCAGTGAGAGTTACAAAAGCTGTTCTTTTTTGAGGGCTTATTTTTTTGTTGGATGGTGTTTCTTTCTTTTTTCTTTTTTTTTTTTTTTTTTTTTTTTGGATGTTGTTTCTAACATTTGTTGAAAGAAAAAGGAGGGAACTCTTTAACAACATTTAGGTTTCATAGAGGCAAGTTGGTTCCTGCTTCCCCCCACCCCGTGTTGGTTAATTTTTTGTGCCCCATTTGCCTAAAATTGGGATCTAGAAACACTTTGAGGACAATTTTATAGCTTTTATTTTTTTAAAAAAGACACAAAAAAGAATATATATGGTGCATATTCTATAAATGAAGGGATTATGAAGAATCCAGGAAGCTTTCTGAATCAGTGATTCTGACACCTTGCTACATCTCATATATCTCTAGGGAGATTTTTAATATTGTAAATTCCCAAGTTGCCCTAAAAACCAACTGAAATGAGATCTTTAAGACCCAGGGTTCCACATTTTGAAAAACATTCCCTCTGTGATTCTGAGGTGCAGAGCCATCTTCGGCAACCACCATAGATGTAATTTAAGCCCCAAACCGCATTTATTTTAAAATTTCCAGATAATTAAAGTGCTGGTGATGTTAGCCTAATGAGTTCTCAGGTCCTTTCACTAACAACATTCTATTACTCTTGATACTCAGTTTCATATTCAAATGCATACAGATGGATTCAAACTTCAAAAATTCCTAAAATTTGATCAACCCCAAAGACTTACTTCCATATTGTTACAATGTCAGCATTTACTTTTGATAATGGGCTTTTAAAAAGAACATATAATGCTTGATTTTAAATATGTTGAAATTTTGTGAGGTTTCTATTATGAATATATTTTAAATGGCTTCTGAATTTCATGGAATATCTAGGCTGGGGATGTATATACAGAGGAATTTCAATAAATAAAACTATTATTTATGTACCATAGAAGATTCTTGGTCAAGTGCTTTAGTTCAGATATAGTTGCAATCTCTTCCAGGGAAGCCTGCAATAAAATGTCAGTCATTGTCAATAAACAGTATCCCGAAATCAACCCAAACCCTGCTTTTTAATGCAGTTATTGTTTTCTAACTTCTTTCTTGCCATCAAATATTCATGTGTGCCTTGTGTTTTTGGAAGAGGTTTTGTGTTAAGACTTGTTTGACTCATTCTGAAGCATTCCTCTGATTTGCATTTTAGCTCATGCTTTATTACACTATTCTCTCTCTCTGTCTCTCTCTCTCTCTTTCTCTTTGGCTAACCAAAGACCAAAGATTCAATACTCATCTTAGAATACCAATCAGTTTCTGGAGATTGCATGCACCTATCCTCTCATTATGATAGCAACCCAAAAAGTAGATACGAACCACCACCATGTGTTTCTGTGTAAACTATTTCTGAGGTTTTTGCTCTACAATATATGCCTCTGCAAAATTATGATTTTCATTGCAAAACTGTTAAAGTAGAGTGAATTCAGCTCAATCACTTTCATTCTAGCCCCAACTCCTTTGAAGTAAAACAAAACTGCTTAAAATATGTTGTAAGGAAACAAAAAAAAGTCACCTTAAGTGAATATAAAATTTTGATGAACTTCTGAAGAATAGAAAGCCAATAGGAATGAAAGGGGAACTGAAGACTACATAAATTTATAATGAAAACACACAAATAAAGACGGTAAATGGTGTTTGACATCAGAGTAGCTCTCAGATCAAAGGATATGGGTAACAATAATGGAGCTTTGGATAATTATCGACTCAAACTGTCACTTTGAATAATTATCTTGAGGGGACAAAGTAATTGAGTTTGCTGCCAAAAGCTATCAGTAAATAAAGCACTGAAGGCAGAGAATTTTGGATAGCTGAGGCACAGAGGAAAATGGAGGAGGTGGCTTCAAAACTAAAAAGACAGGCCACTAACATACCATGTTTTGTAGTACTTGTATCTCTCCAAAGACTAGCTTCTGTAGTCAAAACATGCATCCACAAGCAGGCAAACAGGGAACATTCCTGAAAAATACACACATAGAAACTAAGAATCTATAAATATTTGAGGAAAACCAAAACTACCAAAGAAAGAACTCCAATTCAAAAAGTAGAAAACTAACATATGGAAAGAATATTTAATAGAGCGAACAGACTAGGTCTATAATGAAAGTGTATGGATATGTTTACAGTTTCTATAAAATTAGAAGAGTATTTTATGAAAAAAAATCCAAAGAACATGGAAATAAAAATGAATTCAAAAGGTGAGATATATAGCAAAATGAACTAGGATTAAGAGTAAATTAGTGAGCTAGATAACCATGCCAAAAAACTTCACAGAATATGGTGTTCAAGGAAAAAATGGAAGCTATGAAAAATAAAGGGTTGCAGAGGATAGATCTGTATTAGACCTGAAATCCATTTAATAGGAAAATTATGAAAAAGAAAACTAGAGGGGCAGCCCCGGTGGCGCAGGGGTTTAGCACCGCCTGCAGCCTGGGGTGTGATCCTGGAGACCCAGGATCGAGTCCCACATCGGGCTCCCTGCATGGAGCCTGCTTCTCCCTCTGCCTATGTCTCTGCCTCTCTCTCTCTCTCTGTGTGTCTCTCATGAATAAATAAATAAAATATTAAAAAAAAAAAGAAAACTAGAGAATAGAATATTTAATCAATGAAATAATATATTTTTATACAGAGCAGAAGAAGAGACTCAAAGGTATCCACTTAGAGAAGGAGCACAAATCCAGAGCTAAATATAACAAATTGTGATTCCATAGCCAAAACTAAAAAATAATACTCCCAAGATAGATATTCCAAAGAGAAAGAATAGCTTCCCTACAAAAGAAAAGAATCATATTAGCATCAGACTTCTCCTTGACAATAATGCATATGAGAAGGTAATAAAACAAAAATGGCAAATTTCTAAGAAAAAAAAAATTCATCTTAAATATATTTGATTTTTACCTATTTTGGAAGTTGTAACTTCAATGTCCTTCAAGATATTAATAATAAGTGATGATGAATCAATATTACAAAATATTACTATATGACTTATAGAGGACAACAACAAGCACTTGCTTGAGGCAGTTTCTTTCAAGATTGTAAGATTTTGAAGTTGAGCAGAGCTTTCAATAGACTCACAGGACTGAGACCAAAAACTAGAATTTAAGGCCTGTCAAATAAAAGACCCTTGTAAATATCCATACTTTTGGGTGATATAGATAGTAATGTTGAACCAGGAAGAGGCTTTCACTAACAGGAAACAAGATTCAGGTTCAAATACTCTTAAACCTTTTGGAGTTGAGGTAATTTGAAATTGTTAATGACCCTAGACAGCTAGTCAGAAGCAAAATGAAACTTCATTAGAGAGGGGAAAATACACTAACCTGAGCATCAAATTATTTCTACAATTTTTCATATACTATTTTTGGCAATCTGAGGAAAAGAAAGAAAAACCAGTTAGGCATATCAGAAGAAAAGAAATAACTAAAATGAGAGAAAAAAATAAAACAGATCCACAGGGCAATCAAATAATAAAGTTATCAACATGAACAGCTATGATCCATATGGTCAAAAAAAAAAAAAAAAAGCAAGATACAACCTACTAAATTCTACTTAATAAGAAATAAACAACCTGAATAATTATATATCTCAAGCTTAAAAGGGCCATGTATGACAACCCCACAGCTAGCAATATACTCAATGATGAAAAGCTGAAGACTTGTCCCCTAAGGTCAGAAATAAGATGCAGATTTTCACTGTCACAACTTTTATTCAACATAGTACTGGAAATCCTAGCCACAGCAATCAGTCAAGAAAAAGGGAAAAAAGCCATCCAAATCAGAAGATAGAAGTAAAATAGTCTGTTTGCAGATGAAATATTTTATGTGGAAAACTCTAAAGACCCCACCAAACAAAAATAAAAACAAAAAACAATTGTTAGAACTGATAAGCAAATTCAGTAAGTTTGAGGATACAAAATTAGTACCAGAAAATCAGTTGTGTTTCTATATACTAACAACAAACTATCATAATTCCACTTACAATAATATAAAAAATAACAAAATGCTTAGGAATAAATTTACCAAGGAGATCAACAACCTGTAGACTGAAAACTGAAACTGTAGACTGAAACCTTGGTGAAAGAAATTGAACAAGCACTAACAAATAGAAAGATACCTCATGTTCATGAATAGAAAGAGTTAATACTGTTAAAAGGTTCATGTTTTTTTTTGTTTTTTTTAAGATTTATTTATTCATTCATGATAGACAGAGAGAGGCAGAGACAGAAACAGGCTCCATGCTGCTGAGCCACCCAGGGATCCCCCCGTTAAAAGGTTCATACCAGCCAAAGTAATCTACAGATTCAATACAATCCCTATTAAAATTCCAATGGGGGGGCAGCCAGGGTGGCTCAGTGGTTTAGCGTGGCCTGCAGCCGGGGGTGAGATTCTGGAGACCCAGGATCGAGTCCCACGTTGGTCTCCCTGCATGGAGCCTGCTTCTCCCTCTGCCTGTGCCTGTGCCTCTCCTCTCTCTCTCTCTCTCTCTGTCTTTCATGATTAAATAAATAAAATCTTTTTTAAAAAATAAATAAAATAAAATTCCAATGGTATTTTTCACAGAAATAGAAAAAAAATCCTAAAACGTGTATGGAAACAAAAGGACTCCAAATAGCCAAAGCAACCTTGAAAAAGAACAAAGCTGGAAATGTCACATTTCCTGATCTGAAATTATATCACAAAGGTATAGGAATCACAACAATATGGTAAGGGCATAAAAACAAACATCAAAGTCAATGGAACAGTTTAATGATCCAAGAAAAAAACATGCATATGTAGTCGACTAATCTTTGACAAGTGCTCTAAGAACACAAATGAGGAAAGGAGAGTCTCTTCAATAAATGATGTTAAGAAAACTACATATCTACATTTAAAAATTTTTTTAATTTATGATAGTCACAGAGAGAGAGAGAGAGAGAGAGAGGCAGAGACATAGGCGGAGGGAGAAGCAGGCTCCATGCACCGGGAGCCCGACGTGGGGGTCTCCAGGATCGCGCCCTGGGCCAAAGGCAGGCGCCAAACCACTGCGCCACCCAGGGATCCCCCATATCTACATTTTAAAGAATGGAATGAGACCTATCTTATATCACTCAGAAAAATAAATTCCAAATAGATTAAGAGCTTGAACATAAGACCTGAAACCATAAAACTCCTACAAAGAAGCATAGGACATTGGTCTTGGCAATGATGTTTTGGATACAACATCAAGAGCAAAGGCAACAAAAGCAAAAAGAAACAGGTGGGGCTATATAAAACTGAAAAAACTTCTTCACAGCAACAGAAACAACCAACAAAATGAAAAGAAACCTACAGAATGGAAGAAAATATTTGCAAACTATATATCTGATAAGAGGTTAATATCTAAAAAATATACAAGGGTCTTATCTTATATAACTCAACAGCAAAACAAAACAAACCAACCAAAAAAAAATGATCTGATTAAAAAGGTAAGCTTCAAAATGTTTCTACTAAAAGCCACTGGAAGTCTGTACTTAAGTCATTGAGTAATGACAAGATACAAATAATACACTAATATGCAATGAGTTACTATTCAGAATACTTGGGGAGTTTCTGGAAATAGTAAAAAATCAGATATTTTATTGGAAATTTTAACAAAATCTATGAACCATCAATTTTCCTAAAATTAAATGCAAATGACCAGAATGTATGGGGGGAAATGCTCATCCTTTGGAGTAATCAGAGAAATAAAAATTTAAATAGCAACAAAAACACCATCCTTCACATTAAATTGGAAAATCAGAGAGAAATGTAATATTTAATATTGGTGAGATTTTAGGAAATGCATACTCTAGTTTTTATGCCATTGCATTGGCTAAGTCTCCTTGGAGAGAAATTTGGCAATATTCAACAAAACTTAAAATATGAATTTTTTATTAACTCAGTGTCTCCCTTATAAGACTCTGTCCTGTAACAATAATGTCACATATGTACAAAGATATATTTTAAAAATTATTCACTATAACATTATTTCAAGTGGAAAACTTAAGAGGAAAAAACCTAAATAAACATCAGGAAAATAGTTATATAAAAATAAAGCAATACCATTAACACAATCTTAATGATTAGAAATGTTTTTAAAATTTATATGGAACCAATAAAGACACCAAATTGCCAAAGCAATTTAAAAAAAGAAAAGCAAAGCTGAAGTTATCACAATTCCAGACTTCAAGATATATTACAAAGCTATAGTGATCAAAACGATATGGTGCTGGTACAAAAATAGACACAAAGATCATAGAACAGAATAGAAAATAAACCCATAATTATATGATCAATTAATCTTCATAAAAGCAGGAAAGAATATCTAATGAGGAAAAGCCAGTCTCTTCAACAAATGGTGCTGGTCAGTTACATGCAAAAGAAAACTGGACCACTTTTTTATACCATACTCAAAAGTAAATTCAAAATGGATTAAAGACCTAAGGTGAAACCTGAAACCATAAAAATCCTAATTTCTCTGACATTGGCCACAGCAACATTTTTCCAGATATGTCTCCTGTAAGGAAAATAAAAGCAAAATAAATGACTGAGGCTACATCAAAATAAAAAGCTTCTGCACAGTGAAAGAAACAATCAACAGAACTAAAAGACAACCTCTGGAATAGGAGAAGATCTTTGCAAATGACATATCTGGTAAAGGGTTAGTATCCAATAAAGAACTTATACAAATCAACACTCCAAAAATAATTCAATTAAAAATGAGCAGAAGACATGAACAAACATTTCTCCAAAAAACACATGCAGATGGCCAACAGACACATGAAAAGATGCTCGACATCAGTCATCATCAGGAAAATGCAAATCAAAAGTACAATGAGATATCACCTCACACCTGTCAGAATGACTAAAATCAAAAACATAAGAAACAAGTGTTGACAAGGATGTGGAGAAAGGGGAACGCTCTTCGACTGTTGGTGGGAATGCAAACTGGTGCAGCCACTGTGGAAAACAGTATGTAGGTTCCTCAAAAAGTTAAAAGTGGAACTACCTTAAGATCCAGTAATTGCACTGCTAGGTATTTACCCCAAATATTGGGTATTCACCCAGAAAATATAAAAACACTAACTCAAAGGGATACATGTACCCTGATGTTTATAATAGATATAAGATTTATAATAGATAAGATATGGAAACAGCTGAAGTGTTCATTGATTGATAAATGAGTAAAGAAAGTGCAGTGTGTACATATATATGCACTGTGGTTTTATATATACTCAGACATTGAGAAGAATGAAATCTTGCTATTTACAAAAAACATGGATGGAGCTAGGCAGTATTATGCTAAGTGAAATAAGTCAGAGAAAGACAAATATCATATAATTTTGCTCATAGATGGAATTTAAGAAATAAAACAAGCCAGCAAAGGAAGAAAAGAGAGACAAACCAAGAAATACACACTTAATTGTAGTGAACAAACCAATGGTTACTAGAGGGAAGGTAGGCAGGGGAACAAAGGAAATATGTGATGAGGTCTATGCACTTGTGATGAGCACTGGGCGATGTATGGAAGTGTTGGACCACTATATTGTACACCTGAAACTAATACTGCACTGCATGTTAACTATACTTGAATGAAAAGAAAAAGAAAAAGAAATTTAAAAATTAAAATGTTGTAAATAAATATGTACTGACATGCAAAATTGCCATGATGTGAGCATGAAAAGCAAGTTACACAATAATTCAGATATTGTGGCAAAACAAAATACTTGCACACATACACGTCTATACTTGAATTTATTTATTTATCTATTTTTTAAACTAATCTCTATATCCATTGTGGGTCTCAAACTCTCAACCCCAAGATCAAGAGTCACATGCTCTTCTGACTGAGCCAGTCAGCACCCCATATACTTGAGTTTACTTAAAGATTAGAAATATTGACATCAAAATTAAAATTGCCATGGTCCTTGAAGAAAAGTAAAAGAAAGGAGAGTCTACAGTTTATTTTGTTATTATGTCTCTGTGTCTCCTTCATATCTCTATGATCTTCCATAACATGTCTCTTTCAAAATGAGAATACATTCATATAATTTTGGGGCAATTTATATCCTTAAAACTATGCAGAGAGCCAACTTAAAATCTACATATTATTAATTAAAATATCAGACTCTGGTGGCCTTAACTGATTAGAAGACATTATTTCTTTTAATTCTAAATGTTTACATCATTTTGTAATATGGAAAGACACCAAAAATGATAATGAAATCTATAAAAGAATGGATTTAAATTTTAATGCAAAGTTAATAAAATGAAAATAAAAATTGTTACTACAATAAGGGGCGCCTAGGTGGCTTAGACTGTTAAGCATCTGCCCTCAGTCCTGGGATTGAGCCCTAAGCCTGCTTCTCCCTCTCTCTCTGCCATTCCCCCTGTTTGTGCTCACTCTCTCTCTCAAATAAACAAATAAAATCTTCAAAAAAATTGTTAGTAAAATAAAAATTGTATATCATAATCATTGTACATAAAAGTACGTATCATTGTGGATAAAACTGGGAAGAAAACAGAATGAGAAGAAATTTGGAATCAGGCAAATAAGACTATTGCTTTTTGTTATCCCCAAATTGTCTTTCTCCGGTTTACTTGTCTTACAATGAAAGATTCCATGGAAACAAAACGTGCAACATATTTTCTGAGGAAAAATAATTAGTGTCCTCCATTTTAATACCATTCTTACTTCTGAAAGTTGAGTAGGAGATTCAGGAAATTAAGTTAGAGGGAGAACTTCACACAGATGGTTATTAGTGAAGAATAAGAATGAGGTCATAGGTCTAATTAGCTCATAAGCTAGAACAATTCAATGTTTATCTTATCTTCTAGTCACGTCAAGCAAGTTTTATCTTGGTATCCTGTTTCATACTACCTCATAACATAATAGATTTTCTTTATTTAATCAAGCCTAGAAACTGCTACAAATGTTCCTAATTTTTCTTACATTTTCTAGTCTCAACACAATATGCATTCCCACTATAGAACTCTGTATTTGCAGTTCATTCTGCACACTGCTCCTTTTACCTTCTTCCCTCTATCTCCAGAAATGTTTGTATCTCTCCTGGTAAATTCCCTGCATATTGTCACATCTTGTTGATTTTCAGTCTGTTCAGATTTTTACTTGCTGTTAGACAGAGGGATAACTTCCATCTCTTTAGGTAGGTAACTGTTGTTTGCTTTTTAACTTTCATAAATACAGACGTATATGTATTTTTGATCTAGCTGTAAAGAATATAGTAACCCACAGAAAAGAAACAACTTCTTGTTGAGAGGATCAGACTTTGGAAACACAGACACCAATTTCAAGAGGAAATGTCCTTGTTTGTAATGAAGATAATTTTCTAAACCAGTGGTATGAGTGTCATGAGTCATAAACGTGCAGGTTATAGGAATTTCAAATGAGGGGTATTTGTTCTCTGCTTATAGATAGAAGGTAGTTAGGATAATGGTTATATTGTCTATGTATCGTGCTTTAGCATACACAGTGTAAGGTACTAATGTATGAATTCATTTTAATCTGTACCCAAGGACCTGTTAACACTTGAAGAACTCTGTCTGGAATTCTCATCCCAATGGTTAGGTAGCATTTCAAGGACTCCAGTCAATAATCCATACTTAGAGACTTCTATGTAAGAATTTCAAATATTAAAGAAGTCTATACTAGTGATTTCTTTTTTTATATAGAAGATCACTTTTCACTGGTAAAATGAGAGCTTACAATAAATGATTGACCAGAGGACTATTCCATTAGAAAAACAGAGAAAAAAAAAGAAAGAAAGAGAGAGAGAGAGAGAGAGAGAGAGAAAGAAAGAAAGAAAGAAAAGAAAAAAGAAAGAAAGAAAAAAAGAAAGAAAGAAAGAAAGAAAGAAAGAAAGAAAGAAAGAAAGAAAGAAAAAGAAAAAGAAAGAAAGAAACTGTTACATTAGAAAGATATAGGAATGTCACAGGCTCTTGCTCTATTTGGACCTTTCTAGAGAATACTGTGACTGACCAGCTAGATATTTACTGGACTGAATCCCAGAATTGTGGTTTCTGCCTCAGAGTGAATCCTTCACAGCAGTTGCATGTGAAAGTGCTTTATGACTGGGAAGGAAATTTCCCCACACTTAACTAGAATAGGTTGTGACTGGTCATTCATGAGTTATTGTAGTTGGGTCTAAGATTTGTTTTTAATGTAAAATACCATCTAGTTAAGAGACCTTATAGCTCCAATATACTTCTGACCTCTTCTGATATCACCAAAATACTTGAAAACTGTAGAAGGGTAGAATGGACTTAGGTCAATTCTTATCACCCTCTACCGGGAGACTAATGTGAAGATATTCCAGAATCCCTGTTTTGAGGACTTTAGGGTCTCACAACTATTACTTTGTTTTATTTTTAATTTGGTATAATATTAACACTAGCCTCACTGGTAGGCAAAGGAAGTAATTACTGACTTGGGGGGTCAATGATAAGAAAAAGGTTCCCATGACATAGGAAGTTTTTCCTGAAGAATGCCTGGGTGGCTCAGTTGGTTAAGGGTCTGGCCCGGGAGGCCTGGGATTGAGCCCCTGTGTTGTAGGGCTCCCTGCTCAGTGGGGAGTCTACTTCTCTCGCTCCCTCTACCACTAACCCCATTCATGTGCGCTCTAGCTCTCTCTCTCTCTCAAGTAAATAAGTAAAATCCTTTTTTTTTTTTTTAAAGTTTTTCCTGGGGACACCTGGGTGGCTGAGTGGTTGAGCCTCTGCCTTTGGCTCAGGGTGTCATCCTGGAGTCCAAGAATTGAGTCCCACATCAGGCTCTCTGCGTGGAGACTGCTTCTCCTCCCTCTTCCTATGTCTCTGCCTCTCTTTCTGTGTCTCTCATGAAAAAAACAAATACATAAATAAAAGTTTTTCCTGTATGAGTAGGGTGATTCCTAAAATTCCACCAATAGGACACCACAGCCCTAATGTGTCTTACTCTGTTTCACAATTGTTTTTGTTATTGCTGGTGTTTTAGCAGAAAATCCTATTACCAAGAAATAGATTCCTTTTAAATTTATCAAGATTGTTAGAAAATTCTTTATTATCTGTACAATATACTGTCTGCTTTTGAATGAGTTGTAATCCACAGATGTATGTATATGAGGGTGTATATACATATATGTTTTGGCTCTCACCGCATTTGAAAAGTATCTGAGTATCAATACTAAAATTTGGGAAATTGCACATAAAAATTCAGATTTTTATGCCTGCCCTAAAATCACTAATTATTATGGTCTCATATCCTTTATCTACTTAAACTGCCTCCCCCTCCACTCTGCATTTGAGCCCACTGGTTCTTTAAAATAGGATACACCTAAGCCACAATCCTTGCCTTAATTTTTCCCAAAAGAGGACATAACCACAGAGAATAAAATGAAAGGACTTGGCAGTGTGGAACTGAACAGAGTACAAACATGTTTTACAGCAGAGGTTCACATGTAGTTTCAATTTCCACCCTGCCTGTTTCTTTTCTAATACCATTCTCAGACTGAACGCTTCTAAACAAGTTTCTTTCAGCCTGGAAATAAGGGGCTCCTTATCTGTGCTAATTTTCTTTTTCCTTTTCTTAATTCAAATGAAATCAGCAGAATTTGATGGACTCTGTCACCAGAAAATAGCTCTGGTGCCTTTTCCCTCTTTCTATTGTGGAGTACAAACACAAAATAAAATAGTTCATTTGTACCAGCAGAATCTTCAGAAACATCAAATTAGCTCTTTACTCCCAGACACTCACACTTTTTTCAATCTAGTACCTGGCATCTGGTAGGAATAAAGGGGAAAATCAAGCTTACATGAAACAGCCAGAAAGCTGGAGTAGATGACAATTAGATTAGGAAAAGCGAGGAGAGCAGTGGCTGAGGCTCTCAGGACCCACTTATCACCAAGGAGATGCTCCTTCTATGTCACCTTATCGTAACACAGAAAGCAAGATGCAGTGTGCTTTGCTGGTCCTTCTTCAACTCCCCAAGTTCTTAAATTGGAACGTCTTAGGGCTTAATTCTTGGACCCCTTCTCTTCTTTACCTGCACTGATTTCCTTAGTTATCCCACCTAATCTTGTGACCTTAAACGCCATCTCTACATCATATCTGCAAATGTAGAACTTCAACCCAACTTTTCCAGTGAACTCAAGATATACATGCGTCCAGCACTCTAGTCAACATCTCTCACTGGGTATTATTCCGGCAACAATCTCATGATCATCACTCCTTAAACTGCTCCTCCTGCATTTTCCTCTATGTCAGTTGATGTCATCCTCAATCTTCATCTCATCTCTTTCTTTTACACCCCATATCTAACCATCTATCAGGAAAACATGCTTGCTTTGCCTTAAATATCTCCCAAACCAAATCACTTCTCACCACTTTTGGTATGAGCCACCATTATATTCCCCTTGGATTATTGCAAATGCCTCCTAACTTGTCTCCTTGTTCCCTCTTTTGGGATCCTCCACCTGCTCTTTATTCTCAACATAGCACCCAGAGTGATCCTTTTGTCCTCTGCTCAAAACCTTTAGTTTTTACAAAAGGCAAATTTTTACAATAATCTCTGAGGCCTTACACAATTCTGTCCTCATCTTCCCACAAGCCATCGTCTCTCTCTGACTTCATGACCTTATTTCCAACTAACTCCCCTGCTTTCACTCTACTCCAAGCCGCAGGACTGCCTTGCTGTTCCTTGAACATACTATTTATGCTCCCCACAGAGGACCTTTGCTCCTGCTACTCCCTATATCTACAGGCTGTCTTCTTAGATATTTATGTGCTCATAAATATCTTTGTCTCCTTCAAGTCATTGCTCAGATGTTGCCTTCTTAATGAGGTCTTCCTTGAACAAATTATGTAAAATTGTAATACATTCCTATACTCTCTATTCTCTATCCTTGATTTCTTTTTCTTCAAAACATTTACTGATTTCTAACTTGCCACGTGTTTGATTTAGAAAATTCTTTATTGTCTGCTTCCCTTCCAAAATATGCAGGTTCTATGAAGGCAGGCATTTTCACTTGATATGCAATAGACATTCAATAAATATTTGTAGGCGTACCTGAATGGCTCAGTCAGTTAAGTGCCTGACTCTTGATTTACGCTCAGGTTGTGATCTCAGGGTCGTGAGATTGAGCCCTGAGTCAGGTTCTATGCTCTGCACAGAGTCCACTTCTCTCCCTCTCTCTCTCCATCTGTTCCCCACCCCCCCACACACACACACTCGCTCTCTCTCTCAAATAAATAAAATCTTTAAAAATACATAAATATTTGTAGAATAAAGAAAAAATCGGACTTCTAATTTCAATTTGATCTAAAACCAGCTATGTGATTTCAGACAAGTCATTTGATCATTCTGGGCCTCAGTGTGTTTGCCTATAAAAAGGAGAAAAATAGATCAGATGAGTGCTACTCAAACTTTATTGTGCATATAAATCACCCTGGGATAGCTTTGAAATGCCTGCTATAATTCAGTTGGTCTGATGTGCTGTCTGAGATTCTGCATTTCTAATACTCTACCAGGTGATGCCAATGCTCAGCATCCATGAACCACACTGACTCTTTGAGTAGCAGGGCATTAGATTATTACTAAGATTCCTTTCTTCTCTTTAATTCAATAGCAGGTTTGGCAAACCACAATTGCTCATTTGTTTTATAAATAAAGTTTTATTGGAGCACAGCCATTTTCATAGTTTTATATAGAATCTATCACTGATTTCACACTATCATATGAGTAGTAGCAACAGAGATCCTATGTGTCTGCAAAACCAAAAATATCTGCTCTATATCCTTTCATAGAAAAAGTTTGCTGACTCTTCTAGATAAGTGAGTTGCTTGTGGCAATTAATTTGGAGTTTGAGTGTATTAACTATGGATTGCTACTCTAATTTTTCTTAGTTTCTTCTTCTTAAGATTGCTTTATTTTAAAGACAGAGAGAGACCAAGGGGAGGGGCAAAAGGAGAGGGGAAAGAGAATCTTAAGCAGACTCTGAGCTGAGTGCAGAGCCCATTGCAGGGCTCCATCTCAGGACCCTGAGATCATGATCTGAGCTGAAACCAAGAGTCCAATGCTCAACTGACTGAGCTACACAGGCATCCTCTTAGTTTTTCCTTAATTGCTTTATTCTTCCTGTTTCACAGAGTTTTAATGTTCTCCAAGAGATAAGTCATGCCATTTGCTTCTTTGACATCCATGTAAGTGCATTGTTGGAAAAATCTAAAGCCGAAATTGACCTTAGTGGCCAGCTAGTCTAACTTGAATTTAACAGCCTAGGGCTGTGAAGTGATTTCCAATATCAGCTAAGGGTTGAGACAGGCAGAAGGGAGCCCAGGGCTTCAGACCTAGCTCTCACATTCCTTGGGTCGTATGAGCCTCTCAGTTTATTCCCTGGGACTTATATGAAACGTACCTTCCTGGTACATTTACAAGTACAGGAAAGTATAAGTGGTCTCAGGATGAGCATTAACAATCATTTATCAGATTACCCAATGTGGGATGAGGAGAAGGCTTGCCAGAGTTTGGGGATCTTCTTAGAAAATAATTCAACCTAAGGAACGGTATAGGGCCAAGGTCAACAAGTCCACAGGAAAAGGAAGAGGTATGGTGGAGTGAATGTGCACGAGCCAGATCCCCCATCAAGACCAAGTACTTATTCCCTCGGTTGCACAAATGTTTGGCTACAGACTACTCCCAGCTGAATCTCTCTTTGGGACTTGTCTTCAGCTGGAAAGGAGGACCACCCCACTCAAGGTTATGTCTCTTCCCTGACACGACCCACATCCAGTGGGTTGCATGATGCGAGTGTTGGAATCTCAGCTCCTTGCCTCCACTGCGGACATCTCTGAAGGGCCAGCCTAGCTCTAGATCTACACATGTAATTGGAACAGGCCTCCCCTGCAAGTGCAGGTCAGCTTACCTTCCCCTTTCCCAGGCTGGCTTCCTCACCTCCTCTCACACGAGTGTGGGTGTCCAGCACACTCCCCACATACATGCTGCACACAAATCTGTGTCTGCCTCTGGAGAACCTGGACCAAGGCAGTAACTATTACCCAGCCCATCCTCTGACTCAATCACTATGGATTCATGCAAGTGGGGAGTAACTGTAACATGGGAGTAGAAACAAACAGAAAAATCGCCTCTATCAAAGGCACTGTGGCATTGAATTTGCTTTGAGTTTAAGAAGGAACCAACCGGATTAAAAGCGCTGGTGCCAGGCACTTGAGACTCTGTGTGGCATTATTGGCAACAGGGAAGGTGCCAGCAGCATGGCAGTGGCGAGATTCCCTTCATGCTTGACCTCAGGGACCGGCTTAGGAGCTGGCAGTCTCCCTGACAGACATCAGCTCGGTAGGCAGAAAGCAGGGGAGGAGGAGAGCCTCAGATATGGTGGCCAACAAGGGCAGGGTTCAGTGCACAGAAAGCATCCCCTGAGGTCTCCTGAAAACAGTTGGCCAGGTGGGGAAGGAGGAAAAGGAGGGCACAGTTCCTGCAGTTTTAGATAGGGCTGAGCCAGAGAAATATGATTTGGGTAAGAGCATGATCTTATTTATACTCCTCGGATGGTGTGGCCTGGGGAGACATTGGCTAAGACTCATGGCTTCTTTCATTATACCCCGTTGCTCTATTAAATTCTATTCCCTGCACCTTCACAGCAAATAATTCCACATAACACTGTCTGCTTTCTTTGATCCATGTGACTGGAAGGATGAATCGTCAGCTCCCCTCCCCCACTAACCCTGCCGTAGCCCGAGGCACAATCAATTTCAATATGCAGGGAGAATAGACCACACAGGATCTATGGCCTCCCAACAGGGACCTGACATATTAACTGTTGTAATGCCTCTAATTCAGTCTATTTACTTTGGGATAGGCCTGTCTCTCCTGCTCATCATTTTAACCCATACATCGTCCGTGTCACGACTGTTTAGAGTGATGGGGGTGATCCTCGGGGCAGAGTCCTGGGAAGCTTGATGAGGGAACATCCAGGGCGAGCCCACGTCGCTTCAGGGTAATGATGACTGATTCCATTCACGTCCCTCACCCTCGCCTCAGAATCTGCTCCTGCCTTTTAAATTGACGTCTGTCGGAGGGAATGAGACTCCGCCGGGGTGGGTGTCGCTGCTTGATGCATTGGCCCAGTGGAGGCACTCCTTCTTGTCATGAAGGGAGACAAGCAAGAGGCGTGAAGAAGAGCAGGGGAGGGGGAGGGGAGCCCTCTGGGAAGATGAAAAATGAGCAGGGAGAGAAGGGGAAACATCCTCAACCAAACGCCACTATTTTGATTTGAACACTTTTACAGCTTTTCCGACACAGAAGCAGACTATTGAGATGATCTCACCACATGTATGTCACAGCCCTAAATAGCTCAAGTTGGTGTGTTTTTCAGAAAGTATCTCTGCTGAGAAGCCAGTGAAGTGGGGGTTGTGTCGTGGCTGGTGATTCCATACAGGCAGCCCTTCCCTTTAAACTGCTTAGAACCTGCCAGAGGAGTTTCACCCTTGATGCATATTCTTCATTAGCTACAGTGAAAGGTAGTCTTTTAAATGAACATCTCCCTAGATCATCAATGTTGAGCTGATAGTGATGTAGTTAATTGTCTTTATATAACAAATGAACGCATGTGCTTGAGGTCAGGCTTGAAAATGGGAAAAAATAATCCCACTGTTTCACTTGACTAGCCTAAGAAAGTGGGCAGAGAAAAACCACATTAGAAAGAAAGAAAGAAAGAAAGAAAGAAAGAAAGAAAGAAAGAAAGAAAAAACTGTTCTTCCGCCTTAAGTTCTGTCGTAATTATTCCTTTATTAGAGAGGATGTTCCTCCTTTTCCTTTTGTTTTTGTTTAAACTATGAACATCTGTTAAGTTCTAGAAGATGAGCAGATTCAAGCTCCAGTTTGGCAATCTCCTGTCCTCGGATAGCATGGTAAAATGCCATTGATTAATTTCACAAATCTAGAAATGTTTGTGACCTCCATCTGAAATGAATGGTCAATGTTGACTATCCTGGAATTAAAATTAAAAAGAAAAGAAAGAAAACGAGTGGTCAAACATTACAATTTCCTTATTACGTGGACAAATCTCCGTGACTTAAAAAAAAAAAAATTTATTCCATTAATTTGGATGTAATGAACCCACAAAGGAAAACCATGGTTGAGAAAGTCGGTTAATGTTTGGATCATCCTATACTCATCTCTCATTGTGGAATAGGTTCTGGCTCAGAACTGATTCCCCAGCAAGACCAGAAAAGGCCTGAGGGAGTCTGGCCCTATTCCCAGGCATTTTGGTTGGGTGATTCTCAGGAGGCCAGGGGGTTCCTGAGGCTAACCCAGGCAGCTCACGGCTGGCCAGGATGAGTTCTGAAATAGTGATCTGGATTTGTGCCCTGTCAGTCCTGGAGAAAACCCAAAGCCATAGATCTGCTTTAGAATGAGTCTGATCTTCTGCCAGCAGGGACAGCTGAGGTCAAGGGGAGATTTTCAAGGTCTTTTTGTACTCAGAAGAGCTCCTTGCTTTCCTTAAACCCACACAGAGCTTGGCCAGGGGCAAGAAGGTATAGATAAGTTACATTTCACCACTGCCTGACCGGCTTAGGCAAGAGGGCTTGGTTCATGTCCTTTGGCTTGTGCCTCTGGCACACCCAACACGACAAATAATGACAATACTTATTACCATTCACTGGACAGCTTCTCTGCCAGGCACTGGGCTAGCTTAATTGCAAAACACTGAAGGCAAAAGTCACTGTCCCTTTGCTTGTTGGGTCTTTCCTGTCGGAACCGTAAATTTTTGGAAGAGGAGGTATTCTTTCTTTATACTGGTCTTTTCTTCTCTAATCAGAGTGTCTGGCAATAGTAGGAACTCAGGAAAGATTTAATAAGTTCGAGAGGGTCACATAAGATACCCAAGTTCACACAGCCAGCAAATTGCAGAGTCAGAAGATTTAAACTTAGGTCACCGTGGGAGGTAGACACCTGTTCTACAACAAGTGCCTCTGCCTTCTATGGGGTGGAACAGACCAGTCTGACTTAGGTGCACATTTCTTGAACAAGTAAAGACCAAGAAAAGTGAAAAGACTCAGCTTACAAAGATAAGAGCAATTCTGACGTCATCAGCACATTCTCTGCCCAGAACGGAGCCAAAGAATTGTAATTCATCAAAATATCGTAGTGCTTCTTCTTGCTACAAACATGGACATCTGAGCAGGAAGGAGGAGTTGTCTGCCAGCCAGGTCACTCCATTTGGATTTCTGATTTTTCTCCTGAGCACTAATACTCAGGTGGACAGTTTACTCACGTACTCACTTAGTTAACCTATTTCTTACTACTTCAGTAAAATGATTAGAAGTAGGATTGAGTCATGTCTATGAGTCTATAAAAATAATGATGAAAGTTATCATGAAGTTTGACTTTTCATAGTTTACAAAGTACTTTCACATACATTTTCTCATTTTGACATCAAAACTATATGTGGAGCTAGGCAGGGAGAGTAGTATTATATGTGTCATGTATGTAAGAAAACTAAAATTCAGAAAGAGAGACTGCATGAAGTTACATAGCTAATAAAAAGAGGATAAAAATTCAAATTCTGACTCCAGTTTAAAGTTCTTGTTAACTTCATTAGTGGTTCCCAACCCTACTGTATATTAGAATGATTCACGGATTCTTACTCAGCTGGTCTGGGATCAGGCCCAGGCAACGGTATTTTTAAAAACAAACCCAGATATTTATACAGCCAGGGCTGAGAAGCAACCACACTACATGATCCTGTCTGTTAACCATCTGCACAATTGGCCAGACCATAAATTGGGACCTACTATACTGTCACTTGAACAAAAGCATCGTGATTATAACCTAATATTTGCAGAATTATTGATACAAGATAGTAGTTGCACAAGGGATATTGTTTTTCAAGACACCTTACAGGTAGTTTGCCATTATTTAGTGTTTGTAAAACTGAAAATTTAATTACTGAATTTATGACTATTCTCTCCATTACTAACCACACACAGAAAAAATTTCCCGAGGATAGAAACCATGTCTAATTAACCTATGGGTTATTTAGACTAAGGAAAAGAAGGCAGAAAAGCAACTTAATGAGTCCAATTATTTCCTTCAAGTCCAAAAAGGGCATTACCAACATGCTTCCCTTGGACACAAAGCAGACAGACCTCCCTCCCATCCTCCTTGCAGTCTCCCCCACCCCAGCCAACTGAGGCTTGGCTCAGGAGAGAGTAAGGTGGTAGCTACTAATGGTAGTGGTTGTTGTTTTTGGTATGATTCCCAAAAAGTAAAAAAGGATAAACAGAATTAGAGTCATTTAATGCAGAGAAGAGCCAAGATTAGTTAAGATTACTGTTAGAGCGTAGTTGACGTAACTAGGCTATCCTGCTATAGCCACAACACAAAATTCTCCATGATATTCCTCAGGCACATGTTGCCACATGTTGGCTTGTGAGGGGACACAGGGAGGAGCTTTGCTCCAGTCACCCTTGCACACAGAGGGCCACCTTCTTGGGATTCGCCTTCTAGAATGTACAACCTTCTCAGTCGCCATGTTAAGGGAAGAGAGAAAGGAAGATTGGGAATTGTTCATGGGCTTTTCACTTCTTTGCTCTGTAATTGACACCACATATTCATATTTCTCTGGCCCCAAATTTGTCACATTACCCTTTCCAAACTGCAAGAGTAGAATTTGGTGGGCAATACTTTTTCTGCCACAAGCTTCTAAAATGTCATATGTATATGACATTCATATATATATGAATAGAAACTTTTCCTAATATTTTGACCTAGAATTGGTTCCCTTGGATAGCGCAGAAATGAGTTTTTCTGCCTTTTTTGAAGGAGTATCAAATTTCTCCTCAATTAGGGTACCTAGGGCCTGGCTCCGTTGATAGAGCATGTGACTCTTGATCTCAGGGTTGTATGTTTGAGCACCAAGTTGGGTGTAGAGCTTACTTAAAAAAAAAAAAAAAAAACTTTAAAAAACTTCTCCTCAATTATTTATCCTTAAAATGGAAGTGATAGAAGAGTTGTTGACAAGCTATTATTTATTTCTACAGAGTAGGATAAGTAATGAAATACTTATCCTATTGGGAAAAGTGACTAAGTAGTGGTCCTGGTAACCTTCATGTCTATTTCTTCTTCATGTATGTGTTTATTCATTCTTCATGGATTACTTCCTAGAATTAAAAAATAAATAAAATAGACTTGCATTCTATGACTTATGCACAGTCATGCTTAGATTTGGTAGTGTCTTGAGTGCCCTTCCAATTCCACTAAGGAAGTGGAGTTAGAAGATTAATTTAGATGACCAGGTTTTGCACAGTTGAAGAAAATCCATAACAAAGAATAAACTAGACAATTTCGAAAAGAGCATCACATTAGTTTCTCCAGAATGCTGGAGGCTGATTCTCAGGAAGCTTTCTGCTTAATGAGGTGCCCTTAGGAGAAAATAAGAGATCTTTTTCACAGTATCTCCATTTGGCAGCACTTGTTCCCAGCATCCAAGGTTGTCTTCATGGAAGTAATCAGGCCAACAGAAAGCAAGCAAGTCAATTTGATAATTTCAAGATGATTTTTGAAATATTCTACCATTACAATGAGCAAGTTTCGGGACAGCTCCTCTTCCAAAACTATTTATCGTAGGCTTGTCCCTATGACAATTAGGCCCTAGACCTTTGTGAAGGGCAGAGAATTCCATACGGAAGCAAAAACAGAATTGAAAAAACTTCAAATGACATTGATCAACTTTGAGAGCTTTGAAGGAATATTACAACTTTGTTTCTTTCTCACAATTAAAGGTAGATAAAATCTGTATAGGTTGTAAATAGGCAAGATATTTTTTAAAGAGGTGGTATGCTGCTAATGAGTACTGTTGCATGCAGTGCCTTGCTGGAACCAAGTCTTTGATTACTTAAATTTGTTAAAATATACTTTGAAAAAAATCTCACAAAGGAAGACATTTGTTTGATGAAATATTTTAAATGAATTGATCCATATCAACACCTATATACACAAAATTTATGTAAGCTAGTCTGCTGAGACATTACCGTTTTAATCAGAGATAGAATGTTTTGCACATAAAAAATAAAAAATGTAAAAACCACCCAGTTCTTATGGTAGAGTGGTTAGAACAGTGGTTCTCATCCCTGGCTGCACATTAAAATCACTTAGGGAGCTTTTAGAAACTATTGATGATTGAACCCTGCCTAGACCACTTGAGTCAGAGGCTCTGCAAGTGAGGCTCAGACGCTGATATCTTTGAGTGCTCCCCAATGATTCAATGTGTAATCAGGGTTGGCAACCACTGACATAGAACACTTTATTATCTCTCCAGCTGGCAGAAATAAAATGTTCTCCAAACTTCCTATTTTTTTATTTTCTACCCTTCAGAAAAAGTAGATGTGTCCATATCATCTCTCCTCCCTTAAAGAGTAAGTTCCTGGAGGGGAGATCCCATGTCCAATACACCTTCGTGTTTCACAGTCTCTAGCAGGGCACTGGCAGGCACCACACTGAAAGAGTATCAGATGATTGAGTGGCATAGTGTCTGATCGGTGGAATCAATCCACCCTTAGATTTTTAAGTTCATAAACTGGAAGGATTCCCTTTCAATGGGGTAGCAAAGGGATGATCTATGAGGAAATAAAGAGTGAAAAATTAAGATTAGTAATTTGGTGATTCTTATTCAGATAACATCTTAAATCCAGTTGCAGGTAATTCTCTTGACATATTCTTGGAGGCAATGACACAAATGCTGCAAGGATTTTTGTCAAAGACATTCTTGTACAGTGTGTTCTGCTATAACTTACAGTTGTCCTGAAAATATCAATTAATGGAAAGGAGTTACTTAGAAGTGAGATAAAACTTATTTTTTTTCCATTAGGAGCTATAAATTTTTTTAAAAAAGGTATTCAATATCCAGTTGTCGTTTGCTATCGTAAACTAAATATAATAAATGGATCAATCAAAATTGACCAAAATGTTTATTTCTCAGTTACCCTTGAATTTACACATCCAAGAATCTGCTCTTTGTTGTCAGATATATTTTTCTTGTCTAAGCAACTAACTTGCAACACAGCTCACAACTGATAACTCTAGTCAAATGAACACCATTACCTGATGAACCAGCATCTCAATCAAGGCAATTGTATGTATTATTCCTCCAGCAGGTGCAACAGCTCTTGTTTTCACAGTTGTGGTTGGATAGTTACCAGCCCCTACTTCAGTATAAACACCAGTAGTTTTGTAGTGTAGTTGTTCCTACAGTAAGTCATCCAAGCACTGCATTCAAGATTTTTGCCCTATATGTACAAATCCTATGCTATTTAGAACTCGTTCAGTATTTTTAAAAGAGTTTGCTGTCTTTTAGTTAAATGGATTTCAAAGAGAAACTTCAAATCACTGTCATAAATAGAAGAGGCTTCTAAGAGAAACTTCAAATCACTGTCATAAATAGAAGAGGCTTCTAATGGAAAATATATAAATATTAAAACATTTGCTCATTTTGCACACCATCAATTGTATGAGAACCATCAAACAGGCAACACCAGTGTAAGTCAAACTATGTCCTTTAATTATCAATTGCATCGTATCTACATCATGTTGCCAAAATGCCTGAATTTAGAAACACCTCTGAATTTTAATTAATACTTTAATTAAACTTAGATGGGCAGAGGAAAAGTGTAACCCCCTGGCTATTTCAGGCTCTTGAGGAGGTAAGTAGTTAAACTTTAATAAAATTGCATGAAGAGGAGGACCACAGAATTCCCAACATGCTCCTTTGGAGGTATTTTACTGATGACCAAGCTGAGTTTATAACCTCCAGGCAAATAGATATGAGAATATGGAGCACTGTGGCAGTTATCACAGTTTGTAATCAATGATTTATGTGCCAATTTTTTCTTTGTTCACTGGTTTACTAATAGTTCCTAGATCACCACTAAGTTCTGTGAGAGCAGGGACCACATTTAATATTAGAGTCCCCGTGAGAGGCATATAGTAGTTACTAAATTAATGTTTATTATGTAAATGATTATTCTCTTTCACTCTTTAAAAAATCTCTGCTTCCAAAGTGAATGCCCTCTTTACATTCTACCCTGGTCTGAACTAAACAGCTTTAAACTCCACTCGGGGACGACACTTTCATACACCTCATACAGCAACCCCTAAACCCACACTGTCTCCTGCTCCCAACCCCCACTGCACCTTCTTCCCCTCTTAAGGGTCTCACTCTCTAGCATTCTGTGGCAGTTTACTTCTCTTCTCAAGCAAGCTTTGACAGGCACCTGGGGACCCAGATCTCAGGCTCCCAGGAGGCTGTGCCATGGGAGAAGATGACAACTCTAAGAAAACATTTTGTCATCTTACATTATAATCCAGAGCAGCAGAAAGCACGGGATTGGCTTGGCTTTATGACGTCAGGAAATAAAAATGATAGAAGACTTGCAAGTATCCTAAGTGATTTAGCAAAGAGCCTCACTGCTGAAACACTATCTTAAATGTTTCTGTCCCCACCCCTCTTCCAATTCATCCTCTGTTGTCCTCGCTAGCATCATTCTAACAAAGAATCTAGGGGAAATTAGGGCAAGGAAGAAGTATCAAGAGAAAGAGAGGAAGAAAGAGAGAGGAAGAGAGGGAGAGAGAGAGAGGAAAGAGAGGTGGGGGTGGGGAATGAGGAACACCCTGCTATCCAATACCCATAAAAAATTTGTTTTTAATTCCCTGGCTATCACAGATAGAGGCTGCTGCTAGCATTTAAGATAAGATTAGTTGGTGTTGTGCTATCAGCACCTCCACATTTTCCCTGCAGGGATTCCTTCTGACAGGCTGAAGCTGGAGACATGTCTCAGGATTAACGCGAGCTAATGATTATACACTAAAGCTTTGGAACTGTTGGACTAATAGGATTAAGCAATAGCAGATGCAGGTCCCCGTTCAGGTTAAAAATGCACTTTTTACATTACAAAGTCAGACAGAGCCCTTTGAACATGCAATGAATATGGATGTTTTCAATTATCACAGTCTTCCAGGGCTATACGATATGGTAAATTAATCCCTTTAGAACATCGGAAACAGGACAAAATAGCCTTCTTGAAGCTGAAATCCCTCGTTTTAGATTTTCTTTCATGGGGATAAGCAGCGGTGCACCTCACATAATTAATCTTATTACAAACAGAGAGAAAGGGGAAATTTTTTTTAAATGTGTAAAAATTGTTCAAATATTTGAGAAACTCAGGAAAAAAAATCACTTTGAAAACAACATCTCTTAATTAATTTCCAAATAGTCAAAAATACAAACATAAGGCATGACAAGCTAATGTCTGAATGTGTGTTGGGATGCGTTTGTATTTCTCTACGCCTCAGGCCGTTAGTGCAACAAGAAGGAAGGGGAAAAAATTAAGGTCACTTAAAAAAATAAACAAAATAATAACTGCCAGTGGAAAGCACTATTTCTAAGATTTTTGAGTTGATCTGATCTTATGCTCCAGGTCCTGGGAGGCAAGTGGAAGAAAAAAGGGTATAGTGAGATATTTATATTTTGTTGCTGAGTGAAAGGGACTCCGCTTCCCAATAGATACTCAGAACAGCCAAAGAGTAGACCCCATCATTGCAATTAAATGGGGAGGGTGGGGACATTAGCGGGGGGGGGGGGCAGTGAACCTCAAGAGTTTTGTGTGTTTGACTGACTTAGAGGGAAGGCGGAAGAAAAACACAACTATTTATTGAGAGAACTTTCCAGAGAAAGCTGTTTGAGCTGCCAGCAGGGAATGGAAGTGGTTTTACAACTACTGGAATAAAGCAGGCTTACAACCATGGGTTTAATTCTTGAAAATTCTAAAACCGAACATGTTTATAATTTGGTCTGAGCAAAATTGGTATTAACTGTGCTTAATCAGCCCTAGACTCATACTGCCTAATGTTACCCCCCCACCCCACAATGTGGGAACTCATTGCATGGAACTTCATCATTTGAAACACTGCAAAATGAAAGGGAGAAAGAAAGAAAGTAGACTATACCAGGTTCCTCCACTGAGTCCATTCTCAGTTTTTATTATGCCTAACATGGCTTGTTTCTAGGAAACTATATGGATACTTCCATCTGGGATTCAAATAAAATCGGAATGAAACTAACAGGACAACAGACAGAAAACATGATGGAGCTATGGAACGAGTGGACCATGAAGTCAAAGACACTCAGGTGTCAGACTTCAGTTTCCCAGATGATCTAGTACAACTGGATACTCCTTGACCAGATTTTTTTATGAAAGATAGAAGCCTAATGTACCCGCTCTGTAAATACTGCTTGGACAGACTAAAATACCTAAGCTAAAGATGTTAGCAAACTTTTATAAACATTCCTAGTTCTCAAACTTTTGATTGAAAAAGTCACTTCTTGGCAGAATGAAATGGAATTGCTATTTTAACTGCACTACTTGGTATTCTTTTTTTTTTTTTTTCTTTGCTTCTCTGTCCGTTCACAATAAATTCAGAAGATATAAGCTGATTTTCAGGCACTTTACTGCTACCCCAGTAAGAGGCATCAAGAAAGGTGTTGTGTTAAATATGTATATCTTCTCTTTTCTTGGAAGAAAACAGCAATTGATTATTTTTTTTCAAATGGACTTAATCTCCTGTAATCATCATGCATATTGCAAATATATATATATATATATATATATATATATAAAGTAAGACAAGTGTCACTCAGTTGTAATGTGAGCATGAATCCCCTGGGATCATGGTTAAAATGGAGCTGTAGTTTCAAAGGTCTGGGGTGAACCCGTACAGCTGCATTTTCAATAAGCTGCCAGGTAATACAAACACCGAAGGCCCAGAGGACGACACTTTGAATAGCAACAAGTCATTAAGACACCAAAGCCACTTAATGAATAGTGTGTTATAGAGCACAGACTTGCAGGAATCAAGCTTAGGGACTCCATGCACTGCTTTCCTAACAAAGTACAAAGTTATAAACTTAGGAGTGAATCTGACAATCAAAACACCCCATTTCTTGGCCTTTTTCCTGAATATCCAATCTGCCATTCTACCAGGCATATTCTTAATTGGTTTAGTTATTCATCCTCCAAAACTAATTTATGATAGATTTATTATATGAGTAGCTTCTAAGCCATCATCTTAATGAATTACAAGTCCATTACAATTTTAGCTTTTCTTCAACCACCTCAAAAACTGATATTAATTCTATCATTTTCAAGTGAAGTTTATTGGAATGCTATCACATTTAGAGACATTTTATACATTATGTCAGTTTGATCTGCAACACACACATTAAAAAGTCCTACTAAGGGGATCCCTGGGTGGCTCAGCGGTCTAGCGCCTGCCTTCGGCCCAGGGCATGATTCCTGGAGTCCCAGGATTGAGTCCCGCGTTGGGCTCCCTGCATGGAGCCTGCTTCTCCCTCTGCCTGTGTCTCTGCCTCTCTCTCTGTCTCTCATGAATAAATAAATAAAATCTTAAAAAAAAAAAGTCCTACTAACTGCTAGATTATTTTCAATGGTAAACAAACTAATTCTGATATTAATATTGAACAATGTTCTCTTCAATTTATTTATTTATTTTTTTAATTTTTAAAATTTTTAATGTTTTTAAAAAGTATTTATTTATTTGAGAGAGGGAGAAAGAGGATAAGAGAGAGCCCAAGCAGGGGAGAGGGAGAAACAGACTGACTGCCAAGTAGAGAGCCTGATGCAGGGCTCAATCCCAAGATCCTAGGATCATGACTTAAGCTGAAGGCAGTTGCTGAACCATCTGAGCCCCTCAACTGAGGTGGCCCCTCCCTCCAAAATTTTTAAATAAAATATTTTTTTTCCAAATTCAGTACATTTAGCAATGCTAATTAGGTGTTATGAAGCTCTATATATTTCCCTGGCACAAAGGAGGATGGTGGAGAAGAAAGCACTGATATAACGATTGCAGACCTCATTTTCACCCTCCAACAGTTCTCGTACTAGGAGGAGAAACAAATAAATGCACATTTATAAGTCACTTTCATCTATACAACAGTAAAGGTGACTCCAAAGTCTAACCAGAACATAAATAAGAAAGTAACAATTGTTGAGGCTCCTAGAGAAAGGTATAGCAAACAAAATAAAATATGAGAAAAGTTTTGAAGGGTGAGTAGACGTCCAGGGAAAGGAGATTAAAACCACGTTCCATTAATACAAATAAGAAAACAATAAGTCAAACAGCCTTGTGTAAGACCATCGGGGTGGCTTTAAACTGTTTGGGGCTGCATATTTCAGCCCAGCACAGAATCCCTGCTGCAACACAGGTTTTGAGTAGAAGACTCAAAATAGACAGGTTCTCTGCTTTATTTTCTCCCTGGGCTCTCTAGGGAATAGGACTGTATCTCCTGGCCCCTTTCACTTCAGCAGGAGCCTATGTTTACAGCACTCATTTTGCACAGAGTAGGCACGTAGAAGTTCTAAGCCAGTTTGTAAATTTTCATGACCTCAAGAAAGACAGGCCTGCCTTTAAAACATGGCACATTGGGAATCACCGGGCCACAAGCTTTCTATACTTAGGCCATAGGTTCCTAGGATGGGTGCAGATTGAGAAGATTCATAGCCTCTTCCTCCTGCCTTAAACTTTGGGCTCTGTGACAAATAACAATAATGGCAATATGATTTGATACTACACTCAGGAGAGCTCAAAAGTGACTTTAAAAATTCATTCATCAGCCACCGATCACATTGTCAGCATGATCTTCAGCAGTTTGAGGAGGTAAAAGGTAACAAAAGAAACGTGCACTGCCTTCAGAAGAAGTACAGATTAGCTGTGAAGGTAAGATACGAATATATGAGAGAGGCTTCGTGATAACAGATTTGACCCTTATAATTTGGAAAGATTAGACATAACAAGTTGACACCACAGATGAAAGTCTCTACATACTTTGCAGTAACATCACACAAAACGTAATATAAAATCAGAAATAAGTTATTATAGCTCTTGTGATAGGCATGCATGGAATCTAATGACAACCACTGCATGGTGAAAAGAAAGGTTATGCCATCCAAAAGATTATTAGAGCCCTTGATACATAGTCAGGCACACAATTAGAAGAAGATGCCTTGAAACACTGCAGTTAAAGAGTGTGTCTACCTGTCACAACCGCTTTAAATACACAGTTTTTAAATAGAGTTTTATTGTGGCACCTGGGTTCTTAACAGTCACAGAGTAGCCTTGTGCGGTACTGATATCTGTGTGTTCACCAGGAGAGCACCAACACCTAGCTGTGAATACCAGGAAAGCTCCTGGGTGTCAGGGCTGATTTCTCTTTCTCACAACAGAGACATAGGGATAGGATCACATCTTATTGGAGGGCCAGAGTGGTGTTGGGACAGGAAAGAGAAGTGTTCTTTTAGGGCTCCAAGACCCCTAGGAAAAAAAAATCAGTTAAGCATCTGACCCTTCATTTTGGCTCAGGTCATGATTTCCTGGTTGTGGGATTGAGCCCCATGTCACATTCAATGCTTAGTGTGGAATCTGCCTCAGATTCTTTCTCCCTCTCCCACTCACTCCCTCTTTCTGTCAAATAAATGAATAAAATCTAAATAAATAAATAAAGTTTCATTATCAACCAATGTGTCATATTCCATTTCTCTAGTTGCCATCCCATTCTTCCCTTCCCTTTGCAGTCTGCTTTGGCTGTTGTCTTTGAACTATGTGCCTTTTCTGTGAAGCTGGATATGACTGAGTCCTTGGTGATTTAAGCCCTTTGAACCCTGTCTTCCCTGGTGCCTCAATCACTCCTTAAGTGGCTGGCAGACACTTCTTTCCAATCGGAGACATTCATTACGTAAGTGATTAGGAAGCATGGTAGATGTGGCTAATTGTTGGAGGGCCAAGAAAGGGACATTAAATGCATCTTATCTGAAGCTCTCATTGATCGTTCGTAATGTGTTAAATGCGGCCCTGGTGCCTTGAACGAGTTAATGGTATTAAACTTGTAAGCAGAGTGACTTTGACTCTGGGGAGAAACTAACTTGATATTATTTTTCCACAGGGCTCAAAACCTTTACACAAAAGCCAGCCAAATGTTCCTAATTCTAGGCAACATGTTATTTTAGCCTTCATGATGATGACTCAACGCTGAGCCTCTCTGCTATGTAAGATTCCAGCAGAGATGACATTTTGCAATCCAGAGAGGCAACATGTCCCCTGTCTGGAGGCGAACTGAGAAATAGTTCACTTCAAATGGGCCTCTAAACAGCTGTCAGGTCAGAATAACTGTAAGTCATTACCTAGCCGAGCCACGTTGAACCAGTGACTTTTAAGTGGTGAAAATCTCTGTATCATGTTACTAATCTCGCTGGCCAAGGGTGGCTGTGTCAACGACCGACATTCCCTCTTAGTGAGCAGGCAAAAATAATACATGGCCCATGATTTGGAAGTTAAAGAAGCAGTTGAGAGGTTGAAAAGTTCAGGAAGTGAGGAGGTCGAAAATACACCTCCTCAGAGCTTTACCTCCAGAATGATTCACGACAGCCTTTAAATCACAGCATGCCACAAAGGAATGTCCCCCAACTTCTGACCTGCTGATGTTTAGCCATGTGGGCCCTCCCTACAAGGACACATGAGGGGTCCCTTCCAGTTATAAGTAGTTGCAAAGGTTGGACCCAATTTCCCAACCAATTAGCTGCTCAAGGGTCTAAAATTAAGGAAATAGGGAGCAGCTGTTAAGCCTCTCACTCTGATTACTTATAAACCCTTCAAATCTAGATTCAAAGGGCTTCCCTATAGTTTTGCCCAATTGATTAACTTCGACTAGTTTATCACTAAACCATTCATTTACTTTAAAAATCCACTAAAGCCTTCGATAAAATGCATTTCATGTCTGTTCTTGGACCTTTAATAATTAGCTGTGTCTACCATTTCTTTTAATCTCTCATTTAATGAGCATCTCCAATATTTAATAATTTAAAAGGATATCAAGCCAAGTATCAATTAAAGAGAACTGTTGTAAGGCAGCATACACAGTAAGTGTCAAGTCGGTAGAGAATAGCACATAGAGCCCTGTTGCTTTCTATTTCAAGAGCACTTGAAAACTATGGGATTATTTCAAAACATTACACTTCACTGCTATTTATTTTAGTTGGCTTACAGGCAAAATTAAATATAAAAAAATGAGCATGAAACATTTTGTGCTGATTCAAAGGGGAATCATGCATGGCAATATCCAGCTTAACTCTTGTTTCTGAATATATGACAACTTGCCATATTCACCCCACTGGCCAAGAACACTAGCTAAGTTTAGCTATAACTTAACTACTTATTTTGACTGTTCCAATTCCTGATCCAACTTAAAACTCTTGATTGTTCCAAGTATCTAACCCATGGAATTGTTTCTACTACCTTAGAGGATAAGACTTCCACACCCATGCATGGGTTTCCCAAGAGATTGATATTGGACCATGGGTATTTCCTCATTCCTGGAAGATCATTAGAAGTTAGCTCAAGAGGGTGTCTGTCTTCTTAATAGACCTAGAGAGTGCCCAAGTATCACCCACCAAACTAACCTCAGTCACCAGAAGGAGGTTTGGCGGGTTATTTTTAAAAATAGATGTAATATTCCCCTCCCCATAGCACAAAGTTTGCAATGTGACTTTGCAATGCCTCTCATCTTGAGGTGGAGTCTAGTTCCACACCCTTGAATCTGGGCTGACCTTGTGATTTTCTTTGGCAGCTCCCATGTGGCAAGAAGTAAAGTCATGCCAATTCTGAGCCTAGGCCTTAACACACCTAATTTCTGTTCATCTCTTGGAAATGCCCAGCTGCCTTGTGAATAAGCCTGAGCTACTCTGCTAAAGAAGGGAAACTGTGAAGTTAACTGTCACAGCTAAAGGCCATCCTGGCAGCCAAGCTCAACTAACCCAGTAGCTGACATAGATATGAGAGCCACCTCCAAGAGCAGAGGAACTACCCAATGGAAGCCAGCCTGAACTGACCCACAGATCTCAAACCAAATAATTGGACACCCTTGTCTTAAGAGTTTAAGCTTTGAAGTGATCTGTTATATAGAAAAAACTACTTGATATAATGTGCCAAATTCTACTATTTGGCCTGCTAGGAGTTTTCTGTATAACCTTAGACCTCAAACCAGCTAGCACTAATAAAACCAAACAGATTTTCAAACCAGATCCCAAATTTCCAAGTTACTTTCCACCTTGGGGGTCACTATGTCACCACCTTTTAACAATTTCTCAAGTACTTTCAAATGTGATGATTATACATATTTCTATAAATCCCCAAACACTCATAATAATGCTCCTGATTGCTATAAAACCTGAAGTCCTAACATTTCCTACACATGAAATTCCCTTCATTAATTGCAAGTATACATGCTAGGAAAACATTTTTGATTAAAAAAATCATCATCCTTGTCAATCATATTAATAACCAATGAATGTTCATTTGAATATCTCACTGACAGAGGACGCTTCTGGAGCTCTCAAACTAACAACTTTCTAGGTATTACTAGGTACACATGCAGACTGCATCATCAATTTTCATAAGCAATTGATTCACAAGATTGTAGGAATAACCCATATGCTTCTTTCCTAATAGACTCACTTCAAAGAATCACTACTGCAAAGTTCTGACACTTTCTGATGACTTCAGGTGATAAGGCTGAACATGTTCTGGGTACAGCCACATCAGTGATGCCATCTGGCTTTTGCTTGCTGGTAGAGATAACAATATTGAGATGTCAGTATTGATGTCTAGATCTTAATATGCTTAAGCACTGATAGTCTTAAGCATCGGTTAGCAAAAGACAGCATGGAACAGGAGGTGGAGGTGAAATGCTTGTTTCTTTGTTCTATCCAGTTCTATGAGTCCAACAGAAGAAAGACCCACTTCCCTTATCTCTGGATCAACACTCCCACAGGCCCTATATATCTGCCTGTATCTCCCTCATCTGCATATCATGCAATCACTCTAAAAGACTAATTCAGATAAAATGCACCCTGGATTCATATTTTTACTGTAAGCTGTTTAGAATACAAATTTCCAAACCCATCAAGAGTCCCTAAACACTGTTTTTCTTGGAAGGCTAGTCTCTATTTAGAGAATCCAAAATACTAATCTCATTGGAACACAGGTATTAAAATTGCACAGTCCAACCTTCTTTTGATTCCTTGTTGTATTTTCTAAGAAATAAATAGCAATTTTCTATTTGTTTAGAAAATTAGGAACTCTTAGTAGCTTATTTTTTCTAAAATAGAATTAGTCCTCTTGATATTTCCACAGGTGTAAAAATAAAAATAGCCCTTGTTAATCTCATAGTAAAGATGAGAACACAGAATGATGTGTGTGGCCATGTGTAAATTAGATAAATGATAATGCAAATTTGTTTTGAAATTCTGCCTCAAAATGACATTACCTATTCAATAAGCCACGCAAAGGCAAGGAAAATGCCAAATTTACTTCTCTGACAACTAAACATATGCCTAGTATTTGAAACAGGGGAAAGATTCAGATCTCCTCAAAATTACATGTTCACTATTTTACAGCTTTGTATAAAAATAAGTGTACTTTACATAATAAAAACTGTAATATTGGTGAAACATGTTCATTCAGCACTTAGCACATACTCAAACACTGTGCTATGCTCGTTAAGCACATTGTCTCATTTAATTTTTCCAACAGCCTTGTGATATAACCATCATTATTTCTGTTTTCTGGACAAAATCAATAATCGTCAAAAAAAAAAAAAAAAAAACAGAGGCTGCCAGGGTCACACAGTGAGATTTTCCTATACCATACATGTTTTCTTAATGGTAAGGATACTGAGCACACAAGCACACTAGTGGTTTTGAAACCCAGTACTGTTATTAAGGATGATTTCTTTTGCTTCCTAGAATATTGTTATGTATTTTCTAAGAAGAGTAATTCCTAGCATCCAGCTTTCTAACATCAATGGAATAAAATAAACCAAATCTTTTCCTTCGGTACACTAAACTCTTTGGCTATGTTGGCTTTGGTTAAAGTGCAACTTTGTATGATACTCCATCATAAGCCACTCATTGGCCCATGGATGGATAAGTCATGCTTTAATTCTAAACTCAAGAGATCTAGCACAGATGTCTCTGAGAGTCAGAAGGACACCATCATGTCTCACCTCTCAGATTGCCCTCATTGTTTTCTTAAAGCTTGGATTCCCACCAGGTTGACTAGAGCATAAAGATTCTTACAATAATAAAATGGTTGAACAACCTAGGACACAAATACACTACCTCAGGAAGTGTCCCCATTCCTCAACTCACATAGCTATCATATTACTTATAGGCTGCAGGATTTTACAGTTACTATTACCAACATAAATGAAAGGTTTTCTAGAAATACTTTTTCTTCAAGGACAACCTCATTCCATAGAATACTTATTAATTACAAAAGTAAACATAAAACTTAGCAACATCAATAATGGGACCACATGATGTTCTATGTCTCTGTGAAGCAAAGTAAAGGAAGTACTCTGTGAAGCAGTGAGAAGTACATAGGGGAACCAAAGGGTGTTCTTACCAAAAACATTTAAATGAATCTAAAATATGAGGAAACAAATACAATCTCAGACACTCCACAGTATAACTTACCTGGACTCTTTGGAAAAGTTAATGCTGCAAAGAAACAAATAAATAAAAAGGGTGGGGTAAATGATGTTCCAGATAAAAATTGGCTAAAGGCAAATAACAATCACTGCAATGAGTAAAAATTGATTCATCACTGGATTAGAAATAAGTAGCTGTAAATTATATTTTGATTATAAATGATATTTCAGACAAATGGAGATTATGAAAGACTAGATGACATTGTTGAATTAATAATTTTTATATACTAAAATTGTATTATGGCTAATAAATGTGTTTTTTTTTTCCTTACCAGACATATATTGAAATAGGCAGGGGTGAAATGTTTTATCACCTGTTTTCATTTGGTTCAGGGAAAAATTCATCCAGAGACTCAGATGTATAAACAAGGATAAATGTATATATAAGCAAACATGGATAAATATTAACAGTTGATGAATCCAGATAAAGAGAATGTGACTGTGTTTTTTTTTTTTTTTTTTTTAAGATCTTATGTATTTATTCATAGAGACACAGAGAAGCAGAGACACAGGCAGAGGGAGAAGCAGGCTCCATGCTGGGAGCCCGACATGGGACTCAATCCAGCGTCTCCAGGATCACGCCCTGGGCTGCAGGCGGCGCTAAACTGCTGCACCACCACCACCGGGGCTGCCCGAGAATGTGACTGTTGATTGAATTATTTCTCTCAACTTTTCTGTAGTTTAAAAATTTTTCAATATTAAAAAGTGGAGTGGGGGAAGATAGTGAATATCCAAGATGCTAGCTTACGTTCCTTTTCTCAATACTGCCCAGCATTTTTAAAACCCCAAGACACACACACAAAGAAAAAAATTGAAGGTCTTTTTATGGCAATAATATTTGAAATTTTACAAAAGCCACTTATTTCTGAAAATGAAATATTAGTGTACATCTTCTGTTCACTCCTGAATTGGATTGCTTAAGGGAAAGAAGTTTCCATGTTCACATACATCAGAGGGAATACAGAAAACAGCCAATGGCAGACTGTCCTGAAACAGCCCCAACTCAACGTAATCTAAGTGCTGTATCATCCCTAAAATACCAGCTGACCTCCTGGCTGTCACCCCAGAGCACAGTCAGCACAGATTTCTGACTTATCTCCTACTCTCATGGGACCCATCAATTTACTCAATCTGTTTCTTCGAGGGCAGTGGATGTAACTTATTTCTTTCACTCATCTATTATCTGTTTATTCATTCATTCATTCATTTGTTCATTCATTCATGTAGTTATCCACTCAAAAATTATTCACTGAGTGCCAATCGTATTTCAGGCACTGTTCTATGCAATGGGGGATATTACAGCCCTGGTCTCAAGAGTTTTGTGTTTTAATAAGCAGAAAGGGACAATAAACCAATAAAGATGTTAAAATATACATATATATAGGCTATCTGAGAGTGATGAGTGCTATTGGAAAAATAATAGAAATGGAGATGGGGAGGATATACATTTAAATTGACCTAGAGAAGGACTCACTAAGAAAGTGATATTTCTGAAAGACACAAGAAAGTGAATTACTTGGATATCTGAGGAAAAGCTTAAAAAAACTAAAAGCATAAAGGAAAGAACATAGAGCCTGAAGTATGAGTGTACCCAGAGTGCTCAAGGGACAGCAAGGAGGCTGGCTAGGCTAAACTGATGTCAATAAAGTCAAAATCAAGGGCTTCAAGCAGAGGAATGGCATCATCTATACCAGGTTCTTAAGTACACCACTCTGGTCAATGTGTGGAGTAAACTTTGGGAATGAGAAGAAGCTGGGAATGTCACCATGATCCAGGTGAGATCTCTTGGCGGTAATGATTACACATAGAAGAAGTAAATGTGGGAAGAAGTGGTCAGACCATGGAAGAAATATGAAGATTGAGCTGACGGAGTTGCTGATGCAGTGAATGTGGAATGTGAAAAAAAAGAGGGGTTAAGAATGACTCCCATGTTTTTGGTCTAAAATGGGCAGACTGAGTCATCTACCTATTGGGATAGGCCTGAATATAGAAGGAGCAGATTTTTGTAAAAGATGAAGTCTTTCTTTCTTAAGATTTTATTTATTTATTAATGAGAAACATACAGAGAGAGAGAGGCAGAGACACAGACAGAGGGAGAAGCAGGCTCCATGCCGGGAACCTGACTCAGAACTCGATCCCGGGACTCCAGGGTCATGCCCTGGGCCAAAGGCAGCGCTAAACCACTGAGCCACCTGGGCTGCCCAAGATGAAGTCTTTCAATAAGACATGTTACATTTGAAGTGTCAGTTGTATACCTGAGTAGGGATATTGAGCAAGCAGTTAAATATACCAGTCTGAGGATGAGACTGAAGTTCTAAAATGGATACACAAATTTGAGATTCATCAGTATAGAGATGGTACTAAAGCTATGAGATTAGAGAAGATCAATAAGGTGAGTGTTGATCAAGAAGTGAGACCCAAGGACTTTGCTCTGGGACAGCCCAATGCTAAGAGGTCAGGGAGAGAGGTTGATGAGATAGAAGAGCACAGCAGTATTTGTGCTGAAAGCCTGGTGAGGGAAGTGCTGGACAGAGTAGGAAGTGATTACTTGTGTCAAAGTTGCTGGTAAGACAAGTAACTAAGGATTGAAAGTTTACCTTTGTGTGCAGTTATCAAAATCACTGATGACCTTTATAAAAGCACTTTTACTGGATGATGGAGTAAAAGTCCATTTTAGTAAGATTAAGAGACTATGGGGAAAGAAGTAAAGATAGCAAGAGTGGATACTTTTTGAATATATTTTATGGTTAAAATGAAGGCAATAAACAGAGCTATAGTTGGGATGGGAAGAAAGATTTTCAGGTTGTTGGAAATAAGCAAGTCAAAAGAGAAAAACTTTCCCTGTTTTAGAGAAAATAAGCAGAAGAGATGATATGTGGCATTAAAGTGAAGGTGTTGGCCTTAGTTTGGAGTGAGGACTGTTCATTTATAGTCAAGGGGAGAGCTGGTGAATGGCCAGAGACACCGGAAGGTAGTGGAAGCTTACTGAAGGTCTTCAACTTTTTTCTAATTGATTGTGTTTTTGTTTTTGTTTCTAGTGAAATAGCTCATCAGCTAAAAGAAGAGACTAGAAGCAGTGGAAAGTTGAGGAGAAAGGAGGTATGAATATCCCCTAAAATAATGAAAGAATATGATAGGCATGAGTAGGATTGTAGGATTTCAGGACAGAGTTGAAAGCTCACTCAAGGACCTCCATTTAAAGTGTGACACAGGGGGCTCAGTCGGTTAAGATTCTCTATCTTGATTTTGGCTCAGGTCATGATTTCAAGGTCATGGAATCGAGCCTCATGCTGTGCTCTGTGCTCTGCAGGGAGTTTGCTTAAGATTTTCTCCCTCTCCCTACACTCCTCCCCCCACTTGCTCACTCACTCCTTCTCCAAAATAAATAAGTAAATCTTTTTTTCAAAAAATTAAAAATTAAAAAAAAAAAATAGGGAGCTTCAGTGGCTCAGTTGGTCAAGCATCTGCCTTTGGTTCAGGTCACGATCCCAGGATTCTAGGATAGAGCCCAGCATTGGGCTCCCTGCTCAGTGAGGAGTCTTCTCCCTCTCCCTCTGGCCTTTCCCTCTGCTTGTGCTTGCTCTCTCCCTCTCTGTGCCAAATAAATAAAAATATTTAAAAAGACAATAAAGTGTGACTGGCCAGCATAGTTGTGTGATTGTCCCTCACCATGTTTAGCTGTGCGGGTATAAGCACAGTGTAGGCAGAGAGCTGACTTAAGCAATGTAATCTCTTCCTGTGGCTGAGATAACAAATCGTCACTGACTTAGTGGCTTGAATGCACAAAATGATTCTCTTACAGTTTTGAAGGCCAGAAGTCTGAAGACAGTTTCATTGGATTAAAGTCAAGGTGTCAGCAGGGCCACTCTCCCTCTGCAGGCACTAATGGAAAATCTGTTTCCTGGCTTTTTCCAGATCCCAGAGAGGCATTCCTTGGCTTCTGGCCCCTCCTCCCATCTTTTAAACCAGCAACCTAGCACCTTCAAATCCCTTTCGGCCTTCATTAGCATATAGTCTTCAACCTTCTGTGCTAAATCTTTGTTGCTTCTGTCTTATGAGAATAAAACACTTGCATTCAGGGCTTGTTCATACCATACAGAATGATCTTCTCATCTTGAGAGCTTTCACTGAATCATGTCTGCAAACTTCTTTTGTCATATAAGATGATATTCACAGATGGCTGGCATCAGGGCTTGGATATGGCGGGGGGGGTCATTATCCACCCTTGGCAAGCAATGTGGTTTTGCCAAGCTGAAAAAATTGAATGTGAGAGGAATAAGGGAGTGAGTTCAACCTGACGAAGAGGAAAATGGGAGCAAGAAGAGGTGAAAGATGGGAAAATGCAGGATAGGTTACCTGAGACTGCAGGATTTGGCACGAGTGGACTAGTGTCGTGCAGTAGGAATTGGAAGGCAGTGGTCAGAGAAGAAGATGATTGAACCTAAGATGGTGGAGGAAGGAGGCTGACACAGAATGGAAGTCAGCGTCAACACAGGAGTCAAGGAGCTGGGATTAGGTGGATTAGGAAAATCAGCTGGATTGATGACAAAGGTAGCATTGGGGAGGCTGACAGTGAGCCAGAGAGCTAAAATTTGGGGGAAGGGAAAAATGTATTTATCTTTACACCTATAATACATGGACTAGAGTCATGGATTCAAATTATTTTGAAGTTTAGGGGCCTTAAAACCCATTCTTGCACATCCTTGTCACATCACAGGTGAGTTCTATTAAAACTGAAGTACTCCCACTGCTCATCAAATTCTACATTTTCATACTGTTACGTTATCACATAGAATTAAATCTGCTGAAAGCTTTAGACCGGTTCCAAAATACTTTATATGGAAAATCTCAAAGCGACCACAGACAACATTTATAATGGACTCTAATCTAGGCAATTGGTACCTGAAGTACAGTCCACAGATGAGCAGCACTGGCGTCACCTGGGAGCTTGCCAGAAATGCAGAATCCCAGGCCACAATCAGATATCCTGAATGCAAGTCTCAGCACTAACAAAGATCCCTAGCAGCTCATTTGCAAATGAAACATTAAGAAACATTAGTCTAGACACCAGAGCTGAGGAACATGTCAGTAGTGAAGATCCACAGTATTTTTGGCCACATCTGTAGGAGGAAGAGATGAGAATTTTTGTCAGAGAATTTTTTCCCTCCCACTGCAACCAATACAAGTGATATGATTTAAATAATTGTGGGGAGCTGAAGCATATGAGTTTAATATTTGCCTGAGGTCAAATTTCCACAGTGAAACTAGAGCTCAGAAGCCAACTGGTTAAGTAGTTTTAAAGTGAAAGACTGAACAGCCCTCCCATAAGCGTCTGGCCCCATGGCCTCCCCGAGCTTTCTGGGATCTGTTAACGGGAGGAGCCTGCCCTGCTTTAGTGTATGCACCCTTGCCCCACAAATTCATGTGTGTACAAGTCATCTGGGAAGTGGCATGTTCCTTCTCATACAAGCCATGCATTTTCCAATTATATGATTTATTTATCTCCAGAGGGGATCTGCCATTTATCCTTTATTGTTGTGTGGTGCTAGGAGATTTAGTGGTCTTCAAGCATGCATTCTGGAGGACTGCAATAGATAACGTATAAAGAGGTGAAAGAAGCTGGTATATAAGTTAGGATGTTTACCAAATAGGACATTAGTGGTGGTACATACAAAACATATTCTGATATCATAAAGACTGCACATTTTTTCAAGAGACATTTTTAGATGGGTCACAATGCTACACATCATTGAAACTTGAGTTCCTGAAATCCAACCTGGTTGGAGGTCTCCCTGGAGCTTAAAGTCTTAAAATAGTTTACTGATGTATTGCTAAGCACAGATATTTCCCCCAAGGTGAAGACTTGGCTTTTTGTCATCTACCATTCTGAGCTGCTCTATCAGAAGCCTAATATGATGAGATAAGCACTCCATGTTATACTGTAAGTTGGCAAATTGAACTTATAAAATAAAATAAAGAAACTTACCTATTCATTTCTATATAGCTCGTGTTTTAATGTTGTACTAAAATTTGGGAGCATATGTTTCAATAATCTTGGCAGAGAGCTTTTAAATTATACAAAGAAAAATCACTCATGGAAATTTACTTCTTTAGTGTTCTCTTCACCAGCGCGAATTTCATAAACTACCTGAAGACTTTGCTAAGATAGGTTATTTATGGTTTACACCCAGTCTGTTATCAAGAATGATATGACATGATTACAGTAAATAATACATGCATACAAATAGCATCAAAAATGGAACAGAATACCAAAATATCAAAAACATTGGAAAAGAAGGGGAAAATAGGTATTTTAAAAATATAAACTCATATATTATCTAGAAAGGAGAATTAAATCTTATTTGGAGAATTCTGGGAACTGAAACATAATGAGAACACAATGGACCAAATAGCATTTTTTAAAATGTTCTTATACTTGATCATCATCCACCTAAAAATTCTCAATTTATTGTATAAGTCTTTCTAATATTGTTTATTGTGTCTAATAATGTCTGGTATAATGAATAAAAAGGATATAATGAACTTTCCTCATAGATTGGTACTAGAAGAGTCCATATGATAGATCATTTATTTTTGTGGCTATTCTTATTATCATTAAGAGCAGACAACTCCTCTAAGCTTAATTCACTTCAGGGCCACACCTGCTTCTAAGAGGAGTCTTTGAAAGAACACATTTTGAGATTTGGTCATTAAAATGACAGGTCCAGTGGATATATTGGAAGATGACAGAAAATGAGGATGGGGTGTCTTTGAGTCACATTATTTCAAATAAAGCTAATCTTACTCTTTATGGGGCAGAGATTTTTGAAACATTTTCCCTCACCAAAATTACTTGTAAATGTCTATTCAAAGCTATTGAGCAATGTTGTTTAACATTTGTGAAATATTCATCAAATATTGTTTCATAATTATGAAACAAATAAAAGTGGGAAGAAACCTATTTTATAATTTTCATAATATTTTTTTAAATTTTGCTCTAAGCACTTTTAGATTGATTAAAACTGACCAGCCAATACAAATGTACAAAATGTAGAACCTGTACCTAATCCCACTACTGCTCAAAAATTAGTGAAAATGAAATAATTTAAACAACATATGCAGAAAAATAGCTACAACACGGTGTAAGAGAGTTGATGGTGCTTTTTTAGTTCAAATAGCAGATACATTTTCCATTTCAAAATGAGTTTCATTTGGGTCATTGCCTCCACAGTCATGGCACCAATGACACATCAATCTTTTGCAGCCAGCTAAAAAACTATCGTCCCTCAATTTAACATTCTTTTGGGAAGTTGTTTTGTCTTACCCAGTACTGTCTCTAATTCTCTGCTCAAAGTTGGCTCTTGTGAGGATCCAGCTGAAATATGTTAACTGATGTTGAATTAGCCATCTAGATAGAGGATTCAGGGCACGTGGGTGGTTCAACTGGTTAAGCTTCTGCCTTCAGGTCAGGTCAGGGTCCTGGGACTGAGCCCCACTTTGGGCTCCCTGCTCAGCAGGGAGTCTGGTTCTCCCTCTGCCCCTTCTTGTGCGCTCTCTCTCTCTCTCTCTCTCTCTGTCAAATAAATAAATAAAATCTTTAGATAGAGGATCCAGTGCATAGCCTGGCTGAATTCCACTCCTCCATTTAAAAAATAAAATGACAATAAGTCATGTTAAAAAATAATAAAATATTTAACAATATGGTATCTTATTATTACAGAAATTCACTCAGGCTGTTAGTACTTTGCGCGGCGGCACATGTGAATGCTGGGAGATATTTACATCTGTAGGCCCATAGAGCACCATCTGAGAAGTCATGAAGACCACAAGCCTATCTAGTTCCTGGTCTCCTTAGGGACAAAGACTGACATGTTCCACCTCTGACAGAGGCTATGAACCCCCATGTGTCTTTACTTCTCTGGGATGAAAGAGATCAGCCAAGTATTCCTAGAACCCCAAGAAGACAGACACCACCCTTGTTCTCCACAAATCCTGAGAACCACAGGCCCAAAGCTCTGTTGCTAGCATCTCAGCTGGCCACTGTTCCAGAGGGGAACGCAATTCTTCAGAACTGTTATATCCCCTTCTTGTCCTCCCTTTCACTTGCTATGAGGACTAGAGCATTCTCACAAAACTTCTAAGCCCCATAGCTGGTCAACCCAAGGCTGGTTGGGATTAGACTGGAGCTGGGAAGGGATGGTGCTAGTGTCACATGAAGGGACCCCATCTTCACACCATCAGGCTCCAGCCATTGTCTAAAACCAAACTTCCTCCGAAGAGCATTTGAATTTATTATTTCCTATTTTGTGGTCAAATCTGCAACATTCCTGTCTCCACAAAGTGTTAATAGAGCACTTAGAATTCTCTAAGTAACTTGAATTCAGCATTGTATGTAGACTGCTAGAATGTGAAATACCCAAGGTCAGCTTTCACAGGGTCAGAGAATCAGGTACCAGCCTCTACTGCCCTCTTAAACAAACCAAAGAGTGCCCAAAATGTTAGGGTACTAGATAGAGGTTTCCAGGGGTCAGATGGTCTATATTGTTACCTTTCTATAAATTCTGATTGAACATAAACACATTGAGCTGCTGTCACTTTATATAACCTTCAGGCCAAGAGCTGTTATTTCTTAGATTAATCTGATTGATTACACTCAGCTCATACAGAATCCAGGACTAAATATCTCACCCAGAAATCCACTCTTCCTCCCCCAGCTCACTCCTCTCCCTCTCTCTCATCCCAACACTCACAGGGAATAAGACCAGAAAGGCAGGAAGATATGGATCAGTTACCTTCAAAGCTTGGAAAAAATCTGTGAAAATCCATAGCTGTGGGTTCCAGATCATATTTTTAACCTGATTCTGAGAACTTAAAAATCACTCTTATTCAGAACTGATGTGGGAACAAAAACACTTTTAACTTTCTAAACTAGGAGATTTTTTTTTAAAGTAATCCAACTTTCTTCCAGCTTGGAAGGGCCTAATTTACATAAATCCCCTCACCCCCACTTTACCTCTGACAGTGGAATTCTAAACAAAGCAATCAGGCTGGCAGATGAGTCAGATTTGCTTATTGTATTGTACGCACACATGTTAAAGAATGGTACTAGCTCTCTCTTGTTATTTATTGGTGTCAAGAGGTACAATTTAAAAATCCTGCTCTTTAATTTTTTTTCTCTCCAATGACAGGCAGATTGCTTCCCCCTACACTTCCTTGAGAACTTACTAAATATTTGAGCATTAAGAAACCCTAATTTTTCCTCTTAAAACTAACTAGAAACATTTATTTTCATTAAACTTTTTAGACAAAGAGAACCTTTTGATTTGGGGGCTTTCAGGTTTTGGAATAAAATGATTTTAGGTAAATTAGCTGCTAAAATTACTGTTATTATGCTCATAAAAGCTGCTAAAAATAATCAGTTCATAGGGCAAAAAATTCACATATTATAGCAGTTTCTTCCTGACAGATATTTCAGAAATTTGGCCTAGAATAGAAGATGTGTAGTTTTTAAAAATTGTAACAGAATTAAATTAACAAGAAAATGACTGTTACATCCAGAAATCTTTACTAGCACTGATATTTACATAACCTGGGCTCTCCAAACACTTAAAATGATAAATGCCCAAAGGCAATTTGAGCCATATCTGTCTTTGTTTCTGATCCAATTCAAGAAATGCAGGTAAGCAATAATACATTTCACGTTAGTTGCTTTCTTTTTAGCCTAGACATTTTTTGTTTTATTGGGCAAAATGTGCCATCCCTCTGGCCACCAGATACTGGCTGTCCCCTACCTCTTTTCAATCCCCTTTAGGGCAGCAGCTATTTAAACATGAGAAATAGAGCTCTTCCCAAAGACAAATCTTTGCTCATGTTTTCAAGCATGGAAGCAAACATTGGCAGCAAACATGAACGGCAATGAAAAAAAGTCATTTGGAATTTACTTTATTTTTCCCCATTTACAGTCAGCAAGAGTTGATTGGTGCAGTTCCTACAGAGGCAACCACAGCAAAGTGCACCCTGATAGCACCAGCACGTGACTTTGTTTATGAAAGAGAGTCTGAGGTTGCTCTGTTCCATCAGCCATGCCCTTGTCCCAACCAGTCTACTCTTCATTTCCAAAACATCAACTCTCCACATTTTCTTTTTAAACATACAAAAAGTGAGATAACAAAACCTTGCTTTATAATTTATTTCAGGATTTTCCAATCCAGAGATTTAAGAAACTCTAATTTCTTACCTAAATTCCATTTCTGGCAACTTCAGTCTTTTCCCCTCTGTCTACTTAGTAACAGCATAACTTGGTAATAAGTAACAGTCAAATTATTTTTTAAGACACATCCAGAAGTCTAGTTAAATGTGATTTCTTTGAATTACTTAAACTTGCCTGATATTTGTCTAACAGTTTATAGCTCATAAATACGATCTCATGTGCAACCTCCTTGACTCTACCAACAGCCTCCCAGTAAGGCAGAAGAGACATTGTCTCCAGGTGCAAATAAAGAACCCAGGGCTCTGAGAGGTCCAATAACTTGCCTCAAGAGTAACCATGGAAGTTCAGGACCAAGACTAGTATTGACTCTCATCTGAATCCTAGTCTGGCATGTCCACTCCAGCAAAGTGTCTTTCTTCCTGACTCCCGTTTGGTATTTCCTTTATACCTTCTTAAACTTCTCTCACATCAACTAGAGAACCTGAAGGGGAATACAGTGGTTTTGAATAAAGGCATTTACATAGAAAAATGTACATACTGCCAAGTAATGGCTTTATATTTTAGCACTGCAGCAGTGAAGTGGATGCAGGTTGAAAGCCACAATGCCTGTAGATATTTTTCCAACTTATCCTTGAGTGATCAATCATCCTCAAATGGCATTTGTTTGTTCTCTTTACAATAAATAGTGTTGGCGTGGATATGAATGGCAGTTTCAGGAAGAGCATGAAAGAGCTGCTCCTGGTAGGGCTAGTTTGGGTTCAGTTGTATCCAGTGTGATCAACCTACATGTATGTGAACAGAGGTACCTTTTTTAAGGTCTATGTTTTTACATATTCCTCTCCCAATGCCCTCCAAAGGGAAGGGATCCTTTAATGAAATGAAGATCCATCGCGTGCCTCCACAGCTGCCTTTCCATTTGGTGTGCAGTCAACTGTGTGTTTAATACATACATTGCTTCAGGATTTCCAGAGCAGATAAGAAGGATGCTGATGTCAGAATGTGGTGCAGAGAGAATCTGCACACAGGTAGCCCCGTGAAATTTAACTCAGTGAATAATTACCATGATGATCATAATTAATAATTATCTTGTGCCAGTGGAGAATTGTACTAATTGGTAATCTCTTCTCTTAAAAGTCCTAATATTTTATTTCTGCTTATTGCTAACTATCAAGTGGAATACTAATAGAAATGTGGATGACTGGTATTGTAATAATTATAACTGTAATCACATTCAGCAGCTAACCTCTAATTAAAATAAATCAGATGATGTAGTGAATTGGCTACATACAGTTGTGTTTCCAATAATATATCTTATTGGGAAAAAGTTATTTTCTCCCACAGAAAGCCTTTGAAGACCAGATTAAAAATTATGTGGATGTGTTGTATTTCTAAGGAGGTGTTTTCTGTGGTAATAAGTAGGTTAATTGCATATTCATCAGGTGATGGAGTTTCAGGATAAACACAAGTTAGCACGTAATAAGTACCACTGTTTCTAATGGAATTATAATGTTGTCACTATGCAGTTATATGCAGGTCATTCTTGGTTGTTCAGCTAGTAATGAATATATGTATACAAACCTGAAATTTCTTGACTGAACTCTGAAAATCAGATAAAATGATCCATGTGATTTTTAAAACACTGGGCTGTGTGATTAGGATTTGACAATTTTTATGTTTGCTTCTGAGCATTTTCCAAAATGATGCCTACAATTAACAAATATATATACAATACACATATATATGTATATCTGGGTGTGTGTCTACCAAATATCAGTCTCAGCCATCTTTAATCACTCACCAGCAGACAATGACAAGAAAGCTGATGACAAATGCATATGTGCCTATCTTCACATGGATGGAAATAGAGGACAGGCCAATCCCTTAAAGTGACAAATCAGAGTAATAATTAAATTCAATATTTTTAGGAAACTTTTGTGCTGCTTTCTGGTCTTGCATCTCCCTAGTGCACAGCCCATTTTCATTTATTCAGTCAGTGAACTTTTTTCTATAAAAGGCCAGATGGTAAATATTTCAGGCTCTGTGGGCCATTCAGTCTCTATTGAGACTAGTTGACTTTGCTGTTGTAGAGAAAGCATCCATAAACAATATGTAAAGGTGTGGGCATGGTTGTGTTCCAATAAATCTTTATCAAAACAAGTGTGGAGCTGGATTTGGCCCACAGACCATAATTTACCTGTCCTTGATATAATACAAAATACTTATGAGGGTTTATATGCCAAGTGCTATTCTAAAAACATGAGGTAAAGGGATGATAAGTGAGATAAGACTCCTTTTCTCATCCAGCTTCTGCTGTATTAAATAGATACCTACTACATGCATGACAGTATGCTGGGGCGCGCTGATAAGGAAAGAGATATTTTCCTTGACTTCTGCAAGTTTAGAGTTTTCTGAAGAACTTAGATTCAAGCATCAATGCTAATAACTGCGGGTAATAGCTCATGCAGAGTAAGCAACTACAAGGTGTTACTAGAGTTCAAGTAAGGAAGATACAAACCATCAACCAAGATTTCATCAAGGTGTTGTCATTTGAGGATTTTTAGCAACAGTTACAGCAAAAGCAAACAGCTGTGAAAGACGAGGGCATGAGTGTCAAAGGAGAACACTAATTACAGAAGTAAGAACAAGTATCAGAAGAATGAGTGTGGAGATAGTAAGGAAAGTAGACTGGTGGGAGAGGTTGTTGTGGGACCACAGGTGAAGACCACAATTCAGAGTTTAATAACCCTGTGCGATAAAATGATAGCCCACTCTTGTTGATTAACATTTAGTTTCCAATTTTTCTCTTGTAAAAAACAAAACCTGAATGAACATTTGTGTGTATATGTCTGCATGCAATAGAGTTGCGGCACATATTGGTAGAATATTAACTATACCCATTTGGGCCAATTATCCATGTTGATGGAGTACTTTGGGCTTTTTTGGCTCCCAGTGGGAAAAAGAGAAGAAACATAAATAGTCAGATGATGTACATAGATGTGATCAACGAACAAAACCTGAACTCAAGTCTGTTGAAGTTGAACAGTTTCTTATATAGTTTTCCATTGTTTATCATTACAGTTGGGTTACTTTTCTGAAATGATGAATTTTATCAATGATTCTCAGCCATTTTTAATCAGACTTCTGGAAATGAACAGCCACTCAAAGCCTGCAGAATTTCACTAGTCACATTGTCCTCAAGTCCAGGTGATGGGGTCCTTTCTGAAGCTAACTTTAAGAATCAGTGACTCCAGATCATGCAGATTTCTCCTCAACTTGCCTGAGTATCCAACAGGTTTTTTACATAGTTTTGCAGAAAAGGGTAAGGGGATGAAGACAAATTTGGGCACATTTAGGAAGGAAGCAAACTTATTACAAGTGAATAGCATATACCAGCTTTTGTCACCCTATCTCCTGCTCCCAATCAGGCTTGAAAAGAGGTGTGTTAAGTTTTGCACCTATCTCATAGGGCTGTTTGCCATTGCTTACTCTTTCCTCACTTTCTCTAATTAAAATTTATTAATAAGTGTGATATGATAGCCGAACTCAGACTATAATCAGATCAAGATGAGTTACTTTAGAGCAAAATGTTCTAACTCCCTTCTAGAAGGCTCTGGACAGATAGCTGGCTCAGAACCTCATTGTATCTCATTACAGTTGTTATATTACACTTAGAACCCTGGTCTCAGCTTGGGGTCCCACAAGCCCTCTCCCTCCAGTCTATTTTCATTATTATTTCCACACTCATTTTTTTGATACTCAGATCTATCTTATCCTGCCATTTAATGCTTAGAAACATCCTATCATCCTCTGGTTTCTCTTATACTTGTCACCACAGATAGTCTGCAGTCTCTAGTATGGCAGCTGAGGATCAGCACAGTCCAGCCCAAATTACTTTTCCAGGCTAAAATGGAATAATATATAACAGTTCAAAAAATAAACCCAGTACATATCAACATGGATAGAACTCAAAAATAAATAAATAAATAAAGCATTGAGTTTTAAAATGACAAATTACAGAATGGCAGATTTTTTTACACTATTTGTGAACTTTCAAAACACAGTAACACAATAGCAATACTCTATTACTGTCCAGATATACAGATAAAAATGTCTGTAAATTATTCAAAATTTATGAAAGTACTACCTCTGGAGCAGGAGAAGGGAACAAGATGGATGGGGACTTCAACCACACCTACAGCATTTCATAACTTTTTACTCTAACTGTATTCTAAGATTTAAAGAAAATGCTAAAAAATTAGCAGGTCTGCATGGGATGATTCCTTGATCACAGTTTCTTAGAGGTAAGAAATACATATTTCAACCATATTTAAAAATAGTTATGTTTTAAATCAGGCTGATTTCAAGCCAACTTTGTGTAATTTTTTCTGACATTGTGTTTATCCAATTTATGTCATTATAGTCACATGTTTTACCTAAAAAGTATTGATTAGAATTCAGTATTTTTGATTAAATTATGTTGTTTAATTACAACTTCTGTAAAACAAGAAACTTTTAAGATCAGTTTTGGCCAGGAATGTTTACCTAAAAATTTGCAGTTTAGCTCAATAACATGGATGGTGCTTTGGCATCTATTGTTGAACACAGGGCAACAGGCCCAAAATGGAGTCACTTATGCTAAACCCAGGGTCACCAAACCGAGACTTAGCTTAATTACAGTTTTAGTTTTCCCAGAAAAGGAATCATAAACCAGTCAATTAAGAATCAGTTGATCAACACTAGTTAGGCCATCTGCCTAAAGGTCATCTGCCATCCCCTAAAGGAAAGTAACCTTGCAATAACCAACCCGCTTTTTTACCTAGTATAACTTCGTTGTTCGCATTCTTTTCTTTTCTGCCCTTAAAAGTCTTTCATTTTGTACAATTCCTCAGAGCTCCTTTCTTCCTGCTAGATTGAATGCTGCCCCATTCGAATTGATTTTTGCTCAAGTAAACTCATAAAATTTTTAATATGCCTCAGTTTATCTTTTAACATGATGGAAGTGGAGCCTTTCCGTTAAAATCAAGGTATATGTTGCTCTCAACTGAAAAACACACCAAGAGAGCAAATAGGCTGAGTACACCTAAAACACCAAGCAAATAAAAGCTCTAAAATACAAACCTGTGAAGAATTTTATGTACATATATGTACATTTTTTAAGTCATTGAGATAATCATAATGTGGAAATCAGAATATTGTACTTTTTTTTTTAAAGATTTTATTTATTTATTCATGAGAGACACAGAGAGAGGGAGGCAGAGACATAGAGGGAGAAGTGGGCTCCATGTAGGAAGCCCGATGTGGGACTCGATCCCGGGACTCCAGGATCGCCCTGGGCCAAAGGCAGACGCTCAACCACTGAGCTACCTAGGCATCCCCAGAATATTGTACTTTTAAACACATATTTGACAGATTTTTCCTTGTTTATCAACTTTTTGCCTCCTATGCTTGGCTGTTCCTCATTATCTTCTTTCCATTCAGAGTTGTTCAGAGCTTCTTTCTCCAGTCCTGTAATGCCTTTTGACTTTTCATCTCCTCTTATGGAGAAACTCTTACAGACTTTTCCAGAGCTGCTTCTCATCATGAATCAACTAGCTCTGCCTCAAATCATTTGGAACTTTCTAGAATCCGCAGTCAGTACAGGCATGTAGGGCGGGCTGGGTGCACAGGCCCTGCAGAAGTGGCGTCTAATTCTCAGAACCACCAGGATGTCCATTGCCCAAAGCCAAGAGGATTGTGGGGATGATGAGCACCAGCCAAACGTCCCATGCAGATGCCAATCAAAAGGGAGAGATGCTCTTTACCAAATGATGCGCCCTGGGAAAACAGAGACGCTTGAAAGGTTTGACTCCAGTACCTTTGTTCTCCGCTTCGCCTGATATCTCGTGGAGGCTGCTCTTTGTTTTTCCGCTGGAGATCGTGCGGGAATCAACTGCCAAACATGCCTTCCACCTCCATGCCATCTAATTATAGCCTGTAACACTCCGCCGTGCTGACAGTGCTGAGCTATTGACTCTTGACACTCTCTAAAGCTCTTAATTATCTTTTCACATAAGCCCCTTTCAGACCTGTCAACTTCTTTGTATTGTTTATGGAGGGAAAAAAGTAGCATATTAAGATTTCAGGACTGTGCACTCAGAGGCAAACTTGAAGTTACACTTGTGAGTGCTCTTGAATGTCTGTGCACTCATAGACACAGACAAGGGAAGAGGTTTCAGATTGTGAAACAGAGCTGCAGGATGACAATTTCGCTGCCAGCCTGGAATGGGGATATGGAAACTTATCGGGCAAAATAAAATTAATTCAAATTTTAATCAGTCTGCCACTGAAGTCATTTTTAGCCTTTATCTTCTTGGGAGTTCAAATAAATATCCATATATACCCACACTAGGTATATAGATATGTGGTGCGTATATACCTACATATATATATGTGTGTGTGCATATAAGTATATATCCACACTTGTATACATATACATGTGACTGATATAAAGTGTCTGAAAAAAGCTTTAAAAAATTCATTCAGAAGCTTACTAAGTTTTCACTCATTGTGGGATTTGGCAATTTCAAAGAAAGATATGTGAAAAGAGAAGCAAGGTCAGTATCAAACTGACTTACAAATTCTATCATTTGAGTCATGGTTATAGAATCAATTTTTAGACATTCTTTTATTTCTTGTTTGTTTTAAGAAGCACCATTTGTTAGCACTAAAGCACTTGTTGGCTTAAAGTCTTACATTTTTAAGTAAAATAATAATGGATAATTCTAATTATTATTTAATTTTAATCTTAAGGCAGGTGGGTGCCCATAGGAAGGGAGGGTGTGAGCACCTGCACTCAGGTGCCTGAGCAACCATGTGTGTATTTCTCACTCTGACCTTTGGATGTCCCTGCAGGTTTCTCCTTTTTCCCAACAGAGATAATGCAGAGTGGACTTCAAAGAGGAAAACCCTGCTGTAGCTCTGCCTAGAAAATTCACTATATCGGTGCAGTTTTTAGATTCTGAGTTAGAAAAGAAGAGGATGCCTCCAAGTGGGAGGTAGCAGTAGGGAAGTAAAGTAGAGAGGCAGCAAAGCTCCAAGAAGCCAAATGGTTGGGCAGAGAAGTAGAAACCTCACTGTAAGTTTGCATCTACAATTCAGACATCAGCTCCCCCCAGCTCTCATTAGATGAGAAATGAGGCACTTTCTAGAACCGCTTCCTTGCAGGGTCACAGTATCACCAACAATCCTGCAGGAGGTGATTTGGCTTTCATGGGAGTTTGATATAGGGAAATTTATAAGAATATACATAATACTCAGAATAAGAGAAAAGACTAATAATATTAGTTAGGATGGTGGTCAACATAGGCAAATGGTAGAAACTTAATTTTTACCTCCACAAACAAGATGTGTTAAAAATATTTCTGTAAATCAGTGTTTCGGAATTTAGAATCCTCATCTTATAGGAACATGCTTATCAATAGTGGTTATTTTGGAGACTCATCTCCACATATGCATTTTACCCACAATCTAATATGTTATTTTACAGTGTATACAGCATAGGGAGCAGTACATGGAAGTAGGATATGAGGACAAATTTGGCTTAATTCATTTTTTTTAATTACCTTAAGTCACAACTTCTTAAATTGTACATTTTAAACTTGTGACTTTCATTGTATGTCAAATAAAGTTTAATTAATGAAATTTAATAAATAAAGTCAATGAAGGTCAAATAAAGTTGATTCTGTTAAAAATCCAAGAAGAGTTAAGGGAGCCCCATTTCTCCCCTTCCTCAATCTCAGATGTCATATAATAGGAGAAAAGACAGTAAATTTCAGTTTGCCTTATTGGTGCTGAAGCTCAACAAAATGAAAGTTACAGAGGTCCTTATAAGCTGACCTCAGATCAAAATAGAATTGAAATTATCATCTTTATCTGAAAACTTGGTCTGATCTGCAATCAACATATTTTCCAATGAATTGGTCTTGTTAGGAATTTGACACTTGGCAGCAACAATTATCTCTTTTAATTTGTGTACTAATCTATGTTAATTGCAGAACAATCAGAAAACAAAGATGTGCAGGGAAAAAAATCACATTTGATCCTGCCTCTGAAGATCCTCTTATAATCACCTTTTGATTTTTAAATTCTAGTTAGAGAACATGGTTACAAACCATTCTAAGCAGTATGAAAGCCAAGCATAATCTATATTTGGGTTTAGAAATTCCCTCGGATTTGATTTTTGAATATCAGGAAATCATCCACACATCAAATTACTATACTATTATCTTCCTGACTTGAGAAACTAATTATTTCATAATAAAGAACTTGTTTTCTAGCTTCTAAGAACTAGAATAAATACAGCTCTATGTCCCCATTATTAACTCACACAAATTAGGTATAATTTCAATATGATGATTTTTTTCAATTCAGCTTTTACTTCCTACATCCATACTGATAGGTAGATACAACCCACAAAGAGCCTCAACCACCCCTCAACAGGCACACACCCACACAGGTGCCCCATCATCTGGTTTGTTGTCTTTATACTACCTATGGTATACAAAAGGACCATGGAAATGTGGTTGTGCTTTTATTACAAATACATATATTTGAATAAGCAGGTTTTATCACTATCTCTTCCAAAATCTTACTGCCATGCTTTTTAAAATCTTCTTATGTATAAGAATGATGGTATTAATAAAGCAAAAAATAACAAAGTATCTTTATTTCCCTCTTCATATTGCTTTGGTTTCCCTTATCTTCTCCTTGCCTCGTACATTTCTATCTTCTCTCTTCTTTTCCTTCACTAGCACAAAGCCCATTTCCCCAAATCCCTGTTCTTTCACTTACTCAATTCCATAGACTCTCTGACTTCTGCCTCTAATTTACCACCTCCACCAAAATTTATTAAAAATCTTCCCTAATCTTATCTCCTGTTAATCTTACAGAATAAAGCCAGTTTGGAAAATGCTAGTTTGGATTCTGTTAGGGAAAGAATATTGTGAATTGGAAAGAATGGGCTCTGAGACCAGACAGCCTTGGATTGTAATCCCCAATCTTTTATTAACTAATTATATGACTCAATTAATAGCTTCAATGCCCTGATCCTTAGACTCCTCATCCATAAAAACAGGTGCAGTGATTCCCACCTTATAGATTGGTTGTTCTTTATGCTATTCATCAGAAAGTAAAACCAGAACCTTAAGAAAGCTACCTTGGAGAGATGTTCCTTTTGACCCTTTGTGGTCACCAGAATTTCAAGGTAGATGATTTGTCTTCCCATCTGCCAGTTGCTCTCTTCGTTCTGTCATTCTAAACCTTCTCTGTTAGCCCTGCCTTCTCTGACACCTCCTGCTCTTGCTACCTGCCCAGTTACCATCATCCCAACCTAAAGTTCTCTGGTTTGATCTAGGACAGATAAAAGGGTAGGACACTGGAGTCAAACACAGCAGGATTCAGATCTGGATCCTGCTGCTCACTACCTTTCCAATGTTATCAAGTTACATAACCCCTTTGAATTGCAGTTTCCTCAACTCTAAAATGAAATCAGTAACACCCACGTCTCAGGGTTATAAAGTGTATGGTGCAGTGCCTGGAACAGAGTAGGTACCGAATAGCTGGGATTAAGTCAGGTTACTTCTTATGATGCCCACCAGTTATTTCACTATTTGATTTAAATCCATTGGAATCCATTGCTGACTTCCTGACATAAATAAAAGAAACAAAGCTTCTTACTGACAATGATGATGTCATAGTTTCTTATGTTAAGAGTCACGCACAAACACGAGCAAGTCATATTCAATTGCCAAGCCTGTGTTTCCTAAAGCACTAGCTAGAAAGCAGAATTATTGGGTGTGAGGTTGGTGTTAAAATCCAGATTCCCAGGCCTTATCCCAGACTTATTGGTACAGAGTGTTTTGCAGAGGCTGGGGAACCAGAGATCTGGTATTTTATTTATTATTTATTTTTTATTTAAAAAAAAATTTAAAGATTTTAGTCATTTATCCATAGCGACACAGAGAGAGAGAGACAGAGACATAGGCAGAGGGAGAAGCAGGCTCCGTGCAGAGAGCCCGATGAGGGACTCGATCCCGGGACTCCAGGATCACGCCCCGGGCTGCAGGTAGCACTAAAACGCTGCGCCACTGGGGCTGCCCAAGATCTGGAATTTTAATACACTTTTCCATGGACTTCAGTTTGCACTGAAGTTTTAGGAAATGCACTAAGTGAAGGCCAGTCACTGAGAGTGAGTAATGAATATAACTTGAAAGATTCTCAGCAGACAAAATCATTCCCTGACTGCATGTGCAGTTTCTTTGTTTAAAAGAGCTGTTATGAGGACTAAAAATATGTGGGATCCTGTAGCTAACAAGTCCCTAGTCAACATTGTTACATTTATTTATAAAAATCTTGGTTAAAATGCAATTATGTGGTACTTGGAGGTACTTATAACTCAAAGGCTGGATGCCTTTCATTCTTGCGCCCACCACCAACCCAATGGGCCAGTTTCCCTCAGTTCATGGTCCTCTCCCATCATGAGTCCTTACACTCACATACCTTCAGGAACCACGGGATCATTTATTCAGGAACAAGACTTCTTTCTGAAGCTAGCCCCTGACCACAAAATCTCTCTTGTCTGTAAGTCGGGCCATGGGATTGCTATCCACATATCAATGGTTTTATGGTTCATACTCCAGCCCCCACCCCAAAAAAAACTAGTAAAGTTCACCCAGACAGGGCTATGCTTTCTTACAGGCTTCTTTGCCACATTCCTGGAGTGACAGTTTTCCAGAAAGTATTGCTGGCCAAAATAAGCTCAAGAGCATTTAAGCATTTGGAGCATTCTTGTGTTGACCACTGGGAATTAGGGCCCTTCTTCTTCTCACATAAAGCTGAGCCACCTAGGCCAGCCCCCATGAGAAGACAAAGGGGAAAGAGAACATGTCTGAGTCAGTGTTGCCCTGCCTCTCACAAGGCACCACCTGCTCACCACTGCAGCACACCAACTCTTCTTTTTTTTAAAAAAAAAGATTTATTTATTTATTTATGATAGACACAGAGACAGAGAGAGAGGCAGAGACACAGGCAGAGGGAGAAGGAGGCTCCATGCAGGGAGCCTGTTGCGGGACTCGATCCCAGAACTCCAGAATCGCGCCCTGGGCCAAAGGCAGGTGCCTAAACCGCTGAGCCACCCAGGGATCCCACACCAACTCTTTATACCATCCGCTCTGGGTATTTGTGAAAAGTTTGGCCTTTCTGTCCTCATTAAGTGATGCTTTAATCAAAATGATTAACATGACTGTATCATAGACCAGATAGTACATGAGTTGTGGTTCTGACCCTAAATGTGGCTAATTGTTCACCAATTCCATTTCATCTTCTCCTGAGGCACAGGAATCAACTACATTCCCCAGCCATCCTTGCAGAGAGTTATAGCTGTGAACCGAATTCTAGCCAATAAGAATTGAGCAGTAGGGACATGTGCATCTCCCAGGACTAGCTCCTAAAGACCTCCCATATCATACCCTCTATGTACTTTCCCTTTGCAGTGGCTTCATACGTAGCAATGTTGGAAAACACCGAGTCCTCCAAAATGCACATCCAACTCAACTACAAAAAAGTGCTTTTTAGGGATTATTACCAAGAAATGAGTTCAGCTTTAAAATATTGATAATCCTTAGGGAAAGTTTACAGTACATCACATTATCTTCAGGTAGGGGAGACAGACAGTGTTCCCATTTTCTAGGTAAAAGAAAACCAGAGGAGATAGAGTGACATTTCCAAAATCACCAAAATCACATTCAAAATGATGAGGAAAGGAGTTAGCATTTAGACTTTGGTCTTATGACCCTAAATCTAGTGCACTTTCTCAAAGCTAATGTTGGCCTTCAAGCCTTAATGAAAGCTCTTATAGCCACTTCTCATGAAGAGCAAAATCAGGTCAGCTTTGTTTGCCATCAGGCAGATATCACAAAGAGCATCCCTACTTAATTTCAGGGTCCATTCGTAATTTGTATGGAGAACTTAGGAAGTTGGGAGTCTTCTTTCCTCCCACTAAAAATGGCTAAGGCTCTACTTCAGATTCTGATGTATATTTTCAAGTACAATACTGTCTTCACAGTCATCTACCCTGATTTGAGATCCTGAATTCCAAACTCCGACTCTCAAATTATATCAAACTTGCTTCTAACATTCTGATTCCAAAGCTCCTTAACTTCATTTCACCAAGTTTCCTGAGTTGAAATCGCCAGTTTTTAAATCCCTCTTCTTACACAAGAGCTCAGAACAAATGGAAGCAACCAAGTTCACTTAGCTGAGAACTGGGAGAATGATGGTGGCTATGTTTACTGATTCTAGACCAGAAGAATGTCCTTCAGCCTATCATTAATTTGGCACTTTCTATAAAAATTCTACTGGCTGGGGCACCTGGGTGGCTCAGTCGACTGGTAGTTAAGCATCTGCCTTTGGCTCAGGTCCTGATCCCTGGGTCCTGGGATGAAGCCTGCTTCTCCTTCTGCCTGCCCTTCCCCTACCCACCTCCCCCACCCCCCACCCCACGCTCACGCTCCCTCTTGCTCTCTCTCTCAAATAAATAAAATCTTAAAAAAAAAAATTCTACTGGCAAAGGATTAGGTGTTGGTTTGTTTTGTTTCATAGGCTTTTTTCTTTTAAGCCCAACAGACGTTCACTTTATGAGCTGCACTAACATTTCGGCTGACTCTAGGGCAATCCGTCCCATTGGAACACCCATTTTGCTTCTCAGCAAGGGAGCAGCCATGGTGAGCTGGCACTGTTAGCATAACAATTTACAGCTGAGGTTGCTGCATTCCCAGCCCTTGCAACGTGACCATGTATACAAGCATAAATATGCCCAGAGACAAGGGAAATATGTCCAATTATTTTATTGCATTATTTTACAATGTACATCATGTCTCCCCAGGCATTGAAAATAGCCCAAGTAAAATGCAAATAAAGATAAATCCTGTGATCATCAAAACAAGCACCAAACCAAAAATATTCCTTTGGTTTGTGGTCAAATATGTTTGGGTAGAAGGCTTTTTTTTTTTTTTTCATCTTAAGTCTGTTTCTTTTACGTTATATTTAAATTAATTACACATGGAAATATTTCTACAATGAGATATGGTGATGGTTTCCTGAGAACAAAGCTCAGTGGAAAATCCTAGATTTATTTGGGGACACATCTGATGCAAAATTATGCCATCTTTTATTTAGTTATAAGCCTGAAATCTAACAACAACAAAACATTGCATGTGGTAATTCTCACTGTCAATCTTGCTTTCTCTTGCTCAAAAAGAAAGAAAAGGAAGGAAAGAAAAGGAAATCATTACAGTAATGATATAAAGAAATTTAAGAAAATTATTATAAGATCCAGGAAACTGGACTTGCCAGTCAGTCTCCTTTTGTGTATGTTATATTTTTTAACATGTATTAAGCATCCTTAGCTCACAATATGCTATTTATAATATAAGAAATAAACAAATAGTTTCATTTCTAAGTGGAATACCAGTACCTACTTTATGCTGTGTAAATAGATTTCTAAAAGTATCGTGTCTCACTTTGAAATGCTGACTTGAGCCAGATATGAGGTGAACATTCATTTCTAACAGGCAATTCAGTGTACCCCACAAAACTTGACACTCCCAGAAAAGATGTTCAGAGAATCAGCCTGGACACTGGACAAAGAGAGAATGGTCCAAGTACTTCATTGGAATATTTCCTTAAATACTATAAGCAATAAAGAAAATAGTGAGAATTGCTAGACACATTAAATACAGTACAGGTGCAATAAATAAGCATTGAATAAATGCATGAAGGTGTGAATTAATAAATAGTTGCATGAAAATAAATGGATTCTTGAAACTGAGTAAATCCAAGTCTGAAAAATTACCAAATGTGGTCATAGATGGAAAGAAGTCTGAGGAAATTATCTATTAAGACCTTGCTAAGAGAAAGAAATTAAACTGAGAGACAGCATCAGTACAAAGGTCTCATAAATCTAAATACATTTCTTCTGACAAAGAATACCTACTATTCTGCCCTCCATTATTGCTTAAAATGACATCCTGGGAAAATAAGTTTTCACAGAACAAAGTAAAAGAAGATGTGTAGGTCTGAAGAAGAGGTGGGATTTGGTGAATGTCACCATGAGACATATCCATGGGACCATGATGAGATACCACTCCAAGCCAATTAGGATGGCTGGTATTTAAAAAGTTTTTTAAAAAGGAAAAGAAAAAAGAAACAAAATAACAAGTGCTTGCAAAGATTTTGAGAAAATGGAATCTTGTGCATTGCTGCTAGAAATGTAAAATGAAGTAGCCACTGCAGAAAAAAGGTATTGGACTCCTTAAAGAATTACCCATATAATTACCATGTAATCCAGCATTTCCACTTCTGGGTATGAACCCAAAAGAAGTGAAAGGACTTGAATAAATATATGTACACCCATGTTCCCAGGTGCATTATTTACAATAGCCAAAAGGTGAATGCAGCCCAAGTATCTATCAATAGATGAACAAATAAGATGTGGTATGTACATGCAGTGGAATATTACTATGCTTGAAGGAGAAGGAAATTCTGAGACATATTCCAACATGGATGAAACCTGAAGACAGCATTCTAAGTGAAATAAGCCAATCACAAAAGGTCATATTGTGTGATTTGACACGTATGAGGTACCGAAGGTAATCAAATTCAGAGACAGAAAGTAGAATGATAGTTTGCAGGAGCTGGAGGGAGCAGAGGGAGGAATGGGGAGCTAGTGTTTACTGGGTACAGAACTTTATTTAGGGAACATGAAGAAGCTCTGGAGATGGATGGTGGTAACAGTTGTACAAAGTGTGACTATCTTTAATGCCACAAAAACTGTACACTCAAAAATGGAAAAAATCATAAATTTTCAGTTGCATATATTGTATCATAATAAAAATACAGACTTATCCATGAGGACAGAAGTCTAATAGTGCAACCAAATACTATTCCAGAAAAATCCAAAAGGTAGGATTTGGGGACTTGTGTCTGTCCCCACTGAATATTTCTGAATTTTCCTTTCGTGTTAACGCTTTCTCTCTTTGACCATACAGAAAAACTCTAAAACTGCAGTGCCTTGTGTGCTGATCTTTAAGAGGAAGGAAAATCAGAGCCTGTCTTCAAATCTGCAGCAAGAAAGGGAGAGGTAGAAAGTGCTGAAGGAATCCACACTAGCTATAGGACCTTGGAGGAAAGGAAACCTAAGACCAGAGTACTGTGGAAAGTACTAAGAAAAAGTACTGGATTGCAGTACGCTTTACATGGCTTTTCCATCACCATCTAGGTACAGCCTAAAAGAGACCCAAACTTAAATGATTAAGAAGAATAGAGTCAGGGGAAATGAAAAGGGCACTAAAGAAGCACAATATGAAACTGAGTTATCACAAATCCACCAGCTTTTAATTTGGTCCCAGTATGGCATTCTCCTACAGTGAATTATACTTAAATGTGTTAGTGCAGACCTTCCCCATTAGGTTTGAAATTCTTAGTTGTCTATGTAGTAGGCATTCAACAAATGTATACTGAAGAAATGCATGATGAATAAATAAATACACAGATATAATAGCACCAGTTGGGACTCAATTCAGTCTGTGAAATCTTCTAAGTGCCTATGATATGCAGTAAATATTCTTCCCCAGAATTACAGTGAATCAGGAGAGTCAACCATGTAAATAATCAATAGTGGCTGACTGTGAGAAATATATCATAGAGTTTAGGAAAAGTTCAAAAAAAAAAAAAAGGGAGAGGTACAAGAAGCCTTTTGGAAGAGTAGATTTCAATGGGCCTTTGAAAGGTGCTAAGTCTGGTATGTAGTTAGAAAACAATTGGAATTCCAGAAAGAGAGAAGACTAAGTGTGCTTGGAGCACAAAAGCAGGAAAAAAATACAACTTGTAGTTAGAGAATAGCAAATATAGTTCTTAGTTCTGTAGGATCAAGAATGTATTACTGTGGGTCTTGTGGGAGCTTGGGGAAAATTGTAAAAGTCAAATTGCAAACCTGAGGGACTGCATATGATTTTCCATAGTATGGGAGATGATTGAAGGCTTTTGAGTAGAAAACAGACTTGGTCAGCTTTATGTTTGGAGAGGATTATGGATTTGCAAGAGGGAATGAGTACAGCGAGAGAACACAACAAGGAGGATATTACAAACAACCAGGAGAAACATCACACAGGACTCTGCCAGGACAGGGGCCATAGAGATGGGCCTTAAATATAAGAGGGCTCTGCAGTAGTCTCCTGATTCGTTTGGGAACTTTGGGAAACAGAAGTATATTGAGCATGACCACCTGGTAAAATGAGATATAAAGTATCCATCAGGAAAAGTTTGGACTGTTTTTTTGGTTTATTTTTAACGTAACCATCTCATCCTCTGGAAATCACCTCAGCATACCCGCCCCTCAACCCTGGTCTTCTGCAGCTGCTTCTTTTTCATGTCATATTGTTTCTGCACTGGTGTTATCTAAGCATTCATCAGTTTATCAGCACTGTTTTTCTAGGAGAACACAACCCATTCACAATTGCTCAGTAATAGCTGTGGTCCCTTGCTTTAGTCCTAAGAACATGAACATCGCCATGATCTGGGACAATGTCTATGGTGCTCAGTGGGCATGGCACAGGATAGATGGAAAATGGAAACAGGCCATCTACAAAAGGACAGCAGCAGCTTGGAGAAAAGAGTTCTAATAAGTGTGTCAGAAGAATCCCATTTGGCTTCTTTCCCTGGTCTCATTTTCCTCATCTATAAAAATACTGACTGTCTTCACCTCCAAGGTAACCTCAAGCAAGACTTTTGTTAAAGTGTTCCATAAAATTAAAAATGAAAAAGACTTGCAAGTGGTTATTTCATTGTTAGAAGAGGGGATCATGAAGTTTTCTCAAAGGTCTGCATGTGGAAGAGACTTAAGAATTTTCATATCCTCTTAGAAACACAGCTAACACCAGAGGCTTTAAAGCCAACATTGGAATGTCAGCATGACAAGACTTCTCTGAAGATGGTGGGGTTCTAGGCCATAGGCTGTGGTCTGATGTGGATCTAGTAAAGCATGGCAGACTGTAGGCTGGTAGGATCAAAGCATCAAGTGCTAAATTGGACTATGTGTTTCTTAGCCTCGCCTCCCTTCTATAATTCTAAGAAATATTTCTCTTTTGTGATGACTGAGCAATGCTAGATGTCATTTTATTTTTATTTATTTGTTTATTTGTTATTTATTTATTTACTAGAGAATGAGTGCAGGTAGGATGGATTGTGGATGCAAAAAGAGAGGGATAGAATCTTAAGCAGACTCCCAGCTGAGCTCAGAGCCTGAGGCAGGGCTTGATCTCATAACCTTGAAATCATGACCTGAGCCAAAATCAAGAGTCGGATGTTTAATTGACAGACATCCAGGTGCTCCTAGATGTCATTTTAAACCACATGGGTTTCATATAAACCAAAAAGGAATGTAAAAATAATTATATTCTTAATAAAACAACAACAACAACAAAACAAAGACAAAAAACAAAATTTCTCTGTGAGAAGTTAAAGAAGAGTCTAGTGTCCTGCTGATTCCTCAGTTGAAGAACTTGAACGCCAATAACTTCCTGATGAATGAAAGTGTAAATAAAGAAAATGGAGATAATTTCTCCCACCTTCTTCAAAGATAATTTTCCTTAGGAAGTGCTATGATTTGTATGCCATATTTCAGTTTTAAAACATAATGAGATGCAGTAGATAAGAGTCTTGCTTCAAAATCTTTGGTGTTGCTCACTGGATGTAAGAAGCCCTAAGCAAGTTCCTCAAACTCTTTAGGGACAGGCTTGCTCAGCTGTAGAAACCGGTTTATAATGCATAACCTGGAAGCAGGCCTATTGTAAGTGTGGCAAAGCAAGAGAGTGTCCAGATTTGAGTCTTAGTAGTATTCACATATAGTTTGCCATGTCTAGCAAACAGTTGGCCAAACCTTCCATTAAGCGTGCTGGAGTAGAGGCTGAGGAGCTTCCCATGAAAGAACTCAAGCTCGGTTCACTGTTAAGTTCAAATACAGGAGGATGCATCTAGTGAACTAGGGATGCTTGTACAATGGAAATCTCTTTGCAGAAAGGCCAACAGTATTTCTTGAGCATAAAAGACTTGTGCCAAATGAGAATAGAACAAAGAATTGAAACAAACAGTAACAAAAAAAATATAAATGAACAATGTTAGTTAATACATCCATCACCTCACATAATTACCATTGTTTTTGTGTGTGGTGGGAACACACTTAAGATCTACTGTTCTAGCAACTTTTAAGCATGTAGCACATTATTATTAACTATAGTCACCATGCTATACATTCAATCCCTAGAACTTATTCATCGTTTAACTACACATTTGTACCCTCTGACCAACATCTCCCCATTTCCCCACCTCCTAGTCCCTGACACCCACCCAATTTATATAATTTTGTATGTCAATTATATTTCAATAAAGCTGGAAAACCACATACAGACATACATAAAATGAACCAAAATCAATATCTCAGTTTATGGAATGGGGGAATGAAATGAGATGTCACAAAAACTTATTTGTAACAACAAAATTAAAAGCCCCCTTAAGTAGAAATGGAACAAAGAAATATGAACTAACCCACTAACAAAGCCTTAGCCCTCTGAATGATGTCTGATATTTATACTGCCTCCTAACTCAAGAAGAGGCATGGTAGGAGGAATTAAAAACTGAAATAACAATTTATTTTAAAACTCTGCCCTATATCTGGCAAAACAATCATGCTCTGTGATATTTTCAACAGTGTGCAAACAACAAAGGAGAAATATTCTATTCCACTTTGCCATGGAGGGCCATGTAGCTTTGTCGTCATAGAACTTGGACTAATTGGTTGGAAGCTCCTAGCGGAAGGGTACATGAGGGCACATTCAATGGGCCAGAGATGTTCCCTAGCAGATGCCCAGTGGGTAGATGTTCAACAGCATGGTATTAAAGGGGGTACCCAGGAGGAGTTTACAGAGCCTGGTAAAGGAGTGGAGTGCCAGGAAGGGTACTTTGATAATAATGGAAGAAAGCAATGTCCTTTAAGAGTGAAGAAGTCTGTTCAATGAACATGTTCTCTCAAACCCTCAGTAAGTAATGGAATCACTATTTAGAACTAAAAAAGAAAAAGTCACATATCAGAGATGAAAAGCCACAAAATGTTAATTCATCATTTCTTGAAGAATTTTAAGATTTTACTAATGTACATAGAAGTTGTACAGAACTAAATGTCCTTTCATAATTCAATGTTCCAAAGGAAGTTGGTCTGGCCACTCAGAACTGACAGAACCAGAATAGCTAACATGCTAAGAAACCCTAGGGTTTCCAGTTCTTATGTTTCATATGACCTTCAAGTTTAACTTCAAGTTTCAGATTTATATGAACTTTAAAATGAATTCATGAGTTTCATTTTTAAGTCACTGTGATTTTCATGCCTTTCTTAAAAAGACATTAACAACAGATCTCCCAGGGCTTACTTTAATCACACCCAACTCTGGAACCAAAAGAAGCAAGGGAAGTTTGTGGAATTGTACTTTAATGTATTTATGTTTTTGCCTACAGACATGAGGCAGAGAGAAAGTAGTCAAGTTCATGATTATGTGCCAATGGTTTTAAGGAATTCTAGCTCTCACTACAGCCATGAAGGAGATTTGTGGGTTGATAAAACTTGTTGATCAAAAGCATACTTTAATTTAGTATTTAGTGTAAGAATTCGCAAATGAGCTCCGGGTGTGTTTATGCGAGTCAGACACTATGGTAACCAGACTGTGAAATAAACTTGCTTAGGTGATGTGTAGGCGAGGCCAAAACAATTGGTCAATTCAAAGATTTCAATTAACAGACAAGAGATTGGGAAAAAATAAACCCTACTAATTTATTGCTAAGTTAACTGACCAATTTGGTCAAAAAGATCATTTTTTATATAGCCTTTGAGTTATGAAATTTCTAATAAGAAAAAATAATGTATTTTAGTGTACTATATTTTAGTATAGCATGATTGTACAATAAAATATTAAATTTCTTGAGTAGCCAGAGAATCGCCTACCATGCAGACACAATTTTCAAACAGAAAATGTAAAATGCATAGCAATTTCCAGGAATAGCACCAACAATTTCAGCAATTTCTAGAGAAGTAAACTAAATGAAAAGACTTACGAAAATTATTTAGGTACAATCTGGCAACTATTTTGTAGCAGTCTTTGATTAAAATAGCATTCCATAACATTGGGCCAATAAGAAGGCATTTTTCTAACACCAGATAGCTCCCCCAGTCCTATTTTGGAGACTTAATGGATGGAAAAAAGGTACCGACTATAGCAAAATGAAGCAAGTTTTAACTGACTCTCTATTCATTTACAAGGAGATTTCACTCCTTGGCTAGCAAGCAGTCCCTAGTGTGTTCAATACACCTAAGCTCCCTTTAGCATATTTACCTAGTCTGCTAGCACCTGTTGATCTGCATGATCAATAAGGACAAGTTGTGTTTGTTCCCAAAACTATTAAGCAAGTTTGAAGAAGATGAAATATGAGGACTATAAAATATTTATCACTTCCCAGAAAATTAAGTTGAATTCTTAGTAAAAACCCAGTAAAAATGAGTTACTAAAAGAAATGCTGTCATATTAAGTGTGCAGGAAAAAATCGTAAGCTTTCCACTCTTAAATTGCACTGCAAGTATCTTTAAATTCCCATTAAATAAACCAAATGTAAAAATGCATGTAATGGATTATTGGAATATTTACACAATAAATATAACAAAGCATCCTAACTGATGATGCCAAATTCCAATTGTTGTAAAAAAAAGAAGTTTGATTAATGCCAAATAACTCAAAGTGCCTTGACTTATTTGCCAAAACTCTACATATGTATATTTCACAGTAAAATAAAATGTGTAAGATACATGTGTACATTGTATAGGATATGCATAATAATATGCATATATATTAATGTACGAGTCTTATTGTATGATTATCCATTTTCTTTTAAGAGGGGAAAAGGGAGGAGTGGATCAGAGGGAGAGAGAGAGAATCTTAAGCAGGCTCCATGCTTACAACACTGAGGTCATGACCTTAGTTGGACACTTAACCGACTGAGCCAACCAGGTACCCCAACTCACTTTAAATGAAATGTCTATTTAACTGGTCAAACACTTAGGACAATTATTTCTAATAAGAGAACTTCTACAGGATAATCATGTATCCTTTTAGGCTACCAGCCTAAAATTGATAGAAATTCAAAAAACTCTAGATGTTAAGACAATTTATGAAACTCAAGTGATTTTTTTCTCAGTTTAAGAAAAAAATAGAAATTGAATGGGAAAGTACAGTTTTAATCACCCTTATTCTAACATATTGTGTAGTAGAATTAGATACAAAAGTACAAACAAATCAGGTAACAAAGTACATAATTCTGAGATTGAAAGATCACAAAGGAAATGTGAATGCAATGAAACTGAAGAAATTGAAGTACAGTGGATTGGGGGAATAGTCAAGAGCTCAGAGTCAAAAAACAGAGTTTGGGTATCAGATTTCATATGTATGTAATGTTTGCCTTCATATAAGATAATGAAAGACATGTGACTACTAAAACACATCTTGCCACCAAAAAGAAAAACCTCAAATTCTGCTTATTTTACAGAATTACTATGTTTACCAAAAATTGATAAAATTCTATAATTTGTAAATGCCTGTTGCATAATTTATATCGAAATTTATTAAAATAAATTAGCACAATGAGTATGTGCTTATAATCTTTTATTTTTTAAAATAAATGTGTGTACGTTTGTACATATATACGTAAAGATAAGTATAGATATATACATGCTGAACATTGGCCATTTCAAGGGACAAAGATTGGTCAAGGATGTGAGGAAATTATTATTATAGCTTTTTATTAATATATTTCTGTATTATTTAACATATTATATTAAACACACAACTAATTTTTAAAATCCAATGTAATAAAATGAATAGAATATGATCCAGATAGTTCTTTCAGTGAATATAATTTGGGTAAAATCTAATTCCACATTTCAGAGTAACAGGAAAAAATAACTTTTACTCATATTTAACTATTCTATTCTATACTGTTCTATTACAGTAATGATAATCTAGGTATTTCTTATCGAATCTCCCGTTGAGAACAACTTGAAACACTGGACTAAATATGTATGAAAAGAAAATATTTTAATGCAATGGCGAATTAACATCTCATTGAAAAATTATCATATCAAAATCCAAGAAATAAATCTTGAAAGCTGAAATCAGTATTTGAGGTTGCTTCTCTTCTAAGAGTATTTTCCAATTTCAGAAAGAAAAATTACTAAAAAGCTAAGCTATTGGGCTGTATGACCAAACTCTCACAAGTATAGGGAAATACAAATTAAAGCTGGGAACTCAGAAATGGGGGAAGTAAATCCCTGGAAAACCTTCCCAGCTTTCAGTTACGACTCTGAAACCACATACTACCTACAGGCAAGGGTAAACCAGTAATGAATCAATCTTGGCAAGGTCTAAACCTATTTGGGAATTATTTCAATTCTTGATTGGATTAATGTGATCTGGGATGGCTAATACCCCTAGCCACTTTCCAGGCATAAATGTAATTCTCAGAAGGAAGATGGTAAGTCAGGCCTCAATTTATCTCCTCAATTTTTTGTATACAATGTCTAGCACTCAATCAAAACTAACCATATATGAGAAGACAATACAGTGTGATTAAAAATTGAGAGAAACAGAGAAACTATATAAATAGACCTATAGCCCTATAAGAAATGCTAATTAGAGTTATCACACACACGTTTTATTTATTTATTTGAGCGAGAGAGAGAGCAAGCACAAGCGGGAAGCAGGTAGCAGTGGAAGTGGATGAAGCAGACCCCTCACTGAGCAGGGAGTCTAACACGGGGCTCAATTCCTAGACTCTGGGATTATGACCTGAGCTGAAGGAAGAAGCTTAACTGGCTGAGCCACCCAGGTGCTCCACACATAAGTTTTAAAACAGTTTTGCTTACTATGTTCAAAATATCAAAGGGAAAAAAATATCAAAGGGAAGACTTAGACTTTCAGTGAACTGAAAACTGTTACACAAAACGATGCTCCTTAAAATAAATTGCTTTCTTCTATACTACATAATCTTGTATGATTTTCAGAATCCTTTGACATAATCATGTCAGTAGCTAAGAAACCAATTAACCCAAATGAAATGACCCTTAGGATGCTTTTATCATAAAGCCTGTTTTCTCAGACTTTTTTAAATTTCAAGAACCCAGAATTTCTTTAACAATATTAATTTCATATCTTCTAAACATTATGGTTTCTAATGATCACTTTATATTTTGGAAAGACAGTTTTACTGCCCTTAATAAGTGACTGATTTCACCCAGTATCTTCCTTCTTATTCCCATACATTTTTCAATTTGTTCCCTTTCCTATTGAAAAAGGCTACTAATGCTTTCCTAATTACAAGTATGTTTTTTTTAAGATTTTATTTCTTTATTCATGAGAGACAGAGAGAGAGAGGCAGAGTCATAGGGAGAGAGAGAAGCAGGCCCCATGTAGGGAGCCAGATACAGAACTCGATCCTGGGACTCCAGGATCACACCTTGAGCTGAAGGCAGATGCTCAACCATTGAGCCACTCAGGTGTCCCCCTAGTTACAAGTATTATGAGTGTTGATGAGTAGCTACAGAAAGCTATATAATATATGCACTACAAATAATACACTGTTAGACTATAAAAACTGAGAATTTAATGACAGAATAAGCAAATGTTAAAAAGGTATACAATTATATGAAAATAAATTAAAAATTAAAATCAAGCTTTATTATTTCTTCTGTTTAGAGAATATTAGCTGCTTCAGTGTTTTCTTTACTTGAATAAAATTTATTGTGTTTGATATCTCAGCTTTATTTTTGTATGCATACCTACACACTCATATTTATGAACAATGGAACACATACAAAAAACAGCATAATGAATTGACATAGTTTATTTTTTTCTTCCAAAATATTCCTCTTTGGCCTGAAATCAGATGGAGAATTTCATTCAAAGAAACCCAAATTCTAAAATTCTGGAGCTCTGACATATTTGGAAGTGCATATTTCTTAAGAGGCTTTCCTTTTTTTCACACAACATAAATGGATAAATTTTTAAAACAATCATATCTAAAATACCAAAATGGAATAAATATTATCAAGAAACCGTTGATAATAAATCATATGCTAAAACACTGACCAGGAAATTTCTATTGTTTGTGGATGCTGTAGCTTATAGCATACCAATATTCCTAGAGAAAAAGATTTGAAAATCCCATAAACTATAAAACATCTGTTTGTAGACATCAGAGCACTACTGTGGCAGAAAAAATTGAGGGGGGCCCAGATTTTAGAGAAGGAAAAATAATTGAAGTTAACTCAAATTTTTGCTTTCTGATGTATCGTAGGACATTCTCAGAGCCCTAGCATGAGGAGATGGGCTGCAGAGGAAGGCAAGGTGTAGTTGAGAAGAGATGAGAGTATTTTCAGGCAATCTCATTAGTTCAATGAAGTCAAAACTTGAAGTTCAAGGCTGCCAAAACTGCCAGATATTGAGGAAACAAGATCAAAGTGAGAAGTGAGGTCCAGAGAATTAAACCTAAAACTGGAGCTCATTTTATTCTTGAGTCATTTGCTGATTAATCTGAGAAAAGCAAAAGCATAAGATGCAAAGCATAAGAAGCATAAGATGAAAATGCTTGAAAGGCATATGAGAATTTAGGTCATCCCTTTGTGCTAGGAAGCAAAAGTTAGAGTTCATGACCCGCAAAGTTAGATAGGTCTTAGGAAGCTCCAGGCTGCAGATTAAAACCACTGAAGGTGGATGAGTGGAAAAAAAACAGAAGTAGAGCAAGCCTTACATAAACACTGTGCACTAAACTGAGTCAGAACAGTCTGAAACTAGATGGAGTTGATCCAGCCTTCTGCTGCATGCCAGAGGATAGGATAAGGCTTCTCTGGAGGAAGAGAATGGAGTTCAAAGCCTCTACAGCTTTTTCATCAGTGTCTAACATTTAATCAAAATTACCAGACACAGCAAGAAATAAGGCCATGAGAAAATAGAGATAATTAAAACAAACTCAAAGGAGATCTAGTTTCTGATGCATATTTCACAATAACTAATATATATATTTTAGAAAATAGAAAATAATGTGAACCATCTCAAAAGAGAATTTAATATATGAAAAAGAGTTGAGTGGATGTTAAGGAAATAAAAAACACTATAACAATAGTTAGGAACTCAATACATGGTTATAAAAGCAAATTGATCACAGTCAAAAAAAAGTTTACTGGGCTCAAGATAGTAAATATCTAGACTGAAGCCTGGAAATCAAAGGTATGGAAATTATAGAATTAACTTGTGAAAATTACTGTAATAATAGACAGTAACAACTTATTCTCACTGTTACCTACAATCATTCTGCTAGCAACTCTGTACCAACCAGCTCTTCTGTCTGTTGTGCCAAAGCCAACAAGCCCCACCTAAATCACTTTGCTTATTTATGTCATTATTTAGATGGTGCTTGTCAGTGACAGTAACTAAGTACCTCACCAGCTTAGAAGAGCAAGTCAAAGAAATTAAAGAGATTATTGACTAGCCAGAGACAAAATGAAAATTGGTTGGTGCAGATACAGACTTGAACTATGGTTCCTAAGGTTAAATGTTTCTTAAATAAGCTTTGGACGCAGCACTGCAAAGTTAATCTGAATCTTTTCAAACTTTGCAATCAATAGCTCTTCCTAGTTAGACTGAGTATTAAAAAAGGGGAAGGGAGAAGGCTCTGAAATTCATCCAGGTGAAATAAAATAAGATTCAAAGTACAGAGTAGATTTTTTCCTATTAAAATGGAATATCACCACCTTATAAAAGATTTCTTCTCACCTTACATTCTACTTACTGATATTTAAAATGAATATTAAGGAATGTCTGGGTGACTCCGCGGTTGAGCTCAGGTCATGATCCTGGGGTCTTGGGATAGAGTCCAGCATAGGGCTCCCTTCAGGGAGCCTGTTTCTCCCTCTGCCTGTGTCTCTGCCTCTCTCTGTGTGTGTCTCTCATGAATAAATAAATAAAATATTAAAAAATAAAATGTGTAGTAGAAAAATATATTAAGTAAGGCACCCTTCTTCCTTAGACTACTTTATTCTTTTACCATGGTACTCACCTTCACTCCAGATATCCAAGAGTCTTCCTCCCTCCTTTATGTCTCCACACTCTCTTGAACTGATCTCAAAGTGGAAATTTATACCTCCAAAAGAATGCATGTATTGCTGTTGAAGTCAGGTACCCCATCATATATCTTATTTTTTCCTCAGTGAAAATTACTGCCAGTGGCTCTGTGTGAAGATAATGGTGTCATAAGTAGTACCATTTGACAAAGCGGATGTACATGGAACCGGCTGTGTTCTGGGGAAGACCAGTATCAGTTTGGATTAATATACCAAAGTGTTCATTGTTGAATAAAGACCTTTGAGGAAAGTGAAGGAAATTTTTGTCAGAGGAAATCAGGGGAGTTTCCAGGAGAAAAGAGTGTCATATGCAACAAATCTCTTTCCCTAAATTTTGGAGTTAAGGAGATAGGGGAAAACTCACACAGCTTTACAATTGTCCAGGAGGAAGGAATAAAATCTCTGAAATAAAGCCACTCTGTAAAACTACGTGTATTGAGAAATGTGGTACCTTGTCTCTGATTATTGCTGCAAGCAGAACAATCCACATCTGCTGCAAGAAGCTACTTAGGAGTGACTAGAAGAGAGGAGCCAACTCCAGACATGAGCTACCTTCCAGGGCCAGCTCCACCATGGTGGACCATGCACATCTAGGGAGCCTTTGTTTCATAATCTAGAAATTGCAGCTGCCCCTTCTACTTGCTGCATAGCTTCACTCTGTCACCTGCCAGAAAAGGCCTTGGCTTCCCTGTCACCTATCTAGTTGCTTCTTTCCAAGACAGGAACATGCCTGGTGTGATTGCTGGATATCAAGGAGGCCTAGTAGTGAGGAGGTAAAACAGGAGACGAAAAATAAGAAACAAATAACAGTCAGATCTTCTATGGCCTTAAAGTTAATTTATGGATTTTTTGCTTTTATTTGAGTGACACAGGAAGCCACTGGCAATTTTGTGCATAAAAATGACATCACCTGACTTACACTTTAATGGGATTCTTCTAGCAGCTATGCTGAGGATAAATGACAAGGGAGCATAGTAGAAACAGAAATAGCAGTTTAGAAGGTAATGCATTAATAGAGGTAAAATAGGATGATAGTTTGGAATAAGGTACTAGCAAGGAAGATGCCAAAACAAATATTCATATTTTTAATGACTATAGCTTTTTTAGTATATTACAGCATATGCTTCCTCTACTCATCTTCACTCATGTCTAGATTTCTATCGATGCATTTTTCTTCCAGATGAACTTAAGTGTCAGAATATTTCATACACACAAAAGTTATATCTGATCTTTAATTAGAATTTCCTTGAATTTGGTTAGTTCTTGGAGAACATACATCTTTACATTAGTGAGGCATCTTATTCAAGAAAAATATTTTTATCAATTTGTGTTAATAAAAGTTTATTATTTAAAACACGTTTGTGCATTTTGAGTATATTTATACACTAAATGTCTTACTTATTATATGATGGTTATATATCCAACTTATTAGATTTTAATAGTTTTAGTATTGAGTCTCTAGGTAAATATTATCTGAAAATGATAGTTTCAACTTTTTTTTCAACATCAAGATGACCCCCAAATGAATAGTAGACAAAGAATTCATAGAAGTTATAATAAATATGTTTAAGAAAAAAACTTTAAAAAATGTTCTTAATGGATGAACTGATGGGGAATATCAGCAGAGGATTCAAAACTGTTGCCATCAACCAAATGAAATCTAGAATGAAAACATGTAATGCAAAAACAAAAAACTTGCACATTGGATATAACAGAGGAATGGATCAGTGAACTTAAAGCAAAAACATTATGGGGCATCTGGATGGTTCAGTTGGTTAAATATCAGACTCTTGATTTCAGCTCAGGTCATGATCTCAGGATCCTGAGATTGAGCCCCACATCCAGCTCCAAGTCTTCTTGAGATTCTCTTTCCCTCTCTCTCTTTACCTTTCCCACTTACATGCTCTTGCTTTCTCTCTCTCTCTCTCTAAAATAAAGAAAATATTTTTTAAAAAAAGCAATGAGAATTATCCAATCTAAAGAAAAGAGAAAAAAAATGAAAAAGGAAGTACAGAACTTCAATGTTCGATCAATTAATATCAAGCAATGCAATCCATGAGTAATTAACACCCCAAACAGAGCAAATTAAAACTTGGAGGAAAAAAATAAATATTGGGAGAAATAATTACCAAAACATGTTCAAAGTTTGTTCCAAAAATATAAAAAAGATTCAAGAATCTCAGACACTCTAAGGTAGAACTAATACAAAGAAAATCACAACTGTATAATTCCAACTATGTTAGTCACATAGTTGGATAACTGTGTGAGACAGGATAGGATAACTGTGGAGACAGTAAAAGGATCAGTGGTTGCTAGGTGTTGAGAGAAGGGGGAGATAAACAGGCAGAGCACGGAGGATTTTAGGGCAGTGAAACTATCCTGCACGATACTACAATGGAGGATACATGTCACTATACATTTGTCAAGACCTATATAACATAATCACCAAGAGTGAGCTCTAATATAAACTAGGGACTATGGATGATAATGATATGTCAACGTAGTCTCATCCATTGTAACAAATGTACCACTGTGGTACAAGATGTTGATAGTGGGGGAGGCTGTATATATGTGAGGGCAGGTGGTGTATCAGAAATCTCTGTATCTTCCATTAAATTTTGCTGTGAACTGAAAACTGCTCTAAAAAAACCAAAATGTGAACCTGTAAATCTTTATCCAGTGAAAGTATCAGTAAAAAAAGTTAAAGCAAAGTAAAAATATTTTCAAGTAAACAAAAGTTAAGAGAATTCATTATCAACAGATTTACACTTCAAAAAAACACCGTAAGAAGGGATCCTCGGGTTAAAGAAAAATAATACCAGATGGATACTAAGGTCTATAGGAAGAAATCAAGAAATATGGAAACAGCAAATGTATAGATAGATATAAAAGGCTGTATTTTCTCATTCTATCAACATTTTAAAAACACTTATGTTAATAATAGCATGAAAAAAGAGAAGTTAGCAATGTGCCTAACCTGTTGTTTCTTATATTTTAAATGAAAAAGTGCAACATTAACTCAGAATCAGTTTTGATAAGAGTGCATATTACAATTCCTAGAAAGCACTGGAAACAGAAGGCAAAATGAAAAACATTAAAAGTGGAGCAAATAGGAAACAACAAATGATACATCAGTATCCACTCATATCAGTAATTATGATAAATATAAGAGACACACACACTATATATATGAAAAACAGAGATAAATGGAAAGTAAATGGGTGGGAAAAAATATGCCATGCCAAGAGTTAGCATAAGTAAGCTGGAGTGGTAAGGTTAGTATCAGATCATACAGAAGATTTCAAGACAAAAGGCAAACCAAAGACACAGAGGGATATTTCATTATAATAAAAGGATAATTTCATGAGGAAGACACAGGAATCATAACTCCATATGTGTTTAATAACAGAACTTCATCATGTATCAAGCAAAAATAGACAAATTGAAAAAAAAAAGAAAAATCACAATTATAGTTGGAGGTGTTAGCACCTCTTCTCAGTGCTGATAAAACGAGACAAAATGACCAGAAGATACATTTAAAAATCTGACCCAAACTATTATCCACCTTGACTAATTTACGAAATAAGACTCCTAGGCACTGAAGAATATTCATTCTTTTCAGGTACACATGAAGCATATACTTGGCCATAAACAAGATTCCATAAATTCCCAAATTTATGGAAGGCTCTGAAGCCTTACAGATTACTGGACAATAACAGAATTAATTTATTTTATTTGTTTATTTATTTATTTTTAAGTAGGCACCATGCTCAGCGAGGAGCCCAATGTGCGGCTTAAACTCACAACCCTGAGATCAAGATCTGAGCTGAGATCAAGAGTTGAATGCTTCACCAACTGAGCCACCCAGGTGCCCCAATAACAGAATTAATTTAGAATCAAAACAATTTTTTTAAAAAAGAAAAAGTTACCTACAATGGCCTTAATATGGGGAAATTAAAATCATACCCAAGGGTTCAAGGAATTTTAGAAACTAAGAAATATTTCTAATTGAATGATAAATGTAACGTATCAAAATTCAAACATAAATAAATAAAATAGAAAATAATGTTCTTTCTTACAGTAGATTGTCAATTAGTAAATATGGAGGGAATGGTGAGGTTAGAAATATCTAAGGCTAACGTGGATTAGAGAGACATATATGACAGATAAATGTAATGCATGCTTGTGGATTCAACTCTAGATTATGGTTAAATTTTCAAATTTCAATTAAAAAGTGAAGATTGAGAATTGAAATTCATCAGATGCTTTTTCATCAGTGGAGGCAGTCACATAATTTCTTTCTAATTTGATTTGTTAATACAGTAACCAATTTTTATGTTATGATTTTTATGCGGTGAAAGCATCTTTGCATTCCTGACATAAAAATGTATCATTCAATTAACATATTGTTGGTTTCAACTTACTAATATTATATTCAGGATGTTTGCTTCAATTTTTAAGCAAGGTTGGCCTATTGATTAAGTTATAGGTACAGTTCAGGTCCATTTAGTTTATTGGAGTTATGCTAAGGTGGCAGAAGGATTTAGAAAAGGCTTCTATGCTTTCTCTGCTCCAGAAAAATGTATTAATACAGAAAATGATTCATTTCTTTAAAATTTAGAGGATATTTTAGTATTTCACTTCTGAGCCTTATGCCTCCTTAAAAATAATTTCTGCATTTTTGGTTTACGCTGTAGCTGTTCTTTCTTTTTTTTTTTTTTTTATGCTATAGCTGTTCTATGCATGTGTGCAGGTGTTCTACATATTGTTGAAACTAATTTTATTATTTAATAGTTTCCTAATACTTTATCCATTTGACACAATTTTTCAAATATTTTATGCAAAAATATACATAATAATTTCTTTAAATTTTTATATCTCTTATAGATGTAATTGTAGCTTCTTCTGTTTCTTAATACTGCTTTTGTATCACCTGTTTTTTACAGTACTTGTTAATGTTTTCTATATTTTATTCATCTTTTAAAATAGCACTTAGTTCCTTTTATCAAATTTTTAGTTTAAATTTCACTAATTTCTTATTATAGCTTAGCAATTGTTTTCTTGTGCTTTAGGTTTACTTCCCCCTAATTTCTTGAGTTAAACTATTAAAACATTTTCTCCAAGACTTCTCATTTTCTAACACAATAATTTCAGAATTTCCAATAAAAGAATTTCCTTGAATAACTTTGGCCGCAACACATACTTATTATTACATAGCACCCTTTCTGACCTAGTAGTTAGCTGGAAGATTGGTTTTTAGTTTCCATGTGGATAGATATTATTTTGTTATCTTATGAAAAAAATATTCTAAATTCTAGATTCATTTTCTCGACTTTTAAGCTATTTTTCAAAGCCTTTTCTTTTTAATATTTTATGCTAACTACTAAGAAAATTCTCTGGCTCAATATTTCTGTTCAACAATCCATTCTTCTGCTGTGTCCATTCTGCTACTGAATGCATCAACTGAGTTTTCGTTGATACCCATGTTGATACTGTTTAGATTTTAATTGCCCTTTTTTCATAGAAAAATGACTCTTTCTTACAGAATGAAATATCCCTTCTTCTTCATCTGGGTATATTAGGTATATTTATTTTATCTTTCCTATATAATATTCACTGTATTGATCATTAATATTCTATTGTTTGGTACTTCTCTAAACAGTGTTTTTTTTTTCCTTAAATATTAGTAATTTGTGTGCGTGTGTGTCTTTGCTCATTTTAAATCTGATATTACAAGTTTACCTATTGATAAGAGGCTGTGCATGTCTATATGTTATTAATGTATTTGATGTATTCTCCAGCCAGTGTTATGGAAGTGGTTTATTCAAATAGTCATACCTGTTCAATTTCTTCATTCAATTATTCTTTGAATTACCTAATCCACTAACGACATCTCCTTGTTTTTCATAGTCACTATTATTGTACACAATTTATAGATATTTCTGTGGGAATGAGTATGCAGATATGCATACCTAGTCTTTCAGTTTGATCCATGCCTTGTATATAATGTAATAATAATCCGTTTATTCCAGAATGCAGGATTTGCATTTATTAAGCATCTATAATGCACAGGGAGTGTTCTGCTAGTTGCTGGGAGATAGAAAATACATAAAGAGCAGAGTTTATAGAAAGGGAAAAATGTGTAGACAGACAATTACAACATAAAGTGGCATGTATAAAGATAATAAAAATATGTACAAAGTATATGTAGGCCAACCGTGTGCCAAAATTGGTGGGAGAAATCCCGTAGTGAGGAGTATTCTATTACTAACACTGTTTAATCATGATAGCTAAAGCAGACCAACAGTTTTATTATTGCTTTTTGGTTTTCTACAAATGACAAGGAGCAACAACAAAAGGCTTCTTGCTTGCGTATGTGGCACTGCCACTGTTCACCCTTGTTGTGCCGCTTGGGGTCCCAAAAAAGGACATGATACTTAGTCACATCACTTCACATTCAAAAAGTCTCTGCAACTTGGCCTGTTAGGGAAGGTGGGGATGGAGAAGAGGTGATAGACATAAGAATCTTAAGAAGCTGGACATGGAGACTCATATTGATAAACTGTGTGTTGCTGATAAGAGAGTGAGCAGTCTCAGATGCCTCCTAGACTTTTGGTTGTCAAGACAAGGAAAACAAGACACAGGTTTAGTGGGTGGAGCATTTAACAAATACAAAATACCTGCAGAATATTCAAGAATATTCTAGAAGAGTGAATAACTGGTTCTACAAACCGACTGCCAAGTTCAAGAGGAGATTTGGGTTAGAATGTACATCTTGTTATAAACCAGTGACTCTCAAGAGTTTCAATGTGAGAAGAATAACCAGAACTACTTATTTAAAATGCAGGTCCCAAGGCTCGTCCTTGAGTGCCCTGATGCAATAAGCATCAAGTGAGCACAGGAATTTGCCATTTGAGAAAGCTTAAGTGATTCTGCTGAAGCTGGCCCTTGTATGCACGTTAGTAAAAAAAAAACAAAAACAAAAACAAAAAAAACAAAAATGCTACAAACACATCAAATTAATAGCCCAGATGAAAAGGACTCCCTATTACATGACACCAATAATGTAATAAAGTTCATCAACTCCATGAATAGTAAATCAATTGAGTCTACCTCCCTCAAATCATCACAAGTCAATTAACTGTCTCTCCACCCCATCGTTTTATACCAATATTTATGACTTATTTTGCTACTGTTTTAGAAATAGGCAACAGTCTCAAACAAATAAATAAAATCTTTAAGATGGGGTGAGGGGTGCACCTGCGTGGCTGTCTGTTAAGTGTCTGCCTTTGGCTCAGGTCATAATCTCAGGGTCCTGGATTGAGCCCTGTGTGGGGCTCCCTGCTCAGCAGGGAGTCTGCTTCTCCTTTTCCCACTGCGCCTCCCACCGACCTGTGCGTGCTCACTCTCTCTCTCTCTGTCTCGCTCTCTCACTTTCTCAAGTAAATAAATAAAATCTAAAAAAAAAAAAAGAAAGAAACAAATAGCAACAGTTTATAGGGGTATCACATGGTACCTTTTAGCAGAACAGAAATCAGCAAATAGAGAATTACATTATTCATATTATTCACAAGCTAAATATTTGTACACTTTAAACAAGGTCAAAGTGCAGCTTCCTGAGAGTCCAGGAAACCAGTACAGTCACCTGACTTTTATGTAGACAGAAAAGAACTGATCTTACAAAAATATATTGGAAGGAGTAAAAGTAGCATTTGGGGGAGTTTGGGGAGGACGTAAGGATTTTAGGGACAGTGACTTGAAAGGATGTGCAGGATTGAAAGTGAGAATGCCAATATTTTAGCTTTTTTATGTGATGCTATAAATTCTTCCCAGAAAGAATTTGAATTGCCTATAAATAAAATAACTTACGCCTTCTCATTTCCCTTTGCAAATATCTGTAATGTCTCCATGATGAGACATCCAGAAGAGAAGAATATTGCCAGTGACAGGAATTTGATACACTGTTTTTATTTTCTCAGACACCTGTTACAATTATCAATAGATCAATTTATTTACTGTAGATTCAGAAAAATAATATTAAGTAGCAGGCTTTGTAAGCTTCTCTATTTATCATTTCCGTTCTACCTGGGAAATGCGTTTCTTTGTCCCAAGAAATTGTGGTGCTGGAGTTAGTCTTTCAATTGAAAAAAAAATAACAAAGCTGGGGGAGGAGTTTGAAATTGTATTTCAACAGGTATTTACTTGTTCTCCGAAGCAATTGCCTGTGTCTGGCAAAGGAAGAAAGAAGCATTTTTATTTATTCTGGGGGAGGGGACTAATGGGAGGCTAATAGAAATAATAGGGGAGAAATTGAAGGTAGACCATCAAAATAACAGTTGGTATATAATTTCCATGAGGAAAACTTTATGTTACTGCAAAGTTTGGATTTAGGAAGGGAAGTCTAGAAAGACTCTCTCTACCAGTTGTCTTTAAGGAGGGAAGTAGGGCTTACTGATTATATTATCAATTTTCAATCGATATAAGAGAAAATGGAGCAAGTAGAAAAGAGAGTCCAGAATTATGCACATGAAACCATCTGCTAACAAAATGATTATTAGATGTAAAAATATTTTGTCAAGGGATGTTATTAAAAACTTGATACAACCATTGTATTATCCATCATTAAAGCCTGAAGACATTTTTTATAAGTAGAATAAAACCCCGTATTCTTTCTAGACTTAAAAATTCTATTTACAGAAGTTTGTATGTATAATGAAGTCTAAGATTTGTTCCTGACCTCCTTCCCTATAATGAGCCAAATGTCCTTCCCTCATCATCACCATGCTCTTTAAATTGCATCTTACTTTATCCATCACATATTGTGTATAATCGAGTGTGTCGATTTTCCCTTCAGAGAATCCCTCTTGTCCGGTCCTTCCTCCTAGCCCTCACATCATCAGCATTGCTTACTCTCCCCCACAGGCCACCTGCAGCTGGCAATGCCATCAACATTCCTCCTATCAGTTGACAATGAAATATTGAATGAGTTTGGAGGTCTTCCTCCCTTTCCACCCACCACCACCATATATCATCAGAGATCAGGTCAGTTGTTTCCTTCCTCGTAAGCCTTGAATTACTTGCCATGTTCTCTGTATCCAAGTGGAATTCCTGTTCTTCTAATATGGGTATTTGTTAAATTGCTATTTAATAGGTTATAAGTCAACTCTCATTAAAGTAAACATCACTGGAACCCATTTGACAGCCACAAACAATGGTCTACTTATTTCAAATCACATACCACAGTAATAAAAATAAAAGTCACAGGATCTCCAAATAATTTCAGAGAAAATGATGTGCTTAATGTCAGATGTCTTAGAGTCTGGTCTTGTTTCTGCCACAAATGAGGTTTGTGACTTTGGACTTTAGTGTAATTATCTGTACAATGACTGGTTAATAAGCTTCAATGACCTCTCATATAGGATCCTCTGATAAAGGTCCTTGAAATGGGATCCATTAACTACTAAGATTTACTTTTCTGGCTTTTCTGTCCATAGCGACCATGTTCTATATCTTCTGGGCCCTTTGCCTTCCAGTCCCAACAATTTCTCTCAAGTGTCGATATTAGGGTTTTTTCTTGGTTTACTTTGGTTTTCTTATTGTATTATATTTGTTGTCTATTTTCTCTTCCCAGTCTATCTATACTCATACTGGATTTGGGGGGGTCCTCATAACATCCAGCCCAATTGTCTATCATAATATTTATCACAGGATGCAGGGACTATATCTTACTCATAACCACGTTTCTAATGCCTGGTCTACCACTAGAAACATAGAGATAGCTCACTAATTTCTCATCGAAGCGAACTAATAATACGACATATAATCAGAAGAAATAGTTACATATTCTCAGACTTGTTACTTACTCCTATCTTTTTACATGTTTGATATAATCAGAGTTTTAAAATAAACCTTAAATTAATATGACTTTTAGGTTTTTAGGGTTTTGACTGAGATAGTGATGAAAGAAAGATCTACATTTAAGTGGCTGATGATATTACATTATGAGGAAAAAAATTAGTGTTTCAGAAAAAATTTTGAAAGTTCAGTCTTTTGTTTTATTCTGAGCTATTAGTTTTATAATTTTGATATAAAGAATCATGGGCTCCTACGGTTAAAAAGAACCCTCAGGAGTCTTGTAGTATGATGATATCACCTAAGTTGGGTTACTGCAGAACACTTAAATCACAAGAATTGATAGGTGTTCTGAGAAAAAATTAAAATGATTTAAATGTAAAGTACTGTAAGCAAAAATACTTGAGAAATGCTGTGTTTTTTTTTAAATCAACTTTGTTGCGCTTATGGCAGTGCCTTTAATATGATAATAGTCCTACTGAATTTCCAAGACTACACAGGAATATTCTAAGCATTTCCTGGACTTTTTTGGTTATAGAAACCTTTTGTAATGAAATGCACATTAGTATCTTTCAGAAGATTTTCCTGAAGAATATTGATAGATTCTGACATCCAGAAGACTAGCTTATCTATAAATATATGTCGTTAGTTGGTAGTACAGATAGTATTAGAATCCAGAATAGTCAGATCCCCTGTTCTTTTTTATTTCAAAATTTTACTTATTTATTCATGAAAGACACACAAAGAGAGGCAGAGACATAGGCAGAGGGAGAAGCAGGCTCCCTAAAGGGAGCTCAATACAAGACTCAATCCCAGGATGCCAGGATCACAACCCAAGCCAAAGGCAGATGCTCAACCACTGATCCACTCAGGTGCCCCTGTTCTATCTGCTTCCCATAATATCATGGGTTCTAATAACAACTTATACCATTCTCTAATATTTTATATTACTTCAGAGAAGAGCCCAACTCTTACCAAAAAATGCTCAATAACTGTAATCATTTCTATATAAGATATTATAAAAATTTGGACTCATTTCTAGTGTCAGTACTCTTATCTGAAAAAGCCAAAGAGATAATTAAAAATTTTTGAAAATTTCTGGCAAATAAGTTATGGTATTGGGAAAAAGACATAAAATTACTCTAAATAATATTTTATACACATTCATCATACATGTGCATGAATACACACGTGTGTATGTGTGCCCCTCTCTATGAATATATCTGAAGTTTGCGACTCTTCCCATTCCTATTTTTTAAATAGGTATAAATTCTTGGTTTTCAAATGGATAAAATATATCAATTAAAACTGTCAATTATAGAAACAAGAATTCTATAATACTTTCTAATCTCTCACATTTTGTTTTATCATTTTTCATTGTGCAGAACAAACCAATTAATTTGCAGTTTTTAAAAAAATCCTTTGAAAAAAAAAAAAAAATCCTTTGAAGACAAGCAAAATATCAGACCAAACTTCAAGTTCAACCACAGTGTGTGGTTTGAGGCATCCTACTGCTCTCTTGAACTTGAATTTGCATCAAATTTCCAAATGTAAATGTTTACAAAATGGAATCACAATGGCTTACTGCCAGGAATTTAAAAAGACATAAAACTAAATTCCCTTGTTGAATTTAAACACCAGTATTAGTAAATATGGAAAGCATTTTGCACAGTTTAAGAGAAATGGCAAAGAATTTGGCCACAAAGACTATTCTGTTCCTCCACGGCTACTGAAATCTTGTAGGAAAGTCAAGTCAGATACCCCTTAGCCTTTGACTGCACTGTTTATGGAAGACCGCTTACACCCATCCTGCTGGTAACTCTTGCACATCTAGCTAAAGAAAATGAAAGATAAGGAAAAGAGACTCATGGAATCCCAGACCTGGGAGAAAATGTAGAAAGGGCACTGATGTTTAGATAATAATGCTCTCCAACAAGGTAAGAGTACCAAGGTTCAATGAGACATGTTAGGGCAAATATTTGATTGAAAAACACAACACCCATTTATTGCTCTGGAATCTAGCTAGATCATAATGTATATATTGATCAAAACTCCAAATCAGATGGGTTTATCCAAATAGAGTGAGGTAGGGTTGGAGGTAGTGGGGAGAATACTTTCTAAGAACAGCACCAGCAGATGTCATGCATCACTCATACATTCATTCATCCAACAAGCACACATCAAACACTTTCTAGGTGCTTCTAGTTAAAAAGCTTATATTAAACAAATATTTACTGAGAAAACAGTATGTACTAGACAATATCCTAGGTGTCAGAGATTCAATAGAGTAAACAGACAAGGTCCCCACTCAAAAGGAGCTTACATGCTACTAGGAGAGATATTCCATAACCATTCTCAGGTCATGGGAAGTGTTCTGAAGAAAATAGAGAAGGGTGATGTCGTAGGTGGTTGTAAAAAGACATATTCATCAGATGATGATCTGACAACCAAATTAAAACAAGAATCCATCCACAAAGGGATTTGAAGGGAAAATATTCCAGGCAAAGGGGATGGCAGGGACATGAGGCATTTGAGGGGCAGGAAGGAGGATACAGGCATAAGGCGTAGGTGGGAGGAGGCACTGAATGAAGTGGGGGTGATAAGCGGGGCCAGATCATGCAGGGCTCAAGCAGTAAGCTTTTAGTCTATGTGTGGCAAGAAGATAATGCATGATTTTACACAGAGGAGTGGCATGGTCAAAATTAACTTCTTAAACAGACCACTTTGGCTCCTGTTTGGGGAATTGACTGCAGACAGCAAGAGGAGTAGGAAGACCAGTTAGGAAGCTGGTGGAAAAATTTATTTGAAATGGTAGTTTAGAGAGGCCCCAGGGTGGCTCAGTGGTTGAACACCTGCCTTTGGCTCAGGTTTTGATCCCAAGGCCCTGGGATTGAGTCCCACATCAGGCTCCTTGCAAGGAGCCTCTGCCTTCCCTCTTCTTCCTCTGCCTATGTCTCTGCCTCTCTCTGTGGGTCTCTCAGGAATAAATAAATAAAATCCTACCAAAGAAAGAAATAGTAATTTAGAGACTTAGACTAAGGTGTTAATAGTAAACATGTGGAGAAGAAGGTGGATTCTGGTTATAATTTAGAGATCGAATTGCCTAGAATGCTGATTGGAATCAATTTGGATTAGTAAAAGAGAAAAATAAGAAATGACTCCTAGATATTTGGCCTCGAACCACTGAGTGGGTGAGGGTAAGAAGGAGCCTTTACAGATGCAGGGTGGCCCGGAAGAGAGAGGCATGTGCTTGTGTGTGTGTGTGTGTGTGTGTGTGTGTGTTTGGATGGGGACAGAAAATTTATCAAGTGACTATTTTTTAATATGTTAAGTTTAAGTTGCCTACCAACACTTAAAAGAAGATGTCCAGTGGCACTTAGATCTAGGATGCTGGAGTTGTGAGGAAAGTCTGGTTTGGAGACACAGATTTGAAAGTTATTAGCATAGAGAGAGATATTTAAAGCCATAGACCTAAAAGCAGTCTCCCAAGGAAATGGGAAAAGCCAGAGGGCTCTATTCCATACCCTCAACACCAAAACATCTGAGCAGTCACAAAGATGAGGAGAAACCCATACAGAAACCAAAATAAAAAGAGCTTTGTGTGCCATCTGTGGTCATGAACAGAAAATGTGGCCAGTCAACAGAGAGTGGGTTTTCCCTCAGCAGTGTTGACAGCACTGGTTAAGGTCTTATCTGTGCAATTCTTCACAGTGGAGTTGAGCTGGAATATTCCACTGCCCTGGCATAAAAAAGATGTCAGGAAAGGAAATCCATGGGCCAATCTAAACTAGACTAGACAACTTGGACACATCCTTATGCCCACCTGGAGGAAAAAAAAACAAAAGCAGCTGCCCTATGTAAGCAGAGGAGGAGGGGGCTGGGAGGGTAGAAGAGAAAGGGCCAGAGTCTCCTCCCTACATGGGTCTTTCCAAGGCGTTAGGCTTCTTCCCCACTGTGTCTTCCTTTGTGGTTTCTTTTAAGCTGATCACTTCAGAGAGAGAAAGCCAGGGGAAGAACCCGAGACAAACATTTTCATGGGATCTGTGGTTGTTGTGTCACTTTTTTCTTAAGTTCTCATGGTTTGGGGTCCATTTTCCAATAACAAAGTAGCATCCCTTTCAAAGGTCAGAAGCCTTGGGTGGAGTACGAGGGAGGTCAGGCCACACGGTGAGTAGCTGATTCCTGTCTTTTGATTTTTCAATACACACATCTGCTACTTCTGAACCCATCAGATTTCATGCAGTCCAACTAAGAGGGAAGCTAACCAACATGTACTCAAGTTCCTGTTCTCAGCTCTGACCTTTGAGGAAGACTGTATGATCAGAATCTGAGGATCGTATTGATGCTGGATTAATTCTCTACAATTGTTTATTAAGGTAAAGGTTTATGAAAATAATCCATTAGCTTGGACTGTCTCCCCTTCCATTAAGGTTCTTTGCAGGGCTGCCATGAATATCAATGCTTGTTGTTACCACTTCATTCTGTATCCTTATACTGTTTCTCTCTGTGCAGCAACCCTTTTGAAACTCCCAGGGCAGCCCCTTCTTACCAAACTCACCTGGCAACAGAGATATTCTGTTTAATTGAATTTTTCTATTAACAAGGACTTAACCCCACCACTACCACCACTACCACCAAATAAAGCAAACAGAATGGTGAAATACCCGTCCTTCCTATTTAAAACAGTCATCCAGACAGCGATACTCCTGGCTTCCTCAGGAAAGCTCTGTGTTCCACACTAAATACAAAGGAGTCAGAAGGAGAAAGTTTCAACACTCCAACAAGCCAGCCTTTAGTATTGTCGCCAAAAGGAATTATGTAGCCACAGAACAGAATGGCACAAACATCCAGGAGTTCATTTTCCTCACATCACAAGAATTCAGGGGAAGGTCATTGCTGCTGCTGGGTCTGGGCCTAGGTCTTAAGAGACCTTACAGCTTCCGCTTTGCCCTCTTGGCAGCTAGCTGTTGTGTAAAGAAAGAGGTCCTGTCTCCTGTTGGAGAAGAGGCCGCATGGAGGGAGAGTCCCTGGCGGGTGAGAAACCACATGGAAAGAGGAGGAGTGTGGAGGAGACCAAAGATGCCCAGCCAACAGCCAGAACCACAACCCAGACTGTGCCTGAGGCCACCTCAGATCCTCAAGCTCAGTTGAGCTGCCCCGGTTGACACTAAGTACAGCAGAGCAGGGTCATCCCCCGCTGAACTCTGCCGTAGTTCCTCATTCACAGAATCATCGTAAGCAATAAAATGTATATTGTTTTAGGCTGTTCAGTTTGGGGGTGGTTCGTTGTGCAGTAATAGAAAGCAGAAACAGAAGGTGTTAGTAAGTTCTTATGGTGATATATCTCCCCTGGTGGAGCTCAGTCTTTTATAGAACTCTCTATTTCTAACTCTTAACAATCAACGATGCCCATTTAGATCGTGTTTAGGGTTATCAGACTGTAGCAGTTACTAGAAATACCATGTGCGTGTGTGCGTGCAGGTTTCTGTACCAGCCATATATATGCTTTGAATAAAGATCAAATACCTGTTGATGTACCAGCGAATGCCAATTGCAAGGAGAAAAATGATGATAAAATCCATGTGTTTATTTCACTTTTGTCTAACTTCTTAGTCTCAGAAACAAATGATTTACTTATGGATTACAATCTTGTTTATATTAGTAGTAATATCTGGCATGATGCTTTGAAACCTCTCTTCCGAAGGCTCTTCTCGGCATGAGGTAGGCGCTCTATAAATAACACGAATGTCGACAACCAGGCCTTCATACTCTAGCTGAACCTTTTCAATATGTTTTCAAGTCACCAGCGAACGCCATTTAATTTTTAAAATGAGCTTCTCATGGAGGGAGTACAGATTTTATTATCTTCATTTTGCATATAAAGCAAGTAAGATATTGGACATCGTTTGATGAATCTAAGCACATTTAGCTACTTAACAATAGGCCTTGCTAGAACCAAGTTAGTCAAAGCCTTCACTCAGATCTTCCCTTTTGAGTACGCTGTCCTTTTCACACCACAGTTAGGGAACAGGGCACCTAAGTAAGGGTCCTGATATCTCGGCGGCTTTTTTTGTGTTTCCAAGAGAATCAAATTCTTGAAAGAACAACCTTTGAAAAGCAACATATGATAAACACAAGTCTCTTACCTCAACAAGAAATACCTAAAAAACAGTTATGATCTATGTCTCGACACCCAGGGTCTGCCAGTTTTCAGCTGAGCCTTACCAAAAACTTTCCAAAACCAGTAGATTTGCCCGCGTGGTGACCAGCCTTCTATCTGCAAATCCCTGCTGGACCTACCTATACTCACCCAAATTTCTGCTCTTTTCATTCTGTCCCTCTCCATATCCATAAACTGACAGAAAAAACTCTGACCCCAAGACAAATACAACTCCGACACAGATTCTCAAGAAGGAAAGAAAGAGGGAGAGCTTCTCTAATAAATTTCCTTTTGGCCCACTGCCTGATTCTCATTAAGCCCACCATGGTCACATGATCCAGACAAAGGAATATGGAAAAGATCAGTTTTCATTTTACAATAGTGGAGAAGAAACATAGCATTACATTCTGTGAACCCAGATGTAATTACAAAGATTACCACTTAAATGTAAAACTGAAGGTTGGTTTTTCACATCTTTACCAGTCATAAGAAGAAAAATGATTAAGCCTGCCTTCTATTAGGCTGGCTTTGATTTGTTTTTAGGCCCTGGGAACGTGAACTAGTGTTTGTTTTCATGACTGCCAATGTTTAAACCTCTGAGCCATGTTGGATTCAACAACTGAACGCATTAAACAGCTAATGTATAACACACACTACATTCTCAGTCAAAAAAACCCAACAGCAACTCCTAAAACATTTGAAGTCAAAGCTTTTGTCATGAAACTATTGTAAACCTGTGATCAAAATCTTGTTTAAATTTTGTTTAAAGCTTTCTGCAGGAGGACGCCTTTTTAGAATATGGGCTCTGGAAGTGTTTATATCAGAGGCACTTATTAAAGGCTGAAACCCCAGCCATTGCTAGGGATTCTGTGAAGCTGAAGACTTTATCTCAGTCTTGGAGTCAATATTCCTCTACATACTAACTAGAGTGCTAAATGGAAAGTAAGTCTCCTGATTAAAGAGAATGGGAGCAGGATGTGAGTATCGGAGACTACTCAAGTTTTTCATAGAAGTACACTTGGCTCTTTCTCTCCTACTCATATCTTCTCTCCTTCATTTTCTTCCAATTTCTGCCATGAGGTTCAGATATAGGTGCTTAGAAAGAAATCTGCTCATGAGAAAGGTGGCCAGAACATTGATTCTTCAAGGAAAAAAAAAAAGGAGAATGTTGATTATTGTTGAAATTGCCCAAAAGATACATGGGGGCTGCTTTCTGATTTCCTGCTTTTGTGTATTTTTTGAAAATTCTGTAATAAAAATTTTTTATGTTTCCTTGGGCAAAAAGCTGAAATCAATTTACTGAAGCAGCAAATTCTGGTAATGATATCTGCACAACAGAGTTAATGGTATGTTTTCTACTTCCACTTGAAAAATAAATAAATAAATTTTGATGTTCCTTGATCTGTACTGTCAAAAGACACAAAAAATTTTAATGTTAAAATGACTTGAAGATTTGGTAATCATATGCTATTCGGAGGATAATTTGACTTCAAAAGTCTGAGCTAAAACTATTTCGTGTAGATAACAAAGAACTGTATGTTTATTTTTTATTTCTTGAAGGTTACCATTTTAATTCTGCTGGTAACTTAAATGTATTCCAGTTATCTATTGCTGCATAAGAAGCTACCCTGAAATTTGCTGACTTACAATAACAACTATTTCATTTGCTTGTGAATCCATAAATCAGGAATTTGGACAGCAAGAGCATCTTTGCTTCATGATATCTGGGGTCTTACTGGCATGATTGAAATGGCTAGGAATGGGCTGGACAGTTCAACTGGGCTTATGGGTCTGGGGCTCACTTATTGTGGGTGGGGCTTCTCAGTGTCCCTCTTTGTGGCCTTGCCACATACTTAACTGAACATAATAACAGCATCATTTTTTCTTTTTTTTTTACTTATTTTAGCAAGCATTTATCTTTTTTTAAAAGATTTTATTTATTTATTCATGAGAGACACAGAGAGAGAGGCAGAGACATAAGCAGAGAGAGAAGCAGGCTCCTTGAGAGGAGCCTGATGCAAGACTTGATCCCAGGACCCTGGGATCACACACTGAGCCGAAGGCAGATGCTCTACCACTGAGCCACCCAGGTGCCCCAGTATTGCATTTCTTAACTTGGCCATGGGCTTCCCTGGAGAAAAAGAGAACAATGTCAGGCTTCATAAAGTCTAGGCTCAGAACTGGCATGATTTTTGCTGTATTCTATTGATCAAAGCCAATCAGAGGGGGCCACCTATATTTAGGGAGAGGGGTTCCTCCTCTTAATGGATAAATCAGCTCTCCCAAATAGGGAGGCAAATGACTGTTGGAGGTGATCTTTGAAGACTATCTATTACATATTGTTCACTTTACTGGGCTTTAAGAGCTTTATATTTGGGATGTGTCTTGGATTTTGAATCCTGAACATGTTGGAGAATATCATCCTCTAGTGGCAACACATCCTTATTTTTGAAGGTATCTAAAAGAGGGGAAAAAACCTGTTGGGCAGTGAAATGGTAAACATCTTTAGACTCTAAAATAATACCCTTCCTCACAAATCACATAGAAACTACTAATGTAGTAAGACACAGAGTTATACTATGATGCAGACATACGGAAAATGTAACTTCAAAATTCAGTCACTAATCTGGCTTGATCTCCAAATACCTACCCACTGATAAGCAGGGGAAATGTATTCAATATGTAATCTGGCTTAGAGCAATGATCTATGACCTAAGCAGTCACCTAGGCAATGTTCAGACTCTCCTTGCTCCTCTGTTGATATTCCAAAGAGCATCTGAATGCATGCAAGAGAGGGGGCCTCATGTGTTCCCCCGGCATTGAGGGCGAGGGACCTCTGGGCTTGTGCTGATCCTTGGATATTTGCCTGCTGGAAGGATCTCCCTTCTCTTCCTGGTCAACACACCTTCTATTAATTTCCGGTATTGTCTGGGGCTGATGTGTTTGTGATCCATTCTTCCTCTTTGGGAAATGCTCTGGATGGGGTTCCCTGAACAATCTGCCTTCCCCCAACTCCTGCTGGCTACAGACACCAAGTGTGCCAAGTCCTCCACCTGGACCAGTGAACTGCACCAAGCCCAGCCTCTCCTGCAGGATCATCCCTCGTTGCACAGTGGACCCCGTGGCAGTCCCTGAGTCCATTAAAGCAGCACCCATGCCATTTGAGCACCAAAGGCTGCCAAGAAACTCTATCATCAGATCCCCCCTGCCTGAGCATCCTCTGTGCAAAAAAGAGTTACAGCAGGCCTGAAAATGCTATCCTACCCCAAGGCCTGTTCACAAGGGTGGCCCTTGTCTGGCATCTAGGAACTTGGGTCTGGGGTACCATACTAACTGATAAGAATGAATTGGTGTCTCTAAAGTGTTTGTGCAAATAATGTGATTTATACAGAACACCTGCTTTCCTCTGGGAGTCTGGAATTTTGGTACATACCAGGAAGAGAATGCCTTTGTGATCAGTTTCCAATAAAACCCTGAGGCACTGAGTTTCTAATGAGCTTCTAGAAGACAACAGTTTGCATGTGCTGTCGCAAGTTTGCATGTGTTTGCTGGGGTGAATTGAGTACATCCTGTGTGACTCAACAGGGGAGGCCTCTTGGAAGCTGGCTTCCTCCAGACCTCACCCCAGGCACCTTTTCCCTTTGCTGATATTGTTTGATATCTCTTCATTGTACTAAATCACAACCATGAATCAGACTGCATGCAGAGCCCTACAAGTCCTCCTAGGGAATCATCAAACCTGGGGGTGGTCTTGGGGACCCCTGGATCATTCTCTGCCACTATGATTTACTTTGATATGGTGGCACCTCAGAGCGCATGGGCCAACATGCAAGATGGCTTTCCCCAGCCCCCAAATGAGGTGGAAAGGAGTCTGGAAAAGGTGGAAATCAGGACCCACCTACCTTTACTTCTCTCCTCTTTCTCCCTTTCTCTCTTCCTCTTCCTACCATCCCCCTCCAGTCCAGAAAGGAGGACACAACACTTACACATCCACTAGATCAAAAGCCTATTACCTTAAGCAAGTCAGGCTGTCATGGGATATATAAGGGTCTTCTCTATGCTGGACTGGAAAATCCCCTTTCCACTCAATAGCCTGGCTGACAGGCATTTGCCCCATGGTGTGGTCTCAGTTCACACTTGGAAGATCATCTGTCTCCTCCCCACAGTCCCCACATAGATGGATGCTAGGGGTAGGACAAAACTAAGAGCTTACAGTTGCAAAGGTAGAGGAGTAAGGCACAAGAAGCAATGTTCAAAATGTTACCCACATTATATTAGTTTAAACTTTGTTACATCTAGTTCATTCCAGCGTGAACAAAAACAAAAAGTATGTTCTTGTGTGGGTCTGTGTGTGTGGACACACATATCCCCTCAGGCCAATAATTTCATATAAATTTCTTTTCTTTTCATGTGTTCATAATTTTACTTCCTAATTTTCATCTTTTGTTTATCATTTTGGACAAAGAGATAAATTCCCCAAATTGGAAGCAAACGCATGGGACAATTTTCCTTTGTAACATAGTTTTAAATAAAATACTAGACTTAAAACATCACTACAAGCAAATGTTTAATGTTGTACATAATCCAATAAAAATGTTTTTTAATATGTTGTCCCAAAAGTAAATTTTCTACATGATGCTAGAAATGACAACCAGCTGAGGCGTACCTGGGTGGCTGAGTCAGTTAAACATCTGCCTTCGCCTCAGGTCATGATCCTGGGGTCCTGGGATCCAGCCCCAAGTTAGGCTCTGCACTCAGTGGGGAGTCTGCTTCTTCCTCTGCCCTTCCGCTTGTGCAAGCTCTCACTCTCTCTCTCTCAAATAAATAAGTAAAATCTTTAAAAAAAAAAAAGAAAAAGTAAAGAAATAATAACCAGGTGAGTCATCAGTGTCACCTGGTCCAAAGGGTCTGGATGATGTGGGTGGCACGAACACTAAAAAAGGGGCAAAAAGTAAACTGATTAAGGACCAGCATGTTCCTGTGATGGCAAGCAGCCGCATCTGTGGGAAAGTGCATAGCCCTGTAATAATAGTTTCTTTTTTCCCCAGCTTTACTGAGAATTGGTTGACATATAACATTGCTTAAGTTTAAGACATACAATGTGTTGATTTGATGCACTCCTATACATTGCAAAATGATAACCACCACAGTGTTAGTTAACACCTGCATCGCATCACTTAATTACCATCCTTTTTTTTTTTTTTTTTTACCATCCTTTTTTGTAGTGAGAATGTGTCAGATCTACTCTGAGCAACAAAATCCATTCTTCCAACTCACTTTCTCCATACCTCCTCTTCTAAAACAACCTTCTCCCCTACTTATTTGCCAAAATAAATGAGTAAATAAATAGCATTCAGGCAAGCAGGCATTGCCTGATTTCCCACTAGAATTACCCAACCCTGAACTTCACTCACGCATGAGGTAAAACGTAGCTTGGCCTAGGCCTTTGGGAGGAGCGTAGCTGTTCCCATACGGCAACGGTCCGATTTTATGATCAGACTGTTTTTGTTTGGCATTACAGGGAATCCAAAGATAAATGAACTGGTTTAGAAACATTTGATGAAAATAATGTTGAAAGACCCCATTGACTGCTGGCCACCATGCTGCAGATCTGCGCCCAGGGTCCCTCCACCACATCCCCTCCTATGTGACAGCAGCCCCTCTGCCACCAGTGCATATTTAACACAAAACTCTCTGAGTACCGCTGCAAAGCATCCAGCAAACACACCACCTCCAAACTTAGTCTTACATATGTAGCCAGAGACATGGATAAATATAGAGACCTAGAAATACATACAGAACTCCCGAGAAACGTGCTCTGGGCCAGAAACATATTGTGGATATGCAAATATCTCAGTGTCTGGTACTGAAGCTTTGCCCTTTAGCACCTGCCTCACCCATTTTTCTCTTTTTTTCCTCTCCATCATGCCTCCCCACCACCAGTATCTTCCCATCTGTTTATTTTTTCCAAACTTCCAGTTAAAAAAATATGGTATCACCTCTTAAAACTAAGAAAAATATGGTGCCGCAAATCGCACTGCCAGGTGTAGCAGATGATGCTGCTTCTGGGAGCGGGGGAACAAAATGTCTATAGGAGGCTGCATTCAAATTTTCTTACAAAGGTTACCGGAAATGGATTTTATCCATTTTGTCTGAACTCTGTTCATTCCTGGTTAGGTTTCAGGTCTGCTTTGTACTTTAAAGAAATTGTATAATCCAGGCCTTGTCATCAGCTCTCTTAATTTATTTCCCTGAAATGACAGGCCTGGCAGAGGCAGGCCTGCCTCTCAAATGTCTGGATTACAGTGTAGCTATGGAAACAGGAGTTAAAGTGCCTTGAATGTCAAGTTACACTGGTACTTTGCACATCGCGTCCTATATGGACGGCATGTTATTTTACATGGTGACCATTGCAACTGCACCCTCTTTCTGATTTATAGGAGATGGTCACAGAGGAGATTTGCCCGTATGGACCTTGAGGTCTTTTCCAGGGTAGAGCACGAAGATGGCAAATTTGTTGTAGTCTCTCAAGATCTGGTTCAAGTTCTCTATTCTACCAAAAACTAAACTAAACTGAACTAAGGTAAAATAATAATAGAATAGAATAGAATAGAATAGAACCAAAAAATAAGAGAGAGGAAGGGAAATCTGAACTCATTTTTCCCCATGAACTAATATTTCCTTCTCTTGTCTAAAAAGGAAAAAAATGAGAAGAACATAGTAAGAAAGGATCTTGTTCTAATTCATACTCTCTCTCTCTCGAGAACTTTCCGGAACATTTCTATTCTCAGCATGAAAGATCTAGTGAATGTCAGCATCATTATGGAGAAGGAGCTGTTTTCAGTACCTCGCTAAAAACATTGCCCACCATTAATGTGATATACTCAGAAAGAACAGGGAGCAAAGAAATGGATAGTTCTGGAGTAGCCACCTTGTGCTAGCCCAGAGATCAGACATGAGTTATTGTATTTCATTTCATCTTTACAAACAGCACTGCAGGGGAGATATAATCCCTGTTTTATGGGAAAGGAAACCGAGACTCAGAGAGGTTAAGTAATATGCTCAAGGCCTCAAGGTTATAAGTGCAACAGCCAGAATTCAATCTGAGGTTTGTCTACAAAGCCCACGTTCTTTCCGCTGAATCAACCTAGACAGCAAGTTTGGGGCATGTGAGGCCAAACTGGCATACCCTCTCCTTGGCATGCTTCCTCTTCAGTTTAGCTGGTTTAAAAAGACAAGGCATCACATCTCTGGTTGGGTCACAATAATTATGTGTGGTCCCCTGACACCAGAACCATGTTGGCCTGGCTCCAACTTCCATATTAGCATTACTCAATTGAAATTATATCCAATCCTTGATTAGTTATTAAAGCAAAGTCTAATTTAAATGGATGTAGAGAAACTCTACACTTTTAAAAAATGGTAGCATAAAATCTAATGGATCCTATTTGCTCCCTTTGTAAACACTTATTAAAATTTTCGATGCATCGCTGGCCTCATGATGGGCAAAAAAAAGGGGCGGAGGGGAGATGTAGCCATAGTCCCAAACTCACCTCTATGTAAAATAAGAAAAAAAATTTTAAGTTTATGCTTCTGAAGGGAGTGTGGTGGGTTTGTATTTGACTTAATGGGATTATTTTTCTATGTCAAAATGTTGAATATAGGCAAAGTGAAGTGACTACAGGTAAGTGTCTATACTTGGGATCTCATGAGCAATGAGAGAAAGAGCCTCGAAATAACAGAACCCAATAGAATAGGGAAGACATTGTGAATTGGCTCCTGAAACTAACAGCAATTGAAGAAGTTAAGGATGAATTCTGCTTTACTGCCATGGCCATTCTTATAGTTTCTTTTTAAAATCTGTATTAATGGACAGATATAAAGCAACATTACTACTAATGCATTCTGGCTTCAAGATATAATACTCAAATGGTGCATCTTTCAATCCTGAGGGATCATTGCCACAATCCAGGCAATGTGAATCCAATTCAAAGATGCAACTACACGTCTTCAGTAAGACCCATCTTCTCTTTCCTTGGAATAGGGATGGCTCTGGAGAGGTCTACCTGCAAATCCAAAGGAGTGGTTGCTGATTGAAGGAAGAGAATATGTGTCTCAGTTCTCTGCAAAGGGAGCTTCCTTCAGGGTAGAGCTAGTTTATATTGATCGGGAGGTGGGAGCCACTGAAGAATATGTTATTGTATATTGAGAGGGAGATTGAAACTCATGAATTGTAATGACATGGTTGGTGCAGAAGGATCGCTGAGTCTCCCTACAAGTTCATCCAGGGACTTCTTTATAGAATAGGATCTTGGTGGAACAGAGAAGAGAATTTGTGCTGTTCTCAGAGAGACTGACACCATCCAAACCACCTTCTAAGACAGAAAGAAGGAGTTAATATTCCATGTATGAATTATCCTTTTGAACATTTACAGTGCCATGGAAAATTGGACTTCTTATTACTATCACCCAAGATCTCAGAGTAAGTGGTGATGTCAAGATTTGAATGCAGAGATGGCTGCTGCTTTCATGACTTCTGCTTGGTATGAGACCACAGGAATTGTCTGTTCTGCTTTGCGCAAGTTGTGGTCATTCCAAGCCCTTCTTGCACAAATGAGCCCAGACTCTTAAGTCTGCAGCCCTCAGAATTAGCAGACCTCTACAGCCAATGACTCCTCTTCTGCATCCTCACAATTTTCTACCACTCACCAACTGGAACTATTTATTTGATAAATCTGATTACTTTTCCATTTTGCCTCTGCTTTGGAATACCCTTTTATACTTATTTAGGAAACAACATTTTTTTTTAATGTTAAGCTTCAGGATTTATTTGTAGGCATCTATTCATTCAACATTAGTTGACAGTATGTGCTTGATATGTTCAATGCTATAGAATGCAAATGTTTTCAATTAGTTCACAAGTTTCTAATTAGAAAGACAAGTCATGACACGGGGAGTACAATGATAAAAATATGCACAGAATGTTTTAAGAACAGGAAAAAGGGGCAGATAATTCAACATGTAAAGATGAAGAAAGGTAAGGTTAAAGGTATTAGAGAAGTTTTCTTAGGGGAGGTTACACACGATTCAAAATTAGGCATTCTCCACAATGCCTAATTAGGTTAATTAGGTTAATTATTGCATGAACCATGTTCATGATTCAGTGCTCACTGCAAGTGTGTCTCTGTGTTTTACAAACTTTGTGTCAGATCATATGGTACCATCATTTTAGGAAAGAAAAGTATCCAGGGATTGTATCTTTTTTTCACCAGTGTCAAATTTATGAGGAAAAAAAAAACAAAAAAAACCCAGATTTATCTGGAACTGCCTATGCTTGCCCCTGTGTGGGCCCTCCTCTCCCTGGGTGGAATGGCAGTCTGCCTCACTTGCTCCAACTCACATAGTACCCTGGGAGGATGAGTTCCTATTCCTTCCAGTTTTCCTCCAGGAACAATCAAGTATGTTTAAATTGGGCCAGGCCACATGAACTGCAACTAACCAAAGTCAGCCAGAGAAATAACACGTAAGCCTCATACATAGGAGCTTTCTTGTATTCAGAGACAAATCTTTCATACATAACTCCATCTTCTTCCCCCAGGCACAAAACTTTCCAACCCCCTCCCCAGATCATCTTCCAATGTGGAGCTACCTAGATCCTGCTGGGCTCCCCCTGCAATTAGCATTTGCTCAGGTGGCATGGTTTTGTCTCATCGTAATGGCTTTTTCATAAAATATGGCCCCAACATCCAGGCAACTGGAAGAGATACAGCTTGGCACATAGGGAACTCTTTGCTCAATTTGATTAAATTCCCACATGAGTTCTTGGCTCACCTCACTTCTATGCTAACAACAATGTATAAAAGGGTCTTCCTTCTGTGTTTTCCCTGTTTCCGCAAAGGTCATGGTAACTGCCACATGTTCCCCCTGGAGGGACTGATTTCACACATGCCATTGTGCTACATTACCCTGAAACATTTCCCTTCCTTCCATGTGGCAGATACCCCATCCCATCAGTACAAGCCACTCAACATATGTAGGTGTCCACATACCAGTAAGTGATGAATGCAGGCTATATATATGCATAACACTAGATCATGACAAACATATTTACAATTATAATCCCCTTGCCATTTGGTATCTGAAAATCAGTTGATATCTAGAATAAATTTTCATTCAATCCACTGATATATATAATTGATGTTTGTGCAAAAAATCTTTTTCATGTTTCTTATGAAAATAAATACCTTGTGATCCTCCAAATAGTATTTATTTATTTATTTATATATTTATTTATTTATTTATTTATTTTCAGATAGTATTTAAATGCTTATGCCCACCCTACCCCCCACCTTGTTATTTTTCAAAATAATGTGCTCTAGAATGATTTTAACTAAAGATGTGAACTCTAAAGTAAAGATGATTTTAAACCAAGCCAGGACATAGAACTATTATATTTCGGTCCCTGGATTCTTTTTCATATTTTGAATTGACTACACTTGATTTACTGGTCTGACTCACAGAGTGTTTTCCATTTATCCCCTACCCTCCAATCCCCCCAAGGAGCTACTGTGCAAAAACCGGTGTCCTCTAAACAGAGAAACACTTTGCTGTCCTGGTCAAATGGAAGGCTGCTCTGCACACTTCAGATGGCTGAAGTTTTCTCTGAAATGAAATATAGGAGCCATAACTCAGTTTCTCTGGCAGTGAACCAGAGAGGCCATTTATCAGAATGTGGCAGACATTTATCTCCTCAAATACTCTAAGGCAGATGGAAATAGCATCTAGCCTCCTGTCAGAATAAATAACCCAATATTGCCCACCACCCATGAAAAGACCCAAACAGATCAGTGACCATAGCTCAGCCAGAGACGAACCTAACCAGTCAGCTATAAACTTTTGCTCCCACTCCCTCCGTGGGCATTGGCAGCCTCCTTCCACAATGGGCTGGCATTCTAGAACCAAGGCCTTCTGGCTTCTGGGCCTTTGTTTTGACCCTCTTAGTAAGGAGTCCAAAGCTACAGTGTTACTTACTACTATAAAGTTCTAATCTTACCTTCTTTTGATTTTGTTAGAAAAAAGACTTGTTCCATTTTCCAATGTAAATACAAACATTTATTTATTTATTAGATATTTTATTTATCGGGATCCCTGGGTGGCGCAGCGGTTTGGCGCCTGCCTTTGGCCCAGGGCGCGATCCTGGAGACCCGGGATCGAATCCCACATCGGGCTCCCGGTGCATGGAGCCTGCTTCTCCCTCTGCCTGTGTCTCTGCCTCTCTCTCTCTCTCTCTCTCTGTGACTGTCATGAATAAATAAATAAAATCTTTAAAAAAAAAAAAAGGTCTCTTTTAAAAAAAAAAAAAAAGATATTTTATTTATCCATTTATGACAGACACAGAGAAAGACGCAGAGCCATAGACAGAGGGAGAAGCAGGCTCCTTGCAGGGACCCCAATGTGGGACTCAATCTTTGGACCTGGGATCACGCTCTGAGCCGAAGGCATATGCTCAACTGTAGAGCCACTCAGGTCCCTAAATATAAACATTTAAAAATTGCCTCCTCCAAAGAATAGTTTGAGAAAGATGTTTCCATCTATAAAAGCAAGTTGGTCACATATACTTCAAATGATTAAAATAGTAAATTTTATGTTATGTGTACCTCACCACAAATTTTTAATTAAAAAATTCCGGTCAGAAACTCAGGAATACACAAAATTAATGAAAATATCAGCTTTTAAAATATTGTCCTTTCTTGATTGTATCATATTTATAATAAACCTAAGTT